>NW_027397063.1:25929525-26014884 GCF_003265705.2 Callorhinus ursinus
TTCCCTTACTTTGTAATATAATTTTGCTAAATTCTGAGTGCCAAGATATTCATAAATGGAACACTTGCAGAAAAGTGTAATTGAAAGATTACATAATGACACTTGGCTAAAAACTGGAGCAATAGATTCGAAAAGAGAAAACTGTGGAGAAAGACCAAGAAAAAAGACATGATGTCAAGAGACCTGAAGTTTTTGACCTGTCAATTGCAAGATACTGTCTTGGGTAAATTGCCTGGTATCTCTCTGACTCAGTTTCCTCATCCATAAGATGAGACTGCTGTAATAGATCACAGCGTGACTGTTTTCCCAGCAACCTGTCCTGGACACTATCCACCGTCCATATGGCAACTGTGACACAACCTTGTGTGTTAGTGACCTTGGGAATTTCCTGGGTGAAATCTGAAACTGGCCTCCATACACAGAGAGCGAGGAGAAACCTAAGAAAGAGGCAGATCACTCCAGGCTGGTAGGTGACAGTTTTAATAAGCAAGGGAAATTACATTTGAAACTTGTCTTGGGTGGCTGCAATATGAGTAGTAGATCTTCCTACCCACCCCTCAGAACCCTAAAAGCTTATAGAGAGACCTTAACCAGATTTATTCATGTATACCACCCAGATGGTCTCAACATCTTACTTTCTCAAGGCTATATCCTTGAACAACTCCTAGTGTAAATTGTCGGTCTACTTTTTCAGGTGGGGTCCTAGCAGCAATGAGACCAAACTACACTTAATTTCTGAGTTACTTTTACCAGACCCTTTACAGCCGATGGGGATAGCCTTTGGCTTTTTGAGTTCCCTCTCTGTCTTGGGTCTTTCCCACAGTTCGCATCTCTTCCTAGGATTTGTCCGTTTCCTCCAGATCAGGATTACTCAACATCATAAACATCTTCTCTCACAACTGGTCTCAGTATAGAAATCAGCATCTCATACCAGGTGCTCAGCGTAGACTTCAGAGTACCTTAGCTGTCATTCAAGTGGTAAATACGACATGATCAGGCCCTTCAAAGATAGGAGCATGGATGGCCTGTCTCATTCCCAATTCCCAACCTAAAAATTTGTCGTATGTCCTCTATAGATTTCCAGGGGTCCATGTGCCCTGGGAGATCCCCTTCATTGGGCCAAGCCTCCCTGCGGGCTAGAAAAATCCACTCTATGAAGACAGTGAATGCCTTAGAGCCTTCAAGACATTATGTGGGAGCTGCCAGACACTAGGATGTATGGTGATATTGCTCATTTTCTCTGCCTCCTGTCTGGTCAGAGAAATACTATCACTCCTTGTATCCTATAGCTGCACTAACTTGCACTGGTCTTTTGCTGGAACGTGGTAGCTAGATCAATAAGCTCCATGGGAGTATATTCTCTCATCATGAACATTTCCCATACTGGGGACTGCTCTGCTGGCTGGGGTTGCTGTTACTATGGTTTTGCTTTCCTTTGTATTAGGGGTTGGGGCATTTTGGCATATCAGTCACCACAACTTCTTCCTCTTCACTTTCCTAGGCATTCATCTCTTACTATCCCAGTCAGGCTTTGTCACAAGTGTTTGGACTTTAATCCATGGCAGCTTGCACCCTTCTAGAACTTTGCAAAGCAGCACGCTAAGGCCTCCAAATTATTATCCTGCTCTCCCACCTTGTCTGCCAGCTCTGAAGCTAGCAGAGTAGTGGACAACCACACATCCTTCTCTAATCTCAGCTTTTCTTCCATTTTTCTTCCATTTTCTTCCATTTTAAAACTCCAGCTTCAGCTTCTAGTTGGGCATCAGTGGCCAGACTGCCCACAGTAGAAGTCAACCCACTGCAGCAACCATTCATTTCCCTTCTTTGCCAGAGTGTGCCATATATATTTCTTCCAACAAGAGCATTAGACTGGCTGATGTTTTGGGGGTGTCCCCATGCTCACATGGTGCTCCACAAGCATCCAGCCTATGGGCCACTCCTCCACACACACAGGTTGAATGTCACTAGAACTTTCTGCCTCAGATCCCTCTTTCCCAAGACCCTTTTCTTCAGTCTCCTGGATGCCTTACCAATTGTTGATCTGCACCCTTAGAAGCTTCCTGGCTGAAATTTGAACCCGGCCCCTAAAAAGGAGGGCAAGGAGAGACCCATGAAAGAGGCAGGCCACTCCAGATTGGTGGGTGGCAGGTTAAGCAGAGAAACTTACTTATGAGGATTTTCTCCAGCAGCTGCAAGATAAGCAAACCTCCACACCCACCCACCAGAATCTTAAAAGTTTATATAGAAGCCTTAAGTGGGTTCAGTCATTTATACCATCCAGATGGTGTCAATAACAACGCTCTGTAAAGACTGTGTCCTTGAAACAGCTCCTGGTGTGGGATGGTGGGCTTAACATACATTCCAAGGACAGAGGAGGATGTGGGGAGCCTCCTATTGCCCTGGTCCAGCTCTACAGTCAACCTGTGGTCACATCCTCTTGACCTCCCCTAACAAACTTCTAACTATATTTGGTTGTAAGAGGCATATGAACCTGATTCTAGTTAGTTTATGAGGGACTGCGTGGGATTCGTGAACCAGAGAGAGGTCAGAGGGTCTTCAATAGCCAAAGCTTTCTTCAACAGCTAAGAAGCTACTACTGATGATAGGTACTACCAAAGAAAGGTGGCCTGCTATAGGAAAGAAGCTGTTAAACAGAGAGACAGTTGAGAAATAGAGTCATGTTGTTTTGCTGCCTGAGTCATTCCAAGTTCAGCTGTGTCCTATGATACTAGTTGCTTGGTTGTTCAACTTTTCCTTGGAATCATTTGCCAGTACATTTCCCCTTTCTTACCTCATCTTTGAAATTGGTATCTATCCCTTGCTGCCAAGAAGATCCCTAATCTGATTAACTTTTCTAACTTCCTAAATGTTTCTTTTAGAAATAAGATATTGACCATAACAGGACTTCGGAAACTTTAAAGCACTACCCAATGTAAGAAGTGTTACATTGGTTATAATCTACAACCAACCCCAAATGTTTGAAGTGCTGTCTCATAAAAGAAGAATTTCTTTTTATAAGTAGTTTCAAATGGTAGCACCAGGGGAAATGGTTTGGTAACATTTAAAGGGAGGAAGTTCAGCTCAATACAAGACAGGTTTTAAAAACTAGAGTTTCTTCTAGTTTTCTCGTGTTCAACCCTAATATTCTATGACACTGAATCTCCATGATTTTATTCCAAAGGCTGTACCCATTCTAGTCTACAACCCTAATTCTTTAGCTCTATTTTTCTTTAGATAAAAAGCTGTCTTTTCAAGTTTTCCATCACCTTTGTTTAATACACACAAATATTAAATGTATTTTCATTTTCTGTCTATATAATATATGTATATAGTTTTTAAACCAGTGATTCTCAAAAAATAGTGTGGTCAATTATTGTTCTTTTCTTTCCAGCAACCATTCCCCTTTCTTGTGGCAAGAATAAAGGATTAAGATTTAAGGGAACCATCCATCCCCATTCTTTGTCCATGTTTTTCAGCTGAATCTGAATCTTGGGCTGAGATTGTTCAGGACTAGAGAATGTGGCCTTAATTAAAACCACAATGTATTGAATTTCCTGCCCATAAAAATTGCTTAAAGGAACAAGCATATAACCTAAGCTGGGTCAATTTGTGTGAAATCAGAAAGTTGCTCTGGACCAATTTAAATGGGGCGTCAGGAATTTTGCTGGGAATTCTAAGACTAAGTTTCTCCTCCCTCTATTGTAGGTATTTGGCTCTAGAATCTGCTGGCAATTTTCACATACATGACTTTGGGGGAAACTACCACAGCCTCGAAGCTAATACCTTAAAAACAGAGAGAAGGAATAAACCAAAACTGTGTCCTTGATAACCAGGTTGAGTCCATGAATTGAACCTAATATTAAACGTATCATAGAGTTCAAAAATTTTAGTGTTTAAGACAGTTTGAACTCATTTGTTTTTAATTTGTAACTGAAAGCATCTTAAACAATGCAAGTGAGGGAAGTGATGGATAAAAGATAGCAGAATATGCCACTCCCCAAAAAGCCTCTTGGGCATATGGATTTTTGACCTAAAAGGACTTTGAGAACCAGTAGATGAAGGAAAAGCTCCAAAGACAGGGCACAAGTTTTCCTTTTGTAAAAGATATTTACACTTATAAAGGAAATCTCCATTTGCAAAGGTTTCTCCCGCTCCTGTACCAGGAAGAGGACTCCTAACAGCTCTTATCATTAGAGAAGGCAAGACAAATCTGCATAACAAACCTTACTAACAACACTTACTCACCATATTTTTCCTGATCACCTTCCGAGAACTTGCCTCCTTGGCCCAGGAGCCCAAAACCTTTTTTCCTTTGTTTAGCCTAAGATGGTATATGAGCCCAAGTTCTAACCATCCCTTTCGGGTACTCATCACTGGATGCTCCCATGTGTATGTATGATAGATATGTTAATAAACTTCTCTTAGTTTTTCTCTTGTTCATCTGTCTTTTACCAGTGTGGGTCAAGGACAAGCCAGCCCAAGATGGGCCACTTTGGCATGAAAATTATTTTGAGTTAAAAAGCACTCAAAGTGGTGCCTGGGTGGCTTAGTAGGGTAAGAGTCTGACTTGGGCTCAAGTCAAGATCTCAGGGTCCTGGGACTGGTCCAGCATTGGGCTCCCCTCTTAGTGGGGAAGCTGCTTCTCCCTCTGTCCATCCGCCATCTCATGTTCTTGTGTGCTCTCTCTCTCTTTCTCTCTCTCTCTCTTCCAGATACATAAATTTAAAAAAATTTTTTTTAAAAAGCACTCAAAACCCAGCAGATTAAGGAAAAGCTCTTTACCTCCTCTACAACTGCCTAAAAAGAATTTAAATAGAGGACCCGCTCCAGGAAGAGAGCTATCACTAAAGATAACTACATTATGATATATACTAGGTATGGTAGACAGGGAGGACCCTAGCAAGGCCTGTTTGACCAAATTTCTCTGTGTCCCATTGTTTCTCAGTGGCCCAGCAAACATTTGCTTACCAAACATTTACTATTTTTCATCTTCCTATGAATTGCATTTCTTCCCTTTGAAGTCCCAGACCGCTACCCCCTTCTCTTTAGTTTGGAGTGACATATATAGCTCATTTTGCCTGTCTTTGGAATTTCCATGTCTGTGTGGATTTCCCATATGCACAAAATTAAATTTGATTTTCTCCTGTTTATTTCATGTCAAATTGATTCTTAGTTCAGCTAGAAGGAACTTAAAGAGGACAGAAATTCTTGCTCCCCAACTTCTGTCTAATTCAAGTGCAGCTGGAGAACCTAAGATGGCAGAGCAAAAAGATTTTTTATTTTTCCCTTACATGGACAACACTGCCCCCACTATCTTGGTACAAGCTCCATACACCTGCACACTCTGACATTTTACTCAACTGACAACATTTACAAAATCGACCAAAGTAAAGTTTTAAGTTTTAAAATAAAATTTAAAAAGTTATGCATAGAATACTCATTCACGTATCCATGGACTATGAATTGCCTGGTATGTGACTGAGAAAACTAAAACATCTGGAGCTCTAAATGAAATTATGTAATATTCAAGTGTTATCAGGACCACATTCCTCCCCTCTCACTCTGAACTTATGTGTTCTCCTCTGAAGAAATTAAAAATTAATCATGGGAAATCTCACTAAAATGGAGTCCGCTGGCTAGGCAGGGGGAGCTCTCTCGCTCCACCACTCCTAGTCAATTGCAGACCCACCAGGAAGAGACACATTTGCCCGTACATGTAAGGGACAGGCAGGGCTAGATAGGGAGAGATAGATGGGGGCTACAAAAATCCCAAAAATGTGGAGGTGTGGGGAAACCAGAGACAGGGGAACAAACCAGACCACCCTGCCCTAGGCGGGTGGGGCTGTTTGTTATGCAGATTTGCCTTGCCTTCTCTAATGATTTTTTTTTTTTTTTTTTTACTGTCTAGTAGACATTTTATTGACGTAAATTCACTCACAGGTAACTTCTGACACTCACTCTGGGCAAACAAGGAAGACAGGATCCCCGCGGCTGCACGACAGACTGTCGTAGCGCACACTGTGGGGCCATCCGCACGCACACGGGGGTGCGGCCCAGCGAACACCCGCGTGCTTTCTGCACAGATGTGGCTCCAGAAGTCTCGGGCTTCCCACTGCGAACAGGCGTTCCTGTTTGTTTCCTCGACCGTCAGGCGCACAGGTCCAGGAGCCCCAGGCCAGGTTCCTGCTCTAGACAAAAGCTCCTTGGGCCCCAGGATGTCTTTTTTATGATAAGCACCTGTGACCAACAAAGAATAACCAGACCCTCGAAAGGAAGTAAGCCACTGAAGATGTTATCACTAGTCCTTGCTCAATGGTGATATCAGTAGAGATGTTAATAGGATTTAAGTTCCCTGGTTAGCTTTCTATAAAAGACCAACCCTAAAGGCCTTCAGTGGCAACCCTGTCGTACCCCTCTCACTCCTGAGAGCTTTGTCTGTATTTTCACGTAATAAACTTCCATTGCTTTACTCACTCTCCCTTGTCCGCGAGATTCATTCTTTGACTCCGTGAGACAAGAACCTCATTCTCCCTCTTCACATGGACTTGACCTTGCACATGGATCCTACTTTACTCCTCCAGGAGCAGAAGAAGATGCTCCCCCCCACCCCCGCCAACCTCAAAACAGCTCAGCCAATGAGAAGGTACCACACTTCAAACTTCCACTCTACACCAATGGACTTTTAGTTTATAACAGCCTTCCCAATGTATCCCTTTCCTCCTCATAAAAAAGCACACCTCTCGCCCTGTTCCCTGGCCTTACCTACAGGCCTGCCACAGCTTGTTTGTCCCAGGTTGCAGTTCTCGTTTAGTCCTGAATAAACCTGTCTTTTGCCGATAAAACAACCAGCAGTTTTTATTGTTAAGTCTAACAAAACATATACACAGAATCTACATAGAATCTTTGCTCATCTGTAACTCCACACATACACTGAATACTTCCTGGATCAGCATCTTTTGTTTTCTCTGCAAGAACTACATGTGGATGGGTATTGGGGTGGAAAGGACTCTCTATTGTCCAATTCCCAGAGTTAGCCACATTCTAAGAGAATATGCTTGTGTGAGCCAACAAAAGTGGAATTCCTGTAGAAATGTTTATAAGAACAATTAGAACATACAGAAGCTACTGTAATAGATATGGATCTCAGTCCACTGACAGGTGAAAAAACAAAACAAAAAAACAGGAAACTTTATTTTTCCATCACTTAATTTCTACCTGCACTTCTCATTCTCTCATGACAGAAAACATACCTTCCCCTGCTCTCTGCCTTCTATTATTGTCTCCCTTTATAGATGCTGAATTTAATATGGAAATGTAAAAAATAAAATTGTTTCAAAATGTTTTCTACCACTCCGTTTTTATTAGTAAAGTTCTAAGTTGAGAATTCTGAATTAATCTGATTGCTATATGTAATGGAACTTTATCTTAACCCAATCTTAAAGCCACACTTTACTAAAATAATATTAGTTCGTGGGCATACTTGGAAAGACAGGAGTTAAGAAAGCAGAATGAGTGGCTAATGGTGAAATCTCCAACATCAGTGACGAGAAGACAGGAAGCCGACTGTTCTCCCTGTGCTAACAAAAGGATTCAGGAGAGGGGAGAGAGGAAGAAAGGGATGTTTTTCAGACAGCTTCTGATAACCAGAATTTACATACAGTTTCCAGAAAACAGATCTGATAAAGCAAGAAGAGAAGATAATGAGCTAAGACATTTCTTCCTCTCCTGCAAGTCTGTGCAACATCATCAAAATTAAACATAACCTGGCCTGGCTACAAGTCAATTGGTAAAATAAATTATCAAAAATATAATTAAGCAAGCAGAGAGGCCTGGGCAAGCTTCTTGGGCTTTTTTTTTATATCAAAGCTGTAAAAATGGAGCTTCCTGGGGTCATCCCATCAAAATCACTAACAAAGCCTACATCTGGCTTGACTCTGACCAAAGATCTCTCCTCAGAATCAATTAGGACAATTACAAACTAGTCGTGCACAAGGGCACATCTGTGGTTAATTGAGTAAAACATACTTAATCAACCTTTCTGAGTAATAAGCTTGTAGGAAATCAAAATCCCTGGTGTCCGTTGGCTCTAAGTTCTGCTACTTAAAATCTGGCTCTTTTATGGATATAAGGAGGAAAATGCTTGAAGGAGGAGAACGAATGGCTCAGGGTAGCTTTTCTGGCGTAAGAGGGCATTGGAAGAATCCTCTTATCACCCCTAAATGCTTCCCAGTCTCTCAGGAGACTGTTTTGTCTTTGCCCTAATGAGAACACAAACACGTACAACACAAAAATAACCAATCCAAAGCAGCTGATCCGGAAGTTGCATTGCCAGTAAGCTAAACGTGAACCTTGACCCCAAATCCTAGCTCCTAAAAATTTTTGCAATCAAGTTAATTTATTATCACTCCGCTGCTGATGACATATTCTGAAATTTAAGTTTAAAAAAATACTAGCAGATTATTAACTTAGCACTCCTGTTTTCAAGCCATTCCAAGAGGCAAGGCCAGAGAGTGCCTGCTTTGGCAGGATAGCAGAAATCATAACTCATGCTGGAATCCCACATTCTCCAAATATAACATTTCAGAGTCACTCTCCACTCTATCTCATTTTTTTTGAAGATAGCTCTGCTATGGAAAGAATAGCCAGAAACCATTTCTACTGGGCATGGGAGGAGGAGCCTGAAGAGCTAAGTATGAGAAAATGGGGGTAAACGATCACAGTCCATAGGTAACACGTTTCTAACCTTAGCTATTTGAACAGTGAGCCCCTTGTATCTATGGAGAGACCACCCTCTAATTGTCACCTAATGCACTGGGCAAATAAGCCAGAACTATTTTAAAGAATCCAAACAGCTCACATTCTCCTCCTGCTGGGTATACTTCTAATAAGTTGGCATTACCACACACCTTCTCTGAATGGAAGAGAACAAAGAGAAAGAACAAACGAGATATAAAACAGAAAACAAAAATGCCCCAGGGTTGTTCTGAACTCCAGCAGCTCAGAGGAGGTGAACCAAGCTTCATCGGCACAGTGGGAAGTTCCTAAGCGGGCGGGTCCCATGCCCTAGAAACCACCTCTGATGTGGATCTCCAATCAAACTAAACAAAGAATTTTAAAGGGAGGATTAGAAAGAAAGAAAAAAAAAAAAGCACTTTTTTGTGGGAAGACTATTCCATTGCCTCACCTTCTCTGGAATCGGTACTCGGGCACCACACAAGTGTGTGGAGTGTTCATTCCCAGCAAAACAAGGCTCCAATTATTTATGTTCTCACTGTGTTACATTACATGAGGCTACAATGCAAAATAATCAACAAAAAGAAGCCTCAGGTGACACAGATGGTAGCGCCAATTGTTAAAAGAACAAAAAAAAACCTGATCACAAGCTTTGCATTAAAACTACTCTGACAAATGAAATCATCATAAGAAGAAAATAGAACTTTGATTGAATAATAATTCTGAGTAAATGTCAACCTCCCCCATATCCACATTCATCTTTGGCATTAAAGATGGCTTTGGAATAAAATGAGAAGGGCGTTGTTTCTTGTTTCACATGAATAGAGATTAAGTCCTAAAGATCTTTAGAGCAGCCAGGGGAGTTCCGACAAGGTACGGATGGGCTCAGACTTTAGCAAATGAATGTACAGTAAACACGCCACCATCTCCTTCACACATGTACTGCCTCTTCGTGTTAATATCTCAGATAAGTGGACATAGAGGCCAACAAATTAACAGAATAACAGAAGGGAAGATGCTCACCGAAGTTGAAACGGAATTTCCCATTTTTTTTCATGGCCTCCACAGAGTTGTCAGTGTACATAAAAATAGATACATAGAGCATTTAGACAACCTTTTCTGAAATGTTCATGGTTGTGGTCTCATGTTGAGAAGGTCATTTGTATAGCCTTCATATTTAAGATGTCTCTCCAACTCTTTAGTTTCTTGACCTTTATATTCAACAATGACACAGATGACAGTGACAGTATCAAATACACTGTCAAGTTTGATAGATAACCCAGGGAGTCCTTATAAACCCTGGGTTCACATGGCCATAACCCTGCATTTACGACAGCAGGCACTCTGGGCAGGTTTTATCTTGGAGTTTGACACTGCTCTTTCAGCCTCAACGTCGTTTCTCTGTTCTTCTTTCTTTCTCTCTTTTTTTTTAAGATTTTATTTATTCACTTGACAGAGAGAGACAGCACAAGCAGGGGGAGCAGCAGAGGGAGAAGCAGGCTCCCTCTAAGCAGGGAGCCTGACACGGGGCCTAATCCCAGAACCCCAGGATCATGACCTGAGCCAAAGGCAGACGCTCAACCGACTGAGCCACCCAGGTGCCCTCTGTTCTTCTTTCTATCTACTTCTAGAAAGCTAAGCCAAATCCTTCTCTTTTGTGAGTCTTTTTAGATTTTGTTGCCTGCCGTTCTCAGTCCGCCCCCCTTTCTCATGCTATCCATAAGCTATTTTGGAATCTTGCTGTCTTCCTACCCTTGCACGTGACTTGCCTTGTGAAGCTCACTTCCAGCTGCACACTTTCCATGCTGGTTGGTAGGCTAAGCTGTAGGATTTCATTTTTAGTGATTGTTGTGGTACTTGATGTCCCTTCTGAGGTAAATAGAGCTCCACTGTTCAGGAAAAAATGGAGCATTCCACGGAAAGCCTTTTGAGTAAAGGTAGAAAGCTTAAAAGAGATTAATGAATTTGTCCCACTCTGGATGACTTCCCCAAGTGCACCCAGAGTGAAAGTTGCCATCCGTGACCTGCTCTACTGCCTCATTTTTCACCGTGTCAAAGGGTGGCCTTGGGAAAGGGGATACTGTTTAATAACTGCCCCGTGAATTCTCAAGCTATGTTAGCGCCCCCAAGCGAAGGTTGGATCTCTTTTCTCACTTAGTGCAATTTTTTTTTTTGAAGATTTTATTTATCCGACAGTGAGAGACACAGTGAGAGAGGGAACACAAGCAGGGGGAGTGGGAGAGGGAGAAGCAGGCTTTCCGCAGAGCAGGGAGCCCGATGCGGGGCTCGATCCCAGGACCCTGGGATCATGACCTGAGCCGAAGGCAGACGCTTAACAACTGAGCCACCCAGGCGCCCCTCTCACTTAGTGCTATTAACAATAATTTCTCAGAAGGCTTACAAGTCAGCAGGCTAATACCTACAGCTTTCATGTCTGCCTCTCCAAGGATTGTCCTTGGCACTGAGAATGGCCATCAGGGTACAAGGCGGTAATGTTATTTCAGTCTTCCAAATGAAGGCACCCTCCTATGTGTCTCTGCTGTGTGTGGCTGGCTCTGAATTTCCGGTGACTTATAGTGTATGCAGAATGGTTCTGAGCGTTGTAAAGCCGTCCATAATTTTTTGAGCTAGAAGGGCTTCCCCAGAGGCCAAATTTTTATTCTAATAACATAACCCTCATTTCTCATCTCCCTAAGCAGGACTTCAGGAAAAGATGATCCTGAAGCCAAATCTACAAGCTATTTATACTTCTAGACCATTAGTAATGGGCAATGGCTCTAACACAGCTCTCAGTTGTCACCCACAAGGCCATCACCTCATGTACTAGCTTTGGATCATAATTAATTCTATTCATCTCCATATCTATTTAGGAGTGCCACAGTGTTGGTGTGCTAATAATTGAAAACACATCCATACAAAGTTCTGAAACATGTATCCAACTATTCAAATTATTTCTTGTATTTCTCTCCTAGCAAGAGAATACTATTCTTACTGCAGGCAAAAACTACCCATGCCTCTGCCACAGTTATTTCGCCCTGCACAGTAACTGATTGAAAGAAGCTCTTTCAGGGATTGTGCCAGTGCTGGAGAGAGATGACAAGTCCTGCCAATTGCTGCAGTCAGCATTTTGACTCTCTTCTTTACAGATGGTGATGGCAGGCGTGCTGTATCCCGAGACACATTACCAGTGCTTTATGGGAAGAATCCTTGGAGACGTCTAAGGAGCCCATTCTTGTTTAGAAATCCTTGGCAAGGATGTAGCAAAGCCCAATGGCTTTACTATTTTCATCCAACTTTCCTGTCAACTTCTAGTAAAGTTTAAAATGATCCTCAGCAGCTTCTTGAGTTTTCCATGTAATAGAGAGCCTTGTGCATAATGGTAGAGGGCTTTAAGGAGCTTGATCAATTATTACTACTAAGCATTCCTTCTCCAAAGGCCCTCACGGTAAAGGGGTAAAACACATACCATTTCTGTTCACTTGACCCCATAAGATACTGCAGGGTACCAACTCATGAGGAGCCCGGTAGAGGTGTAGGAACATAGAGAAAAGCCAGAAATGGCTTTTCACATGTAGTAGGTGTAAAAGTTAGCTCCTTTAACCCTTAAGGATCTGTCAGAGCTGATCTTCCCATGAAGAATTGAGCTCTCTGAAAGGAAAGGAACTTGGGCAAGAAGAGTTTCAAGCTTAAGATTTTGGAGTTTGGATACGAGCTTTGTCATGAATACATTTTACCATCTTAGCTTCTAATTTTCCATATTTTATTAGGATATGTTGTGTGACTGTCTCAGGAAATCTGTCACTGCCACTCCTCTAGTTGTCAAGTGTGGCTTACAATTTAGAATTTGCCTGCTTCTGAGTTCAAAAGAGGCATGTTGTTGAACAGATAAAACATTAATATTTTATCATTTTCCACAGATGTACAGAACCATACATCATAGCTAAGAAGAACATAGCTCATCAAGGGACAGAACAAGAAGGAAATTCATGAAACAAGGGTTTTGTTTTGTTTTTTTAACACAGAAGAACAACAGCATTTCTTGAATACTTATGCTAGGCACAGGTCTAAGTGTTTTACATGTATTCACAACTTAATACTCATAACAAAGTTTATGAGGTACTTGCTATTATTTTCTACATTTTATAGATGAGAAAACAAGTGTGGCATGAATCGGTAATTTGATCGATGTCAAATTATTAGTAAGTGCAAAAATGAGTTTAAGGCCAAGCAGTTGGGCTTTAGAGCATGCTACTTTAACCATTACTCCATACTGTCTATGGTCAACACTAATTATGGCTTTGTTTTTGCCAGGGATACAATACTGCTTCATTAAGATCACCAATCATCTAAGTGTGTCACTTATGCACTGTGACAACATTGCATAATAAACCACCCAAAACTTCAGTGGCCTATAATAACGAGCCTGTATTTGTCATGCATCGTTGGGATTCAGCTGATGGAGGATAGGCTTGACGGGGCTTGGCTGGGCTCATTCATTCTTCTGCTGAGTGGTTCTAATTCTTTTGCCTCTCCAACAGTCTCTGCTTGCATCTTGTGTACCCACATTCCATTGGCCTAAGGCAAGTCACAAGGCAGAGTTTAAGAGTTAGAGTGTGAGGGTCATATCAAAAGTATATGATAATAGGTATGGACACAGGGAGAGGTAAAGAATTGGGTTATTGTGTCGGTCTACTATAATTCCTAACAAGGAATGTGAATTGATTCGGGAGCAAGATTCTATTCAATTTCCATTCATTCATCCACTCAGTAAACTCCCTTAAGTTTCATATATAAGCACTATCCTTATGTCTTAGGCATGCCAAGGTAAAATTCAGAATTGCTCCTTCAAAAAGGCTTGTAATCTTATAGCCAAGTCAATAATTACAGCACACCATAGTATTGCCATGAATGTTATGACAGCAAGGGCCAAAGCTCCAAAGAAGGGTTGTATTTAAAGAGAGGAAAGGAAAGAGAGGAGGAGTGATTTTCCTATGATAATGTTTGGGCTGAACCTTGAAGCACAGGCAGTTTATAAGAGACCAAGAATAAAACATCCATTACATGCAGCAGGATGTCAAGAGATGAAGATATGGAAGTCAGATCATGAAGAGATTTACATGTCACCCTAAACAGCTCAAACCTTATCCTGAAGGCAATAGGATGTTATGAAAGATATTTAAAAGATTATTAAACTTTGCATGAAAAGTAAAAACGATGCCTGACAATTTTTGATGGATACTTTAGAAATTAATATACAACTAAGTAAGTGGTATCATACAGAGGAAACCCTCTATAATACTTCTTCATTTTGAAGTCCCCAAAGATGCTGTCTTACTGATGTTCTGAATACTAAAAACAAAACAAAACAAAAAACCCCCCAAAAACCAAAAAACCAAAGACATTAAAATGTGTACTCAACAACTATTATAAAAACATACTTATGCAGTCAAATTGAAAAACAAAACAAAACAAAACCACAGACGTTTTTGGTTATTTAATGATGGAGCTTCACTGGTGAGTTTTGACCTGCAATAAAAGCATATGAGTTTTCTCTAAGTTATTTAGATCCATATATTCATGAAAACATGTTTTTTATTCACTGGAAATTTTAACTTCAAGTAATGCATCTTTCTAATTATACAGTAAAGGGCAACAAATACCTCCAGGTAATCTTTGAAATAGGAGAAGAAACAATTTGTTTGTTCTGTGATTTCTCATTCTCTTTCTTATGCTCTTTATTACCATGAGCAAAATATTTGAATGAAACAGGATTTTTGTTAATGTTGAGAAACCCTCCTGACTCCTAAATAATACTTGGATTATATTACATTTATTTCCCTGGCAGTGAATGAAGATAAGGAAAATAAAGTAAGCAATCTCCAAATTGCTCATTGGCTATGGATGACTTCAACTACGTTGTTCTGAGATAAGCAATGAAAGTAAGGTATTGCATGCACCCATGACTTCCATATAGGATAGTCAGAAAATAGTTTACGCTCCTATAGAAATATTGCTACGTATGCGTGTCTTTTTCTGTTTCTCTTTCTTCTTCTTTTTTTAAAGATTTATTTATTTATTAGAGAGAGAGAGAGCACGAGAGGGAAGGGCAGAGAGAGAGGGAGAGAGAATCTCAAGCAGACTCAGCACCGAGTGTGGAGCCTGATGCGGGTCTCAGTGTTATGACCCTGAGGTCATGACCCGAGCCCAAACCAAGAGTGGGACGCTTAACTGACTGCACCATTCAGGTGCCCCGTTCTTCTTCTTCTTCTTTCTTCTTTCTTCTCCTTCTCTTTCTTCTCCTTCTTTTCTTCTTCTTCTTTTTTTTTTTTAAATATATGATTTAGGGATTGGAGAAAGGAAGATTACCACATTTATCAGAATGCTTTTGTTTACAAATGGTAGAAAACACAACTCACACAGGCTTAATCAGTGAAGGTGACTTATTGCTTTTGTGGCTGAAAGGTCTTTCAAGTAGTGCTTGAACCACAGCTTAAAAGGTATTACTAGGACTTGTTTTATCCTTTTTATATGTCTCAATTCCTCTTTCTGAGTGTGTCTTTCACTCATTAGAGGCTTCTCCCCTCATAGTCCAAGATGGAGGATAGTGGATCCTAAGCAATCATACTATCCAACCATCATTCCTATCTAGCAAAGAGAGCGTTTCTGCTACAACCACCAAATAAATGTCCAGAGACTCATTCTGATCAGAGCAGTTAAATCACAGATCCATCTCTGAATAAATCACTATGGCCAGGGAGACCATGTGCCTCATCTGTACCTAACAATAGAGTCAGCTTTTTTTTTTAATTAATTAATTTATTTGAGATTGGGAGAGACAGAGCGCACAAGAGCGGGGAGACTGGCGAGAATCTCAAGCAGACTTAGCACTGAGCTCTGAGCCCATGAGGGCTCCATCTCACAACCTGGAGATAAGGACCTGAACTGAAACCAAGAGCAAGAGTTGGATGCTCAACCGACTGAGTCACTTAGGCCGCCCTAGAGTCAGTTTCTTGAACACGTGGTCTTCATGGGAGCAGGAGAAAACATTCATTAAAATCAAAAAGAAAGGAAATAAATTTAAGAGTCAAGTAAATGACCTTACACTCTGGCTTTAACATCAAATACACACACTAAATATATCATTACTATTTGTAGTCATGTATTTGGGCAACATGAATAGGGCACACAAAGAAAATAATTTCAATGAAAAAATAAAAAATTCACTTGTAAAAGGATTAATGGGAATAGTGAGAGAACTTCACTGAACTAGATTGAGGTAATCCATATCTACCTTCACCTGTAACAGAACTCCATAACCATTTCCATGTGCCTTTAGGAGATCCCAAATTACCACTGCTAATCCATGCCTGTTGCAAGCTCAGTTCGACTTTCGTTTTTATCTTCTAAGTAGCCACAAGCCCGCTGTCCAGTTTTGCTTATTATCTTCTGTCATCCTCCTTCTCTACACCAGTAAAACGATGAATAATAAAAAGCCAGGAGGAACACCACCTAGTCACTGACAAAGAGCAAATGGCTCACCCAACTTCGGGGGGTTGAGCTTGCATCTAGTTAGGAGATTTGATCCTTTAAAAACCAGAAAGCAGAGACACCTGGCTGGCTCAGTTGGTTAAGCGTCTGCCTCGGCTCAGGTCATGATCCCAGGGTCTTGGGATGGAGTCCCGCATCAGGCTCCCTGCTCAGCGGGGAGTCTGCCTTCCCCCTGCGCTCACTCTCTCCCTCCCCCTCTCTCCCTCCGACAAATAAATAATAAAATCTTTAAGGAAAAATAAAAACCAGAAAGCAACTATCGCATGAAAACTGAAACATATTTCTGCACTGTAATACTCTACCTGTTTGTTGCTTGCTCCATATTTTACCTTGTTTCAAATTGCTTCTGCTGAGAGATTTACACCTTAAATTTTTCCTAAGGAGCTACTAATTATCCTTAGGGAGTGACTAAACTGTAAGTCTGAATCTCTGTCTTCGGTGCTATTTAAACCCATTATATCTTTATTTGTTTCCATTTGCCAGGCAGCATTTATCCTATTTCAAGTGGCACAGAAACCTTACTGGTTCCTGCAAAAGTAAGTGCTTTTGCATGTAATCTAAAAACAAGGTAAAGGGACTTGACAGGTCTCCTCTTTATCCCCTTCCAAGATGGATTGCCATTTTCTAGGTACTACTAGCCCTGAGGGGTGGGAAAATTTCAAGATGCCCAACTTCATAGCATCTAGACTTCGCCGAACCAAACCATCAAGGTGTTCTGTGCATTAAATAAATTGTGCGTTGGCAATGAATATTTCTCTAGTCAAGGTTGGTGTTACAAGGATTTAAGATGCAGAAGCTCAGCAATAAAAGTAGTATATATAGCCAGTAGCCTTGGAAAAGAATTGATTGAATGTGCGTTTAAATGCAAGTTTTACAGTCTCACAAGCCCTTAATGAAGTTAAGTTTTCTAACAAAAACTTGACTTCTATGCCAATCAATGAAGGAAAGATGTATTTGCTCTAGATTCATACTTCTATATAACTTGATTTACTTTCAAAAGCTCCTCTTTTTTTTATCTTGACAGCTTATACATAATAAAGGAAAAAATGTTATGTGTTACTGTTAACTTTTTGAACTAGTAAGATATTCTATTGATTAATCACAACATAAAACTCCTTATCCATAAGTATTTGTTATAAATGTAGTTGACTTCAGAAGAGCTGTTGATATTAAAGAATGCCTAATTAATTGTGTAGATTAGATGAATACTCAAGATAAAGAAAAAGGCAAATGGAAAAGGAGGTTCCGTGTACATTTTCATAATTCATTTTCAAATTCTTGAATTTGGCCCCTCTGTCCTTCCTACTCAAATTGCCCCCAATATTGCTAACTCAGAATAGAAGCCGCTACTTGCTGACTGGTCTTTCCAACGCCACCTATTGATGATGCAGGGATGGCGCCCACAGTTCTCACCTTCAGGAGCGATGCACTTATTCCCCAGTTTTTGAGAGTCTAGACGGCTGGCAATTTTCAGCTGAGTCTCTCTCCAAAATTTCCTGAAGCCAATGGTTCTCAAACTTTAATTTGTATTAGAATCACAGAGAAAGTTTAATGCACGGAAGGCTGTGCCTCCAGATTTCTGATTTAGTAGGTCTGCAGTGGGGGCTGATATTCTTTTACTAAGCACCAAGGTGATGCTCATGCTGATATTCTGGGGAACCACACTTTGAGAACCACTGCCCTAAGCTGAAAAGAGCTGCCTCACCCAAAGCCACACTTTCCTCCATGGAAGCAGCCCAGATCCCAGATTGGGAGTATAAAAGCCAGGCCTCCTTGCAAATGCAAATTGCATTGCATTTCAATATTCCCCTCTGTCCAATTCTATTCCATTCTCCCCCTTTGGTGTTGATCCTACATGTACTGTGAGGCCCAAGGTGATGTAGTTAAAATACCTACCCAACATTTTAGTGACTTCCCAATGTCTCTAACTTATGTCTGTCTTTTGTATTTTCCCAGCTTCCAGATTGATAACTACCTAGCCTCTACTGGCTGTTGAATGTCACTGGGGAAAGCACAGACAAATTGATAATGCCCCATTCCAAATGAGCCCTCTGCACTGCATTATAGTACTAGGATATATGTGGGTAGCTTTCTCTCCCACTTTCCACATGAACAATTTTGTCTAATTTCTCCCTACCTCCCACTTCACTATTTTCTAATGCTCTCAGAAGATGGCCTTTTCATCACCTTACCAATTGCACAAACCAGATGCAATGTCATCCTCCACATCCCTCTCCCTTAATCTCCAAATCTAGTCCAAAATCAAGTTCTGATGAATCTGTCTAGAATATATCTCTCCTCCGATTTTTCCACATCTCTACTTCTCCACTCTCTATTCATGCCCTAGTGCAGGCAAATACTGCTTCTCACTCTGCTAACATTAAAGGCTTCCTGACTAGACCCAGGATTTTGTCACCTTCCACCTGCCCTCTCCCTTGGCAGTGTTTCGAAAACAAAACCTTTCATCTCTCCCTTTTAGTGAACTCTATAGTCTTCTATCATAAACATCCTCATGACCCACCCCCACTCCACACATATACATATTGCTCTTAGGATAAAGTTCAAAATCCTCAACTTGGCTTACAAGGCTGTTTATGTATATATTCTGCTTATAGCTCCTGCCTCATTTTGTTTCCTACGTACAGTACAATGTGCTCCAATTTATGCTAAACAACGTGAAGTTTCTGAGCCTTTGCATAAGCCACTCATCCAGAAAAGTGTGTCTGAGTTCCCAAGGCTGTGAAAACAAGCAAACAAAAAAAATTTATGGCAACAAATTTTAAAGCTTTCCAATCCTTGAGAATATATCCTCAGACCCTGAGAGGCTGCGCATGAATCCTAGGTTGAGAAACACTGTCATAGATGCAGTACTCTGATATAAAAGCAAAAAAATATATATAGAATTTTAGGGATAGAATGGACATTAAGTAAAAGCAAGTCCTACTCTCTTAGTTTCCAAATAAAGAAAATGATGCTCAGAGAAGTTAAACCATGTACAATGGAAATTAAAGGGGTCAGAACTAGGCTGGGAGGAGGGTGGGAAAAATTGAAGGAAATCTATAAATTAAATATCAAAAATCTAAAAAAAAAAAAGTTGCAGGGATTTCATCATCAATTTTTTGAAATCCGATAGAGATAAATTCAATGTGTATATGAGGTACAGGGGACAGCCTGGGAGGACAGAATCCCAAATGGTCTCCGAGACTGACTGTCCCTTTCAGAAGGCATTGTTGCCAATGCGTCCTTGTTAAAGGCCATGGAGACTTAGAATGAGAGGATTACTGACACCCACATCTCTTTGAGCATGCTGGGTATGGCTGTAATAGTTCATGTCTCAGGAAGAAGTGTATGTTATATTATTAACCAGTATATACACATGAAGCAAACATGCCCATGCATACAACTAAATAATAAAAATTTCCACAAAGCAATGTTCTGATGTTTTCTATCTTGTTTTGTTCTATTCTAAATCATTAAGAGAAAGGTTAATTGTGACCTGCTTTATTGTTTTCACAGTCCATTAATGGGTTGTAACCTACAGTTTGAAAAATAATGTATACTTAATTTCTCATTATTCAGTCTGGATTTGAGGTCTTCTTTGTGTTCTTTTACTCATAACAGCAATAATACTTTATAATACCCCTAGTGTATGTTCCCTTCTTGGTAAATTACATTTGGTCCCACAACAATCCTTATTAAGATTAAGCCATGCAGTAGGAAGAAGAAGATATAATGTGTCTTAGCTTTGGCTACCATAATAAAATACCACAGACTGGGTGGCTTAAATAACAAAAATTTATTTCTTTTACGATTCTAGAGGCTGGAAGAGATCAGGGTGGCAGCATGATCAGGTTCTGGTGAGTGATTTCTTCCTGGCATTCAGCCAGCACCTTCTTGCTGTGTCTTCCCATGGTGGAGAGAGAGAGAGAGAAAGGAAGCTCTCTGATGCCTCTTTTTATGAGGACACTAATCCCATCCTGAGGCCTCTTTCATGACCTCATCTAAACCTAATTACCTTTCAAAGGTCTCATCTCCAAATACCATCCACATTGGAATAGGGCTTCAACAGATGAATTTGGGGTGGACACATTTCAGTCCATAGCATAATGTGAAGTGATACTCTTCCAAAAAGAGTTCTTCTGGTCTTGGTGGAAAGGAAGACATGGGGAAAGTGAAAGGTGGTCCTTTGACACAAAAATCCCAGCTGCCTTGGGATCACAATTCCAGGATAGATAGTTAGAAATACCTATATTAAAGGCAAGGGTTTATTCCTCATTTTTATACTATAACCTACAAAATTTCAAAGCTCTTTGAAGCCTGACAACACAGGGTAGTATGGTGGCATAACTTAGCTAGGAAGTGATTAGATCATGAAATGGTGATATCTTCATTCTCCACAGCCTAGGAAAAGTGTGAAGGAAATCTAGAGGTGTTTGTGTGATATCTCAGTGGTTGTGTCGTTGATAGCCCAAAGTCAGAGACTTTCATATCATACTATCAGAAATCTTTGCTGGGATTTCTGTTAGGATTTACTGAGGTGTTTGTCTTGAATAACAGAAGGAGATGGCCAGGGGCGTCTGGGTGTCTCAGTTGGTTAAGCGTCTACCTGCTGCTCAGGTCACAGATCCCAGGATCCTGGGATCGAGCCCCACATGGAGCCCTGCATCAAGGCCTGCAACAGGCTCCCTGATCAGCAGGCCTGCTCTTCCCTCTCCCTCTGCCCCTCCTCTCTACTTGTGCTTGCTTGTGCGGCTCTCTGTCTGTCTCAAATAAATAAATAAAATCTTAAAAAAAAAAGATGGCCAGCTTTTCCAAGAATTTTCTTGTGCAGAGAAAGATGACATTAAGACACTTCACAGAAGATACAATAAGGACAGAAACCAAATCTGGAAACCAGGCAAGATGATCTACATCTCAACTGGAGCAACCCAGAAGCCAACAGATAAGGATAACATAACATTATGTCTGTTGTCAATGCGCCTAAATGTCATCCAGAGAAAAGAGTGAAATAGGGGAGATGGAGGCAAAGCCTGCAAATCTGGATAGGTACCACAAAGATATTGAAAAAGGCAGAAAGAAATTGTTAAACTGAAGTAGACTGTTATATATTTAATTGCTAAGTTTGTGACTTAAAAATGTGACACTATTATACTTCACTTTTCTCTCTATGCTCACTCTCCATTTAAGTATTCTGACTTGTCATTATAACTTAAAAAAATAATAAGGTGATTTCTAAAAATATAACATAGGTTATCATAAGAAGCTTGGGTCACAAACAATGTGATTTTATGCTAATATTTTTGGAACCAAGTAGTTAACTCATTTCCCTTTACTCCAAAGATGATAATAGATTGATCTATGTCACATGTGAATATTACATGTGTCACACAAATTTTCACACAATTCTCATTTATAAAACTGGTGTTCTTTGTACAGTTCTCTAAAAAAAAAAAATTACTCTATTTTCGAAAGTCCTTCAAAACATGTTAAAAGATAACTGTATAAGAAAGGTTAAATCCAAGGTAAATAGTGAGCCATTTCTGGATAAATTTGTAACTTAGAATACAACAAACTCCATTTGGTCATGGAGCACCATAATACTTTAGCCATCTGTGCAACCCTTAGCTATTTCTAAGTCATCATTGACTTACTTATACCTACTATGTACTTACCACTGTGATAAGTAGGCACTGAGGACACAAACTGACCAGGACAGAATTCCTGCCCTATCAAAGCTGATTGCCTAAATCGAAAAAAGAGAAAAATTAAACAGTTACAAACATGAATATTGCAATCTCTGGCATGTTTCATGTGTTAGGGGAGTGGGAAGCAAGATCTTGGTTGTGCAAGTTTGGCTGCGCAGGGAACATTATGAGGGACAACTTCACAAAGACGTGATAACTGGACTCAATTTTATGTTATGGAGAGGAATGTTGTGTTAAGGTTTTTTGTTTAGTTTTGGGGGTTTGTGTGTGTGTGTGTGTGTGTGTGTGTGTGTTTAATGTTCCTTTTCCACACTGAAGGGACTTGATGGAATCAAGTGAAAATATTAGAATGAAGTAAATCGGTGCCCCCACAAATATGGAGATTTAAATTTGTGGGTTGAGTGCTATGACAAATAAGCCATGTAAAGATAACTTTTAAAATCCATGCAGTAGTTATTTATTTTGAGGAGACTGCAATATACACCTATAAATATGAACAAATACCAGTGGCCCTAGTATTATCAGAATGAATTGGAATAAAATATCAAGCAGTGACACCATGTACCAATTCAAATATTTTTGTACTTTAAAATATTTAGAGAGTTGAAGATAGGTACCTAGAAAATTTTTTGATGATTCAAAAATGTTTCAAGTAATATTGGTGAAATGGGATTATAAATGTGTCATACCTTGACCCAGGTTCAACCAATCAAATTCACTTTCTCAAGAATGTGAAGTTGGAACAGATTCTATTTGACTTTTGTGCTGGCCGCTGCAAATTGTGTAAAATTAGGACTGGGACAATCATATTTGCCTAGCAGCTTTGTTGGGCAATTACAGAAGGGTAAAACCCAGAAGAAAGCAAAAGGAAAGGGCCACATAGACCCAAAGAGAGGGAGGGAGAGTGAGGATTTCTGGGTTGTCTTGATTGCCTTGGTTTCAGTACTTAGTTTCAGTCCCTTACAGGGTCTGGCCACGCTCCTCGTTCTTGGATTTCCTGAGACAGGTCAAGATTGCTCCTGGTTCTACTAGGTAATTATGATTGGATTTTGTTACATCCAAGCAAATAATACACTTGTGTCTTTAAAAATATGTATAGAAGGTAGCCCAAGAAAAGGCAACAAATTGTTCAAAGCACAATATATGCAACCTCCCTATCATTTTTTGTTATTGACTCTGCTGAATGAAAAGCAATAGAATATAAATAAATTCAAATGCTGCCTTTATAGTCCCCTGGGGTATACAGTAGAACTAAAATCATATGTAATCGTAGTTGAATGAAATGGCTCCATAATTTTATCCATAATATTCAGTTTAGAGAAAAATTATTCATTTTATCATTTCCATGTTTATTCTTTTGTTAAGTAGATTAAACTAAAATGCTCGGGTGATCCTGGAATTTCATTTAGGATTATGATTCCTTCCATCTGGAAAGAAGATTGAAAGAAGAGTAGTTGATTAGTCATTTATTTCCAGAAACTTGAATATATTGAGTGTCTAACTGAATTTTCAATTATCTAGATGTTGGATATATGTAAACCTTAAAAATAGAATAAGCAGGGGCGCCCGGGTGGCTCAGTCATTAAGCGTCAGCCTTCGGCTCAGGTCATGATCCCAGGGTCCTAGGGATGGAGCCCCGCATCAGGCTCCCTGCTCCATGGGAAGCCTGCTTCTCCCTCTCCCACTCCCCCTGCTTGTGTTCCCTCTCTCGCTGTTTCTCTCTCTGTCAAATAAATAAAATCTTAAAAAAAAAAAAAATAGAATAAGCAACTGCCACTTGATAAGTCATAAATTAGGGCAGCATTGGGCATGGAAAAAACTTTGCAGAGACAGATGTGGCCTTAATGACATCAACTAATTTTCCTATTGAAAGGCTACCCTCACGATCCTGTTCTATTATTCAGGAACTCTGTAGACACTGTCCTTACCACTGGCCCCTCTCTAAATTCCTTTTCTTATTAACTCTTCGGAAATCTATTCACACAAAAAGGATTGATAGTTGCTCAGTGTAAGCCCTCCCAGGAGAACTGTCACTTTAAGTCTTTAATTAAACAGAACAACCTTTTAGTGCAGGATTTTTCCAAACAGTAGTCAACAGAAAAGGGAATATTTGAGGAACACGGAAGTTTCCTTGCTGCATCTTACCATGCCACAGAGGTGACTGTCCCCTCCATTTCTCTCCTTAGCAAATCAGGCCTTGGTTGGCAGGAAACATGTGAAGCAGAAGTAGTTCTTATACTAATTCTGTCTTAGCACTGTAACCATTATCTTTGCCATTCTCATTCATGAATCTTTTTTTTTTTTCCCTTGAAAGTTTATACATTCTCCCCAAAGGAGAAGAAGAAAAAAAAGTTGAATTGAACTCAGTGAAGGATTAAACAGCTGATATCAAGGAGTTATGGCACCAGGGACAATTTTTGGTGAACACATATAAAATAAAATTCTACAAACAATAACGGTGACATACATAAAAGGTAAGAGGCAACTTATTCAAATCCATTTCCTGCGTGTTGGTCTCTTGCAAATTTCCATGAAACCTTGCAGTACGGGTGCTTAAGACAAATAATGCTGGGGGAGGGCTGAGGGGTTAATAGGCCGCCTGTCTACCAGACTGGATGAACTGTAGCAGCGGAGATACACCTCAGTCCTCAACTGCGTCAGGCGAGAGTTAGACCTCCCCAAACCGAGGCAGCTGAAGGGGCAGGCCAGGGCTCAGCCCAGCCCACAGAGCTGCATCACAGAGCTGCAAGCACAAGGGTTGGACCCGTGATCACGACAGTTTAGAAAACCCCACCACTGAAGAGCTGAGGTCTCTCTTCCAAGTCCAATCTCTGTTTCAGCCAGAGGGTAATGGACAGCAGAAAAACCCACATGTGCAACTCGTCTTGTTTTGTGAATATTCTAGATAAATACTTCCTCAGGACGGGTCTGTGTGAGATCTGACCACTTGCATTTGTTTTTATGAAAATATAAAAACTATAAAAGGTAATATAGAGATTTAATATATATACATCTGTATGGCTTTATCAGGTACTTACTCTTCATCTCTCAACAAATAATTTCTGTGCCAGAAACTCTGTTGCATACATCACATACATGCACTGAGACACAGGGCAAAGAGCAAGAATGGGCTTTGGATTTAGGATGACAGGGTGAGAATCCCAGTGTTGCTGGTGACCAACTGTATGACTTGAGCAAGTTATACTCTCCAAGCCATATTTCTTCTTCCATAAGGTAGAAGATATGATTGCAAGGTTGTCATGGGGATTAATAAAAACATATGAATAGCACCTAACATTATTAGGATAGCTACGGTGTTCCATCTTGATCATTTTGTTTATATTATTACACTTGGCTCTGAAAAAGAATTCTGGTAATCAGGACATGTATATAAATTCTTAATTTCAAAAACATAAATGATCAGGCAACAAATTAAAATAATATTGGATCAGATTAAAAAATAACTCTTTGGTAAAACATGGGGGTGCTTTTTACTGAAATAGTCTGTTAGGGCAGGGATGCATAAAAATAAAACAGTATTTGTAAATAGTTTCTTCCAAAATTCACGCTGCTAGCTGTTAATTACTAGGCCATTAATCAGTGGGAAATATATCTGTTCTTGGTAACAGAAAAGGGGTGGGGGACTTCTCGCGAAAGCTACTCACACACAATACACAATTCCATAGAACACATCTAAATAAGTCAGTAGTGTGGGTGGGTTGCTAGGGAATGCTGTCGCTTAAAGTTCTTCTGTTATAGCTTAGGAAACATGGGTCCATATAGAAATTAAGGGAATTAACTGGTCAAAGTCATCCACAAACACATATTTTGGAGATACTGCACCCTGTCACAGACTGTACAAAATGTCCCACGTGTAAGCTGTAATAACCAGGTGATTTCTGCTCGAAAGAGATGCCCGTGATAGAGCTGAGAGGATGCTCACCATTTAACAGGAACAGTCTCTGTCATACCTTGCTCAAGTTGCAGCTTAAAGATCCTTAAATTTAAGCAAACAAGCCCGAAGCCTGCAGTCCAGGGCTCTGAGTACAGAGATCCCTCAGGGATGTCAAGTAGCAAATTAACTAAGCTGATAAATCACTAAGGAATTTACTGTCTAAAAGTATTCCTATTCCCACCTATTCCTGAAGAATTTATTTCCCCAAATTATTGTAATAGAATGAAGTTAATCTGGAGTCTATTTATAGGAAAGCATAAAGAAAAAAATGTATTTTTAAGAAAAAAAAAATTGCACTGCTTCCCTCTTTTTATGAGCCAAACTTACTCCAAAACAGGACCAGGACATTTTTAGCATCCAGTGGGTACACAGTCAGTTAGGTTAGATGTTTCTGATACAACTCCGGCTAATAGTAAAAGTGCATTATTTACAGGTGCTTCGTGGAAAAAAAAGAAATAATTTAAATAAGTGGAACACATCATCTACAATTAAGTAAAGTATTTAGAAGCATAAATAAATAATAAGCAAACAAGCAAATGGATAAACCCCCAGCATTGGATGCTTTAAATATATTATCCTTTTTTATCTTCACAAGAGTTCCATTTTACAGATGAGGGAAGTGACACGTCCTGAGGCTTTCTTACCCCAGGAGCCAGGGCTGGAATGCCAGTGTCCTAGCTAGGGTCACACCCTCAAATCAATCATCATTGCAAAGGGTATAGGTGGAGATCAAAGGACTATTGAAGAGATACATAAAATGCAGTCATGCAATCTGATCATGGGAGAGAAAAGATGACTGAAATGTATTTCCTATTACTGAGACAGACTAAAGCAAAATGTTCCAGTAAGGGGCATCTAACTTGACTGGTGAAACACAGAACAGGACTGATGTAGCTGAGCTTCCCCATGAAGGTACATAGGCTATACCCTGTAAAGGGATTAGGTATTATTTTTAAAAACAGTGGGTTTCACCTTGAGTCATCATCATCTGTACTGCTTCCTTCCTTACCTGAAAGGATAGTTTTAAGTAAGTCATTACTTTTCCCTAAATTAAAATTAAGTTCAGAGAGGGAATATATTTTTGAAATTAAGATCTGTAATAAAGAATGGATTTGATAGAGCTTCTATAGTTTTGCCATCATTTTTAGAGTACACAATTGAATCAGCTGAAGGCTTGGAAAAAATACACTCCAGGGAGCCATTCAGTATTGGCTAAAAAAAATAAACTCCGTTTTAATGGGGGTTTTTTTTGTTGTTGATTTTATTACTTGTTTCTAAAATGCTATGATCAAGCCCTTGGAAATCCTGACTTCTCAGTTTCTTGCATGGATTCTATGGGAGTGCAGAATAATTTAAGCTTTTCATCTGAGTTAGAGTCTTCTGTAGTTCATCAACCTTATCTGTCATGTATATGTCACTGAAATGAGAAAAACTTTAGAAGGCAGGAAAAAAATTAAAAACAAATTAATGTGGGAAGATGATATAAATCAAGTGGTGAAGCCAAGAGTGAATTATCAAAAGATCTTTCATCAGGAGTGAATACATTTTTCTTTCTCAAGAGGAACCCATTATGTGTTTTTGTTTGCACTATTATACATCAAGTGGCATATTAAATAAAGAAACAGATTTATTAGGATTTAGAATGTGTTTTACTCTGATAGGAAAGAATAGTGGTCCTTCAAATTTAATTTGAAAAGGCTTAAACCGTGAAAGTCTACATAGACCTTGTCTAGTAATGAATGCTAAGAAAAACAAATACTATTTTTAACTCAAAAGGCATGGAATGGATCCTCTCCCATAAGAAAAAAAAAAAATACCAAAGCAACACCATTTTACAATAAGCATTATTTACTCTATCTAAAATCCTCAGAGTTTATTTAGTCAGATATGGTAGTCTGGCATTTTTGTGGTAAAACGCTGTTTCCTGAAAGGGGAAAGAAACAATTAAAACAAGAATTTTCTAAGCTTATTTTTCCTCCTGGACAAACTGATTGGCCTTACCAATGGGTTCTGAAGGACACATCTAGGTAAAATGGAAATCTCAATAAGGGATTGAGATTGCCAAGCAATTTGGGAAAACATCAAAGGTACATAGAAATTCAAGAGATAAAGAAAAATGTGCTTTTCTGTGGTAATCTCCTTGTAACTTGCTCAATCACCATACCTGTTCTTTTATTAGAGAAATGTAAATTTTAGCCATATTGGAGTCTTTCTGGAGAATAATATGTGTGAAGTGTGTGTGTGTGTGTGTGCATGCAGTTGAGAGAGAGAAAGAGAGATTGTTGTTGGGGAAGAAGTGTGTAGACATTTGATTTGGCCTAATATACTGGAAGTGTAAAGATTAGGGGAGAGGGACTATTGCAATCCAGAGAATGCCTCTAACCAGACATTTGCAAATGTCTTACAAGTTAAGCAGAAAAGGGTTTTTTCCTTTCCAGGGAGGAGTAAACAGGCTAGAAAGAAACAGGTGCGGTGATGTAGGATCAGGGTGTCCTGATGGGACAGTAGATCAGAGAATGTTTTACTGTGAGGCCAGACTATTCTTGACCAGGGGCCCTTAGTTCTGGTTGTATGCTGGCTCAGGCTGAAGGTGAGTCAAAGTTCAGGTACCTGGGGGAAGAAAAAATACTGAAGATACTTAAGTTTCGTTAACCATCATTTAGTTCTGATTGCTCAGTGGGGACAAGCAGTTTAGCTAAACGTGTGTGAAGCAAAGAATGAAAATTGGGGGCATCTGTGTCTGACCTTGTTCCGGGTAAAAAAGGAAGCATCTGTGAGTTGTATCAGTCATATGTCCTAGCATGGTTCTCAGCAGGACACTGTTTCCTGGAACAAAAAGGGGAGGGGGATTTCTTTAACCTCCGCTCTGTTCCGGGATCATGGGGCTGGGGCAAAATTTCAACAATGTCAGTCTTGATGTCACTCTTAGCTCAGCCTTTTTTCCTTGAACTTGCCCTAAATAAGAAAGGCTCTCCCGTATCCTCTCCTGCCAGAAAGATCCTGGGAGAATCGGTTCCCTCTACCAAAGTGCTAGGGCAAGGGTCAAGAAAGAAGAATGATATGTTGGAAAGCCTTTACAGAGGAAACCACAGTATCTGAGCTGAGAATGGCCTCCTAAAACGCTCATGGTCCCTCTAACAAGATAAAAAGTGCCTGGAAGGGGCATATCCTGGCATAAAGGCCCCTCAGCTGCTCAGAGGGTCAGTGCTGGAGTGTGTGGCTTATTTCCTGAGCTCTGAGCACGGGAGACATTGGGTGCAGCCTCTGGACAGTTGGAGGAAGAAAAAGCAGCATACAAGGAGTTAAGTGGAGGTTTGAAGCCTCTTCCCGGCACATGTTGGTGACTGGGTTTGGTCTGAACAGAAAGAACAAAAGGTCACATCTGACAGCAGATTTCATCAGGGTGAGAAAGTATATACCAGTGATTTTATTATGTCCCAGAGGCTCAGAGAGAGGAGGCATCTGAAATTAAGTGGGTGGTGATTTTCCCCCCCCTCCTGGGAAATAAATGCTGCATAAACTTGAATAAAGTTCATAAACCTTTGAACTCCTTGTGTTTCAATTTCTTAATCAAGAACACTACTTACCACTCTGATGACTAGTAAGTTTGTCCCGTGAATTTATAGGCACCTAAGAGCTTGAGATAAAAGTTCTTCAAAGTAGGATGCCAAGGATTGTCATTGTTATATATACTGCTACCATCAAAAGCAGCAAAATGCATCATAAATTATATAAATTAACTCTCTAAGGGTGAAAAGAAATTAGCTGTGCTTATAAGTAACAAAATGCTGATAACTCTCATTCAATTTCCCTGTTTCGGAGCATTTAGACCTTTTATCACTCTTGTGATAAATTAGAAGTGGGAATGGAGTCTGTGTTTTCTATAATTTTGCAGTAATAATGCCATTTCTGATATACTTTGTCTCCATCATTAGGTAATACGATTTGCTTCTTAATTACATTTCTGGGTGAAAGTAAAATAACAAAGAACCACACCAATGAATTCATCTCCTTGTAATACGTGTTACAGTGAGCCTCGGTTAATGCTAAAGAGATGGAGAGGAAAGAGACTCAGGAAACCAGATTAGATTTTCCCTCTTACTTGTCCTAGTTTACAGAATGTTATTATTCTGCATTCGATAAATTAAATGTAATTACATTTTACTGTCATGTCCATTTCTCGCAACGTTGAAGTGTAGATTGTAGCTTACCCAGAAGCCTTAAACGTGGGTCCGCGGGAAGTGGGAATGAACAAAATTATTCCAATCCTGCTTTCTGTCTCCCATTATCAAAGCTTCCTTTAACCGCTCTCCTAGAGGAGGGACAGGTCCACCACAATTAGACCACCAACTAACAGAGATCACCTAGAGAGACTCCAAAAGTCTTATGCACAGTAATTTTTAGAGATTTTTCATTATCCTTTATTCAGCAATATTCATGATACCCATTTTAGTGGTCGGTGAGTGATTCCAAATCTGAGGAGTCATTTCCTCCCCTTATCACTCTGCAAGGTCAGGGAAGTTCTGTCACCCCCTCTCCCCAGGCGGCCTCTTAAAGCCGCCACATCTTTGGACTGCTTACCTCGTTGATTCGGGCGCCAGTGACTAGGAAAAGACTCCCTTCCTCCTCCTCACGCCCCACCTGGAAGAGCCAGCTGAGAGCAATACTGCAGAGCAGGCTGACCTCAGTTGACACTCCAAAAACATTTATTTAGCGCTGCGCTAGATGTGAATAGAAATAAAGATAAATAAATACAGGAGCCCAAGTCCTGCAGAAGCTGACAATGTATTAATCCACTTGGGAAGATTTGATAAGTTTATTCACACTAAACTGTTATTAGCTGACAAGTGTTAGTTCCATCAGGTGTGATTGCAACAGGTTTCTTAGCAACACCATTTCTCTTCCCTCCATTGGTATGTAGCAGGGGGAGAGGCTGGTGACTGGGTATTGCGTGGGAACAGCTTCAGAGAAAATCTGTCAGAGCATTATAAAGTTGCCCAACAGAGGCTCCAGAGAACAGGCTGTCATTTTATTTCATCCCGGACCTTTTACAGAATTGGCTCCCCAAAATTTCCCTTAACAGATGCTCTGCCAACTAAAAGGGCAAGTGTGCAGAGCTGACCTCGGAGCCAAGTGTCTCAGGAGACTCATTTTCTCATTAAGGATTTTATTCCCTCTAAAAGCACCATAATGTAGCTTGAAAAACTACTTTCCTTTAAGAGCTTGGTTCACAGCCTGATGTACTTTTCCCGGTAATGGCCACAGAATTTAGGTTCAACGTGCAGTAAGCCTAAAGCCTGCCATGTCAAGTGTTCAAAACATCAGGAATTTCAGGCTGGAAATAGAGTGGCCTTCTGAGTGAATTTCACATTTCAGTGAGTGGATCGTGATGGTGTCCTGAAAAAAAGCTTTCTTAGGGAAAAAGTCCAGGTGGCCTTTTTATGAGAGATATCTGGATTTCTGTCTGCCTGTCTATAGATATTTTTATGTCTATATACCCAAAATACCATACCTGTGTATATAAACATATAGAATTTCTTATATTCATTTGTGGTTATTTAACAGTAAAACAAAAAATGAAAACCAGGGGCCAACGTGCTTACACAAAAAATTATAAGATATTTGTTTTATTTGGTCTATAATTATAAAACAGTAAAAATTATATAAAAGTAATAATAATTAAAAAGAAAACTAGGGGCCATACTATTACGGAACCTGGACTGGATCGCCCGACATAAGAACCAAATGGCACTCGGAGATCTTGGAGGATCAGAGGTTTATTTATCGCTGGTGGGCTCAGAGGACAGTGGTCCCAAAGATTGGAGCCTCAAGCACAAAGGGGGCAATTTATACACTTCTACTTCCGCATACTTGGCACTTTTGGCACGTGCGCGAAGTGCGTCAGGGAGAAGAACCCGGAAGAGCCCCAGGGAAGGACTGGGACTCTCTCGCTGGCTCCTTTGGCCATCTTAGGACACAGATTTTCCTTATCAGTATGACTTATAGATGTTTTCCTGAAAAATATTATAATGACCTCTCCTACAATTGAGGCAGGCCATTGAATACAAACAGGTTTAAAATATATAGGATCTGCCCTGCAGGTCAAAGCCTTGGAATAAGACTTCTTTCGGGCACCTGGGTGGCTCAGTTGGTTAAGCGTCCGCTTTTGGCTCAGGTCATGATCCCAGGATTCTGGGATCTAGTCCCACATTGGGTTCCCCCTGCTCTGTGGGGAGCCTGCTTCTCCCTCTCCCTCTGCCTGCCACTCCCCCTGCTTGTGCTCTCTCTCTCTCTCTCTCTCTCTCTCTGTCAAATAAATAATCTTAAAAAAAAAACTTATTTCATCTCTGATCTTACAGATTCAATAAACTGTGGTTAGTCTTCCTATGCTCTGATACCAAAGTATTAATTCATATAAGTTAAGTGGGGAAGAAGAGTATGGGGTGTTCTATAGTCTGTGTATTTTGTAATTGGTCATGAAATTTTTCACATAATTTCTACCATGTAATGTCCAGTAGAAGATACAAGATAGTCCACTTGTCAGTGGCTCCAAAAAGGAAATAAAGTGTTGTAACTGAATATTTACATTGCTTGCCATGTCAAGTACAAAGAAATGAGACAAATCATCCCAGGAGCAGAGACCAGATGTTTGGAGGAACCTGAGGCTGTATGAACACTGTCGTGAAGGGGGCTGGGGTGGGTGAGGGGTTGAGATGAGTTTAGTAGCTATTTCCAGTTCTTGGAGCCCCTACCACCACAGGATTAGAATCTAATGTATAACATGGTGACAATACTTGATAACACTGCATTGTATAATTGACATTTGCTAGGAGAGTACACTTAAATTTTCTCACTAAAAAAAAAAAGATAAATATATAAGGTGATGGATATGTTAATTTGATGAAGGGAGTTCTTTCACATTATATACATATATCAAATCATCACCTCATACACTTTAAATACCTTACAATTTTATCTGCCAACTACCCATCAATAAAAATTTTTTTTGAAAGAAAATAATGTGGACTCTATCTGAGTATTAAAGTTATCCAGGGGAGAAAAATAAAAGAACTTTGTTAGAAAAACTCTTCTGATACCTACCTCCTCAAGTTCTGAAGGTTTCACTCAATCTTAAAAAAAAACTAATGATTGGCGCCTGAGTGGTGTAGTCACTTAAGCGTCTGACCTTAGTTTCAGCTCAGGTCGTGATCTCAGAGTGGTGAGGTGGAGCCCTGTGTTGGCTCTGCGTTCAATGTGGAGTCCGAGTTTCTCTCTCCCTCCCCCCAGCCTCCCGCCCCCACTCTGCTTTCTCTAAAGTAAATAAATAAGTCTTTAAAAAAAAAGTAAGTATTAATTAATCAGAACCAGACAAGAAGGGGGGCCTTGACCTTAATCAAGAAGTTCCATAAAAAAATAACATGTATCAAAATAAATAGTGTATGGTAGGCATTCAATAAATGTTTTTATGAAATAATAATGATAATAGAAAATGTCTTTGAGGAACTTACTATGTATTAAACACTTGGCTAAACACTTACTTACGTGGTTCCAGCTCTGAAACATGTATTTTACAACTCATTTGATGGCAACACTTGACCTGAACGTCTATGCGGCTCTTTCTAGTCTTTACGTAGTGTGTATATCCATATGCTTTCCTACAGAATTGTCAATGTGTTTGACTATGCTACCCAAATTCTGTCATGGGGCATTGTGTAATATAAACTTTCTTTAAAAAATCGAAATTTCTTAATTCTAGGCTACATCTAGTCTCAAGGGTTTTAGACAAGTGTTGTAGACACTAAATCCTTCCAATCACCTTTAATTTAGCATTTCTATTATATTTATTTTGTTGTTGAAAAACTGAAGCACAGAGAGGTTAAGTAGTTTTTTTTTAAGGTCACACAGCTAGTTGGGAGTTATCACCTCAATTTAGGCAGTTTGTCACCAAGACATATGATTTCTATCCACTATTTTATACTACTTTGTGTTAGAAGCTTGGAGAAACATCAAGGCAAATGCTGAAAAGCAGGGACCCCAGAAATCAGGAGAACCACAGTCCCACAGAGGTCCAAAAGGTAACTGAGAATCTCTGCTTCCTCTTCCCCTTCACCAGAACACTCCGTTGGAACTGCAAGGGTCTGAACCAGCTGACTACCAGAGACCCGTCTTCTTACTTTTCTCTGACAGGCAAACACATTTTGGGTCAAGGAGCGCTGTCAATGTGGAACGCTCCTCATTGCCTATACATAATGTCACAATCTGTGGAGGCTGGTCTAGAGGTTACTAGGGAAAAGGGAGACAGAACCAGCTTGCATGAGGCTATTCATCTTGATAGCCTCTCATTGAAAAAATGTCTTCCACTTGTTTTTCATATTTAGGAATATATTTAAAATAATAAAAAGGAAGAGGAGATGGGGACATGGAAAGCAACACTTTCAGCAACAAAGGAAGGGGAAAGAGCCCTTTGCAAGGTACTGGGCTACCCATGAAAGGAGTCAGGACTGCAAACAGCCATGGAGGGCACACAAGGGGGAAGCTGAAAAAAAAAAAAAAATAGATGCTAACGGCCATAAGATAAATGAGTTTTCCAGAGAGTTCTGTGATATCACGGTACGGTATGTTATGGAGCTAGAAGGGGCTAAGATGAAATATCTGTACACGTAAGGAAAGGATAATTGAGTCTGCTGGTCCCTGCGCTAAATGCTGGCCAAGTAGAACGGATTGCTTAATGCACCGTCTGGAGTGGTGTCCAATTTATTCTGGGACACTCAGGCCCTGACTATGGAATTAGGAAGGCAAGTTCTTAAAACCAAACAAAGATGGTACTGAAGTACATAACAATTCATTTACGAGCATGTTTTTTTTTAAGTCATGGTATTTGAAGATAACCCTTAGAGTATCCTGAGGACAGTGACGTATTGTGGTAGCCACACTGATCCACAGAAATGTAAAGCCATTTTGTCAAAATGAGATCAAAAGGTGATGTTAAAATAAGCTTACTAACCTTGAGGTAATGTTGGAGTTAATTTGTATGTGGACTTTGGGTAATTTGAATCAGAGACTGAAAAATAACTTCTAAAAGATTTAAACTCTCCTCCCCTTTACCCATATAAAATGCTCTTCTGCAAAGAACTCTGATGAGTTTCTAATAGCAAGTTCTTACAAGACTGACAAATCAACTAAATGGACTTTTTTAATCACTATAAAAATGAAGCATACTTGCAGAGATCAGAATGCCAATTATTTTACCTAAAATTTCTTTCAGAGAAATTACATTATAAACTATCAAAACTCAGCCTAGAACTGACTATAGCAAATCAATGTATCCATACCACAATTGCTACTGGCCGGAAATGTTATTGAAAAGTCAAAAAGTATTCATTGTTTGATATCAAACCACATGTGCCACAAGTTTTAATAAGACAAACATGATATGGTTTCAATGTTTTCAGATAAACTCTAAGTACTCATTTTACATCAGAGACACCTTGAAATATGTTGCAAGAAGAAACTGGATGTTTTCTTGCTCTGGAACAGAAGACAAGTGAAAAGCAGAGGAAAAAAAAATTGTGGAATGAGACTTCTTTTACAAAGAAATACTTCAGGGGCACCTGGGTGGCTCAGTTGTTAAGCACCTGCCTTCAGCTCAGGTCGTGGTCCTGGGGTCCTGGAATCGAGCCCCGCATCAAGCCCCACATCGAGCCCCGCATTGAGCCCCACATCGGGCTCCCTGCTCAGCGGGAAGCCTGCTTCTCCCTCTCCCACTGCCCCTGCTTGTGTTCCCTCTTGCTGTCTCTCTCTCTGTCAAAAAATGTTAAAAAAATTAAAAAAAAAAACAAAAGAGAAACTTCAGCATGTTTATCTCATTTGACTCTTTGATATCCTCAAACTATAGTAATAGTCCCTTCTTTTGTCTGCTTAGCATGTATTTTCCCTTTTTCTGGAAATTAGCAACTCTATTTTTCTTTGCAAATTAATTCAGGTAAACCCAGCCCCAATCCATTCCTGCTTGCAGGGATGGGAAGTAGCCCATCCCCAGTCAAACAGATGTGGCGAAGTCAGGGAGTTAAGACCCAGACTTTCTTAGAAATAATTGGAAAGAGAAGCTGAGGGTCTCTGTATGGTGAGAGCCTGCCTGAGAATGAAATTAACACAGAGAACAAAAGAGCTAAGAGATGGATAGAAGTGGTGATTACAAAGAAGGGTGGGTATTGGGAAGAGACTGATGAAGGGCTGAGGGTACTCTTTAGACATATAAAGCTCTTCCTAAAGTGGACTCTCTTCTGGATTTTTCTGTTATATAAACCAACAATAATCCTTCTTGTATTTATTATTATTTTAAGCAAGTTTATAATTGGGATTCTGTCACTTATAGTTTAAAGATTTAAATGTACCGAAATTGAAATTGATATTTGTGGGGGGGGCGGGGAGTGTAAACTTTTGAATTGACTGAGTCGAAGTGGAATAAGAGAAAGCTAGAATTTGTCCACCTCAGGGAGATCATTGACATTACCTATTATGCAGTAACAAAGTATGGTTAAATTATGTCTTGCTATCTTTCAGGAGTTTGGTGATATACTGTAACTGGAATTTTAGTCTACTAGGTATAAAAATGTGAGGAAGACCACTAAATCTTTTACCCCATGTTCTTAAAGATAAAGCATATGACCAAATGTGGCATACCTAAAAGCAGGCGTGAGGGAAAAAAATACTGTTCTTATTTATTTGTTTGTTGTTATGAAATTACAGTAATCAAGACAGGTCAGTATTGGTAGAATGATAGACAAATAGATAAATGGAAGAGAAAAGAAAATCCAGAAAAAGACTCTGATTTTTCACAAGGCACATCCAAGCAATTCATTGGGGAAATGGAAAGTCTTGTCGACAAATGGTCAGGGAAAATGGCATAGATGTATGAAAAAAATATTGCTTTTAAGCCCTATCTCATAATGGTAAAAAAAATAAGTTGAGATGTTTATAGAACTAAAACATTAAGCCAAAACTGTAATATTTTTAGAAGTAAACAGAGACAAATATTTCTCGGGACCTCATGAAGAAAAAGATTTCTAATAAGAGATTTTTTTTTTAAAAAAAAGCACTAACAAAAAAGGAAAAAAATAAGATGGACTTTAAATTAAAAGTTTCTGCTTATTGGGGTGCCTGGGTGACTTAGTAGGTTAAGCGTCTGCCTTTGGCTCAGATCATGATCCCAGGGTCCTGGGATAGAGTCCCACATCCGGCTGCCTGCTCAGCAGGGAGTCGCTTCTCCCTCTCCGTCTGCCTGCCGCTTCCCTTGCTTGTGCTCTCTCTCTCTTTCTGTCAAATAAATAAATTAAATCTTTAAAGAAAGTTTCTGCTCATTAAAATATACCATAAAAAATGAAAAGGCTAGAACAATATTTGTAATTCATATGTCTAACAAAGGATTTTTTTTTTAAAGATTTTATTTATTTATTTGAGAGAGAGAATGAGATAGAGAGACAGCATGAGAGGGGAGAGGGTCAGAGGGAGAAGCAGACTCCCTGCTGAGCAGGGAGCCCGATGTGGGACCCGATCCAGGGACTCCAGGATTATGACCTGAGCCGAAGGCAGTCGCTTAACCAACTGAGCAACCCAGGCGCCCTCTAACAAAGGATTTGAATGCAAAATATTTAGTCTTACAACTCAAAAGAAAAACAATAAAATTTAAAATGGGTAAAATATTGAAAGATACTTTACAAAAACCAAATCTAAGTGGCTAATAAGAACATAGAAAGATACTCTGTATCATTAATCATCAGGAAGATGTGAATTAAAACCACAATGAGCTACCATGTCACCTCAATTAGAAACAAATTGAAGGAAACGATACCAAATGTTGGCAACAATGTGCAGCCACTAGAATACTCACACATTGCTGGGGAGATGGTAAAAAGTAGCACCACTTTGGGAATACGCTTGGCATTTCTTATAAAGCTAAACACTAATTTACCTATGTCAAAACAATTCCTTCTCTAGATATATACCGAAGAAAAATGAAAAAGAATTTACACACCAAAACTCATTCATGAGGGTTTATAGCAGCTGTATTCAATTGTATGTCAAAACTAAATACAGTTCAAGTATCCCTCAGCAGGAATTTAAAAAACAATTTGTGTTGTAGTCACATACTGGAACGCTATTCAACAACAACAACAGCAATAATAATAACAAATTATAACAACTACTGACACATAAAACACAATGAATGATTCTCAAAATATGTTGAGCAAGAATAGCAGACACAAAAGGTTACCTACTTTATGTTTTCATTTCTATGAAGTTCAAGAACAGTGTTGAGATGAAGCATACCCCCATAGCTCTTAGCTTAGCCCTAACCCTGCCCCTAGTAATATCGCTTCCCTAATACGAGGCTCTACGAGATCCAAGGGTTTTCTTCTGCCTTCCAAATTAAAATGTTCTTCCTGTGCCAGTTCCACTCACTCTCCCAGATTCCTTACCCTAGATAGGGTAAAGGAGAAAAGGAAACAGAAAACTTTGGTTGATACATTCTATTTGACGAAAAGTTTTTCAGATGGGTGGCAGTGAAGAGCCTTCACTCAGCCCTGAGTCGACATGGTTTTTTGAGGGGGCAGCGGTTAAAGGCTGATACTCTTATTATTTCTGACCCAGATAAATGGACAAGAGGGGAAGACTATGAGAATACTAACTTACGGTAGTAAATTAAGAGCGGTGATTGCCTATGTTGGGTAGAAATTAAGAGAGCTGAAGATAACTTTTTGGGGTGATGGAAATGTTCCTGACCTTGACTGGGGTCTTGGATACATGGGTGTATACATTTTTTAAAAGTTCACAAATTACATACCTAAGATCTTTGCATTGCCTTATATCTGTTTTCCTTCAGTGACAAAATGAAAATTGATGTGCTTAACAATGTTTTTTTGTTTGTTTCTAACTGTGGAAAAAACAGAAAGATTTTAAGGCCATGGGTTGCTTTTGGGGCTAGTAATCTGTGATGCCAGCAAATCAAGTAATCGAGTATTTATAGGACTGAAAAATCTGAATTTTGTGTGAATAATATAGTTAGCCCTGGCAGGAAGCAGGATATCAGATTGAAACTGAGGAAACTCCAGAACTTGAATTCTCATGCCCAGTCCTTGGCTTCCTTTTGCTAGAGGAGATGGTGGAGCACCATGTTCACACTTGTGATGGAAAAGGGCTTTCAACCTAAGATTTATACTCAGCAAACTTGTTACTAAAGTGAGTAGAATAGAAACATTTTCAGATGCAAAAGAATTCAAAGAATTTTACTATGTAGAGTTCTTCGGAAGCTATTGGAGGCTGTGTTTCAAGCAAACTAGGAAGTAGATGAAGAGACAAGAGGGCCTCACTCTTAGGGACAGGGAATCCCACGGAGGATCAAGGGAGGGATACTAGGAAGTCTCAGAATGGCCACCATGTACCACATGTGGAAGGTGTCCAGTCCTAACTGAGCAGGTGGAAGAGTACAGAAGAGGGTTCTTCAAAAGTAAAAGGGGTGTGAAATGTGTGTGTGTGTGTGTGTGTGTGTGTGTGTATGTGTTTTGAGGGTAGCAGGGTGTGGGGGGGAGAGGCTGGGTCACAGGACATCACCAGACAGAACTTTACACAATGAGCAGGTTGGAGATCACCACAGACTCCCCAGGAAAATCTCTAATATGATCCCCCAGAGAACCAGCCCGTTTATACTTGTCCTGCAAAAGACCGTGTGAATTACACGGCCTAAATTGCAGTGGTTACATTACAGAAGTGCCAGTGACCTAAGACTTTTGCCACTTCTGCCCTAAGCCCTTGACCCTTTCCATCTTCCCCTCCTCCCACAAGTATGGGGACTGGGGCGAGAGCTGGCAGAGTGATAAGAGCAAAGCTTTAACTCCTCCCCCTGCACGTGTCCGAGCTTGGGGCAGGAGGAAAACCGAATGGGAGATGATGCTGAAGGTTTATGTTGGAGTGGTCTGGACATAACATCAGAGAGTGGTCACAATTAACTTTCTCATACAAATGAAAATGACCAGGGGCACCTGGGTGGCTCAGTCGTTAAGCGTCTGCCTTCGGCTCAGGTCATGGTCCCAGGGTCCTGGGATCGATAGCCGCATCGGGCTCCCTGCTCAGCGGGAAGCCTGCTTCTCCCTCTCCCACTCCCCCTGCTTGTGTTCCCTCTCTCGCTGTGTCTTTCTCTGTCAAATGAGTAAAATCTTTAAAAAAAAAAAATGACTGGAAGGTGATGGGGGAAGGAGATCTTACAGAGCAGGTTTAAACACAGTGTTGGAGAAAAATCATCTTTTCCCTTGTTTTTACCCTCTTAAGTTCAGACTGTACAATAATCTACTTATAGCATCTGCTTCCTGCCTGTTATGATGATTAAAGGTTTAGCTTTCCATTTTTCTGTGATCACCATCTACATTTCATCCCTAGTCACCAAATGGACTTCTACCGCAGTATTGGATTCAGTGTATTTACTGTTGACATCATCATGACTATATAAGGATTGTTCATTGTGAATCCAAATAGACTACTATGATCACCTTTGCTACAAAAGTTTGCATTTTCCCTGAGCTATATCTTGTCTTAACTTTTCAAAATTCGGTCAGAAAATCATGAATTATATTTTTAGCACAATAAAGATCCTTAATAATATTTGGAAATGTGTGTATATTTGCTAAAATACTAGGTATGCATCAAGTTACTTGTGTTCACTTATATTGTTTGTTTGATTCTTCCTTCCTTCCTTCCTTCCTCCCTCCCTCCCTCTCTCTCTCTCTTTTTTCTTTTTCTTTCTTTCTTTCTTTCTTGCTTGCTTGCTTGCTTTCTTGCTTCTTTCTTCCTTTCTTTTTCTTTCTTTTTTCTTTCTTTCTTTTGACTCTTTCTTTTTGAAATTAAGGTGTTTTGTATTCTGAGTACGCTGTGGTTCAGTCCTAACATTTTGACTGTTTTTTGCTTATGCTTAACTTCTGGCCAATTGCATTGGTTTACTGAGTGAAATAGAGTGAGTATTCTCACACAAGCTACACCATGTTTAAACAGTTCTGCATCTACCTATTTTCTGTGGCCATAAAAACAATTAGACGGAAAGATAGATAAATAGATACAAATATATATAGCAATAAACATAAATATTTATTATGTATGTGATGTGACTTGTGTAAAATTGAGATAAATTACTTCACAGTATTATTGTAAGGATTTACTGAAATAATTTATATAAAAAGTACTATCTGTGAAATAAGTGCTCAATAAATATTTTTTATTATTTTCAGGATAATGTATAAAGTCATTCTCTCATACCACAGCACATTGAGAAATATGGATACATTCCAACTATTTAAAAAGTACAGAACACAATATTGAGGTTTAGAAGACATAATTTTTAGTCCTAACTTCTACAACCAGCTAGCTAACTTTGAGATTTTTACTAAAATGTTCCACCTCTATGGGCCACAATTTCCTCAACTATCAGCTTAAAGGTCTAACATATCCTTTCTCTTTAAAGTCTACTTCAGCCTTTAACTTCCATGATTTTCTAATTTTAATAGCCTTCCGAACAGGGAAGATTTGTGAAATTGAAAAAACTAAAGGGGATAATTAGAGGCAAGGAAAAAGCTATGAAAATGCATTTTTCAGTAGCCAGTCATGCAATAGACTCAGGCAGAAGACGTTAAGCAATAGTCTGGAGTTGTTACATATAGCAAGAACTTACTGAACACTTCCCATTAGCGGGGCACTTTGTGAAGCCCTGGGCTCAAGGCTGGGACACAAAAGGATTCCTGCAAATTTAGGGATTATATTGCAAATAACATTCTATATTTATTAAAAGTATATCTTTAAAGCTATGGGTACAGCACCTTATTTGTCCAGCGATAACGTTTTTGTTTTTTTGGGGTTTTTTTTTGGCAGAGAGAGAGAAGGTGGGGGGCTGTGCATGGCAGGGGGAGGGGCAGAGGGAGAGGGAGAATCTCAAGTGGACTCCATGCCCAGTGCAGAGCCCATCATGAGGCTCGATCCCAGAACCCTGAGATCATGGCCCTACCAACTGAGCCATCCAGGTGCCCCCAGCTGTACCACTTTATTTGTATAGCTCTAGCATCTTCAACTCAGACAGTTAGAGGACCTAAATGCTAAAGCCTAGAACGTGTTTTTCTCCCTTGTGACATTTGGATGCGAGTCCATCTGTCGTTGGCTGACTCTGCAGAGGCTGAGCAACCACTTTTGGAACACTGCCAGGTCTTGCTTCTGGGCGGATTTCTAACAGATGTCCTCCCCTTGTGAGTTCCCCCTCTTTACTTCAGCTGCCCTACTTTGCGCTCACAAAAGGAGTCTCTCGGCCCCCAAATGCATCTGTGGAAAGCTATGTAGTTCAGCAGATGGGACCATCTAGACGAGGATTGCCTCTCTCCCCTGACACGCAAGCACAAAATATCTCATTGCAGCTTACACACTCAGCTTCAAAGTTGCTTGCAAAGGGCCTGGCGGTTTGATAGATTTAACACAATGACATTTTAAACACAGACCACGGGACTGACATTAAGGCATTAGGTTGTATAAAAGCTGTCACCATTAAAACACTTCACAAGTGGCCACGCCAAAAAATTTTTACGTGGGATAAATAGTGTTCTAGTAAAGGGTCTGAAACATTCAGGAGTAAGCCACATTTGCTCCCTTTGGAATTATACTGTGCCTGTAAACAGGATTCTGATTGGGACTGACATCAAATACCCATTTTTAGGAAGTTCTCATTACTATCACCAGTGCTGGGCAAAAAGGTAAAATAACACGTTTATTTCATTGGGCAATTAATTTTATCTGATAAATGCTGTGTTCTCACACAGCTTCTGTACAATAAGCACAAAGCTAAATAAAAATGGAAATTATTTTTGCAAGCCTTCCTCCAACTTAAAAAAAAACGAAAGCAAGATGCCTTGGGACTTATTTTCGAGATACAGATTCTTGAAATTCTTTATTCTTTTATCAGCTCTGTTGTCCAATGGGAAATCTGTACAACAGGCATCATAGGTCTTTAATAATGAAGCAAACTACTGTAGCTCAAGTCTTTGGAGCAGCTAAAAAACCCAATTGTGTGTAGGAAATGCCAGAAGAGTTTGTTTTACTAGAGCTATAAATTCAGCAACATTCAAGGGGTAGGCTCATTTCAGTTGAAGGCAGAAAGGCAAAACTGATGAAAACATTTTAAAGAATAATCCATATGGACTGAGTCTGAGGGAAATTTCCCATGAAGCAAATACCTTCCATATAAACCAGAGAGTTCTAGAATCCTCCCCTTGCTTTTTTTGTTTAGAGGCTCAAATGTCACAGGACTTCACAAAACAATCAAAGTTTCATCCTTCTTGAAAAGAGAAAAGAAAAAGATATTTATTTTAAAAGCTTCTGGGAAAATTTCTCCAAGTGAAATGTTTTCTCTTTGATCCAATTTACATCTGCATTTCAGATCAAAAACTGTAAAATTGGAGTTAGCAAATTAGATATTAAAGATTTTGCTTCTAATAACACTTTGTTACACCAGACAGCACATTATATGCCTTAGCTGGAGCAAGAACAATGACTAAAGGCTGCTATTAAACAAAGTAGAAACATTAAAGATAACCATAAAAATAATTGTATTTAAAGCTTCAAGTAAACACTTTAGTCATCATTTCCATATGGTCTTCTTGGGGTTTCAAATTGACGTCATATTAAATACTCTCCATTGAGAGCTAAACTCAGTCCGAAGATGTTAATTCAAAGTATTCTAGATTTAAATGGTATTTAGGCCAATAGTTCATTTTCCTTTCAAAAATATTCATTCAGCTGAAAAAAAGCATCATTTAGTGAAAGAAAAGGAACATTTTTACTAGATGTTTTTGTGTGGGCGATCAGGAGACTATGAAAAAAATGGCGCTGATAAGAGACCATCTCTGTCATTAGTTGGAACAGCTAACGAACCCCATTAAAACTTAGTGTGCATTCAGCAATTTGAGGGATCATATGACATCTTGACTAATGTGCCTTCTAGCTCAAGATTCATCACAGATCTAAAATTTACATGTCAGTTGGCAACAAGCCGACTTCAGGGCAAAATCCAAATTAACTCAGTGTAAATATTACTCAAAACAATCCCTTCAATTTTTAAGAGCTTTAACAGAAAAATCCCTTGCACACACAAGTGAGTTCTTTATTTTTTAATTAGCAAATGGCAAGATTGTTTCTCCTGACTCCATCTGTCCTGAAATCTTTAAATAGCCCAAATGAAATAACTCAAGGTTTTTGTTCCAGAACTTGGTATATTAGACAAATCCCTTACTAAAAACTCTGGACTTCTTTTTTAGACACAGCTCTAAAAGGCATGCCTATTTGACTTTCTAATCTAGAACAGGTTAAAAGCAGAAAATTAAGAGGGGGCATGACCGTATTGGCGGGATATCACAGAGCAGCAAGAAATGACATCTGACACCCTGACAGAGAGGGACAAGTCAGAAGAACCGTAAAATACACAAAATAATTACAAAAAGTAAATTCCAAAAGGAAAAAAAAAAAAAAGACCCAAGAATTTAAAAGGCATGGCATCTGGAGGCAAATGTCTCCTCAAATAGTTACTTTACCGTGCACTGTACAATTGATATGCGCAACGATGACCCCGAGTCATCAAGAAAACATGAAATTATGCATCCTGCCCCAGTAAGGCAGGAAGTATTTAACACATCATATGAATATTCCCATAAAAATACTTAGCTTATTAAAAAATAACAAAAAGAAGAAAGCATGAGTATTCTGGGTAGACTCTCATGAAATAGCTCATTCCCAGTGATGTCAGACCTCTGAGAACTACATACATTAACACCAGAATCTAAGAATTTTAATATGACTGCCAGATGCTGACTGATAGCTCAGGTAATAAAATGTGAAACAGATAATTTATTTTTCACCTGAAAAGTATCCTACAAAGATGTGGGATACATCTACATAGTCTATAGTCTTTGCGACTATGACTTTTAATGTCTCCAAAATATTTGTCTAAGTGAATATTGAAAAATTTATTTTCCACTCCTCTTTGGTTGGTCATTTATGTTGTTTGTAATGATATTATAATTAGAGCTCCATGTCTCAAGATGTTCTGTAACATAAGTAACACAAGAAAAGGCAAAAAATAACTTAAATCTGAAGGACACGCATTTGTTTAGATAGCTGTATATCCAAAAATAGGACAAACTTCCATTCTCTTAATACAATGGTGCTGATTTCATGTCTCTGTGACTCCTCAGCTGTGCCCTTCTAGGGCCATTGGCCACAGAACCAGCTTCTTTCGTGTTTACAAAACACCTCTCGTAGTTCTAGCCTTCACAGGTCCATAAATCAAGATGGGTGGCAGAGCAGAGAACATTCCCCCCCTCCTCCACGACTTCTCTCACATAAAGACTCAGTAGACCATCTCTTCTCTCACTCCCAGGAAAATTCCCTCCGATATCATGGTCATGAGTTAACATTAATCCTGGTACCTGAGCCCTGTGGCCAGGAGAAGAAGGCCATTCACTGACTGACTTCAGTCTGGGTCCTTGAACTAATCACCGGGAAATTTCCCTGAGAAAACAATCTTAACTGCAGAGGAGTCAACACCCATATGAAAATCGGGTTATTAAAAGGGTGGGGGGGAAATGGAATGTTAGGTGGTAACATTGACTGTTACATTAAAATGGACATTGTATGCAAAGGACTTTCTCTTTTCTTTGGATTTCTTCTTTAGTAGAGTTTATTATACACAATAAAATATACTTTAATAATTCAAGTCTTTTTGGTCACAATGACTAGAATCCATTTGAATTTGTTTAAGCAAATGAGGAAATATTTTGGGTTATGTGAGATGCCTTTATTGTCTTGTTTTTTCCAAAATAGTACCCTGTCCCGGTCCTCAGGAAGATGTTTTGAAGGAAGCAGGCTTATTTGTTGTTTGCATGCTTGTACTTACCTGGCAATAGTGACTGGTTGAAGAATGAGCACTTGATCCAAACTCAGCCTGTCTTCATTCCCTATATTCCTGGCTAGACTGTGATTCATCCAGGGGATAGACACATGGGTCAAGCCAGATTAGGACATTTTCCCAAAAGTTTTGTAACTAGGGATTGTGGGAATCAGGGAAGGATGGTTGAAAACTGATTTCATTTCATCTTTCAAAACTGTATGTCCAGGGCTGCCTGGGTGGCCCAGTGGTTAAGCATCTGTCTTCAGCTCAGGTCATGATCTCAGGGTCTTGGAATCCCCTGCTAGGGGCTCTGTGCTCAGGGCAGAGTCTGCTGAGATTCTCTCTCCTTCTCCCTCTGCCCCTCCCACTTGTGTGCTCTCTCTCTCCTAATAAATAAATAAGTCATGTTTTTAAAGATTTATTTATTTTTAGGGAGGGGAAGGGGCAGAGGGAGAGAGAGAGAGAGAGAGAATCCCAAGTAGACTCCCCACTGAGTGTGGAGCCTGATGTGGGGGTTGATCCCGGGACCCTGAGATCATAACCTGAACTAAAATCTAGAGCTGAACATTTAGCCAACTGAGCCACCCAGGTGCCCCAATGCTCCCTATTTCTATCATAATGGTATCCCTTGAATAATGTCTTCCTTATCGTCTTTAACAAGTGTCACCGAACAATTTTTTTTCTTTAGCAACATCCCAAGCACTTAATTCTAATTGTGTCCAGCAGCATTCTAGCCCTTCCCATTTATTGTTGTAGGCAGTTTCCAGAAATTTTGTCTTTAGTTACTTCAATAGATATCTGCTACATATTGCCAATTTACTTTCCCAAAATGTCGTGACTTACCATGTATTTTGTCATAAATTGGAATGTGTCTGTTATCTAAAAGATCACATAAGGAGGGATGCCTGGGTGGCTCAGTCTGTTAAGTGGCTGCCTTTGGCTCAGGTCATGATCTCAGGGTCCTGGGATTGAGTCCTGCATCGGGCTCCCTGCTCAGTGGGGAGCCTGCTTCTCCCTCTCCCTCTGCTTGTGCTCTCTCTTTCAAATAAATTAAATCTTTAAAAATAAATAAACAAATAAAAGATCACATAAGGAATACTTCTGAAATGCATATAGAATCACAGAAAAGTAGTAAAGGAAATCTGTTAAAGTGAAAGGAGCATAGTCTTCAGAATCAAGCAAACCTGAATTCAAAAATCTGCTCCTCCTGCTTACTAACCATATAATTTTTGGGCAATTACTGTAGCTTCAGTCACTTCAGTTAGAAGAAATGGCATATTAATGGCTAGCCAGTGTCTGGTTAAAAACCCCAACATTTAATAAATATCTTTTTCTTTTTTCAGGAAAGTAAAGATCTAGTCTATTCCTATGTTAACCACCAATTGCTTGATCTAGGGAATTCACATTACCTACATCTCTGTACATCATTGCCTTAATTTAACTAAGAAACTTAAAAATTTCTTTAAAATGTAACTTTTAATAATTTGTTTGATCTTGAGATTTATAAATATTGTTATATCTTAACCAAATTAAGTGTGAGTAATTTATATCTCTGGAGAAAGATGAGTATTTTCAAAATTATCACTTAGAGAATAAATAAATAATACTAGTCTCCATGGAATTTCTAACTTCTTGATGTTATTCCATTATTCTTTGAACCATTCATGAGGCTGACTTTATTTGACTGGTATCATCAAGTCAAGTCCAAGGTGACAAACTGCATGAGGTTTTCGTATTTCTGAGAAAGCCGTCTCCGATCTTTATATTCTCTGCTTCTTTTGGTACTACTTTGTTGCAATAAATTTGTATCTTTGGGGATTTAAGGGTACATTTAGAAAAATGGAAAATCTACCTGCATGAAATCACTGGCTTTGTGAAGTTCCCAATTATACACTCAAAATGTATACAGTCATATAAATTTTATGTGTTAATGAACTTTTATAATAAAATCATGAATCTGTATGATTTATCAGCATTCTTCTGTCAATAGCTATTTTTTGTATATTTTTTCAAGTTAATTTGCAAGCTAGATAAGAAATATTCATTAGTACACATTCTTGAAGTTTTGAATTATTTTTAAGGATTTAATGAATCATTTCAGTGAGTTCACTTTAATTCAAAGAGAATACTTTATTGCTTAGCCTTAAATTTTAAATTTATATGTATGCTCACTTCGGGAAAGCACCTTAATTATTTAAAGCTTTCCTTAACATATGCAGATATAAAACAATAGTTTTTTGAAGGCTGAAATATTTTTACATCAGAAGAGACCAGAAAAAAAATTGATAAGAGTAGAAACACTGCTGTTTTTCATTTTCTTACAAGCTTTGTCAGCTAAAGGTTACTTTTCAGGTCAAGAAAATTTGTACGTTAATCCCTTCTGATGAGAGAATCAAGGAACCATGTTGCGACTTCGGTTTTCTTAAGTAAAAGAATATTGTAATACTCAGAATGGCAGAGATGGGCAAATATAATGTTCCATTTAATTTAAAGTTTCTTTTCTGTATATTTTGGTTGGGTATAAGCATTAGTAATCCACAAATACACACACACACACACACACACACACAACCTGACACACAGCCTTATTATTTTTTTTAAAGATTTCATTTATTTATTTGAGAGAGAGAGAATGAGACAGAGAGAGAGAGAGAGAGTACAAGAGGGGGAGGGTCAGAGGGAGAAGCAGACTCCCTGTGATGTGGGACTCGATCCTGGGACTCCAGGACCATGACCTGAGCCAAAGGCAGTCGCTTAACCAACTAAGCCACCCAGGCGCCCCAGCCTTATTTTTTTTTCTTTTATCTAAAATTTTGCTGAATGGGAGCAAAGTTTTCAAGTCCTAAATCCCTTTGTAATGCTTACACTGCCATACATAATCTGGAAAACCTCTAGGCACATTTAATCTAGGGGGAAAACGATCAGACATTGCACTAGAGACACAAGGGGAAGCAACTTGAGAAGGAAAAGGTATTATAGGAAATTTAAGGGGGGCAGAGTGTGAGGGTTGATTTGCAGTAAAATGAGCAATTTGATTCTGCTTTCACTTAATTTATATTATCCCCTAGGAAGGAGCACAACTGTATATGCCCACAAACTTGCGGACACACAGAGCTCACTAGAATTAGAAAAACAGTCACTGGCAGGTTTGTTTTTTTTTTTTTTCCCAGACAGTGGGCAGAAATTTTAAAAATAGAAAATATTTGTATTTTTTTCTCTAGATGCATTCTTGAATATGAGGAATTCACTGAGATTTGCATTGTGGATATTCTCATGCTGTATCTCAAAGAGGTAAGGGGAGGTGGTAGATTTTGACATAAATTCAGGATTGGAGGTTTGCTTTGTTGGTATCATGGGAGATATGCAAGGGAGTTGAGAGTATAAGGATGTTATTATTTCTGGTAAAGGCAAAAACAGCTAACAGTCATTGAGAAATTATTGGTATCAGGAATGTAGGTATGAGAGAGATTGAAGGAAGACAGATTGTGGTCATACCAAGGCATGTTGGATTTCAAAATTTCAGGGGAGGAACAGCAGCTCCTCATGTCAGATCTGGGCAAAAGGAAGCAATGACTAAGGTTTCAATATTTCAAAAATGTCTGACGGCAACAGATAATTGAAGAATGACAGCTTTCAAGAGGGGTAGAGTGTGGCATGAAATTCAGAGGAAGAAGGGATCTGGCTACAAGGGTAGAAGAATAAATGTTGGCAAATTGTAACGCTTTATATCATAATGAAAAAAGAATTGTTCCCTGTTTGGCAGTCGTGCAGGGCCCTCTGTAAAACATAATGGGTATGCATTCCCTTGGCTGAGAGCAGTATCTGGTGAGGCCACTTCCCTGTTATTTGCTAGCCTCCTACATACTGGGTTGACATTGATACATTACCTTTTAATGAATAAATTCATTGAATAGTCAAGGTGGAAGAGCTGGGTAAACACACCGAACATTTTATTACTCATTAGAGATATTTGGTCATTTGTAAGGTTGGCATATTGCTGACTGTGTTTTCACTTCCATTTTCTTCAACTAAGTCATAATATTCAATTGCTCTTTTCCTTAAAATATCTCTTCTGTTCATACATTCCTCTCCATTCCCTTTCTCAGCAGTCATTCAGAGTTGGAAACGTGTACCTATTTTCTCTGTCACCTCTCTCCCCTTTCAATCATTTTAATGCATCAGTCCGATTACTCTTTGCAGGGGAGTGATGTCATTAACTAATTGCACTGCTCAAAAACATACATAATATTGATTCTCCACTGCGTACAGTATTCAGTTCTTTTAAGTCCTTTACAGGGCTTCACCTTCAGCCTTGTTCCCCACCGTGCCCCATGAAGCATGGTCTATTCCGCTCGGACTGATGCTCTCTCTGACATACAGTGTTCATGCTCACATCTGTGACTTTGCTAGTGTTGCTTCATCTGCTTCAACTGACCTTGCTTTTCTCATCAACGAGTCCAAATCCTGCCCTGCTCTGTGGTCAAATTAGAATCCAGTTTCAAAAAAAAATTTTTTTTTTCTTATTCCAGCCTAACATAAATTCTCCCTTCTCTCAATTTTATACATATAGCCATTCTCTTATTTTGTATCTCCAAGTAGATTTTGAGCTACTTGACGGAAAGTGTCATATACTTCTTGTCCTCACCAAAGTGCCCAGGAACATGATATTGGTGGTGTAGGGTGAATCACACCCAGCTGTCATTGTGCCCTCCATATGCCATTAGAAGCACAATACATTTCTTGAATGATTGCCTTGACAGCTTTTAAAGGATTTCACCAAATGTTGGCTGCTTAGTATAATACTTTTTATGTCACTCAGTTCTTCATATCAGAATTTGTCCAAAGTACTGCTAAACTCAGCTCATAATGAAGTCACCACTAAATTATCGAGGCCAACGCACAAATGGACTTTGATTATAGGTGGAAGTTAACTTTCAAAGAGCAAGCTTTGACTATTCAATTCTTAAGTTTCCATTAAAAAACACCCTGTGACCTCAGCCTCAAGCCCTAGGAGAGTCAATTGAATCTGTACTTCATAACCTAGGAAGGCCAGATGCTAGTCTGCTGAGTTCTGTGGCAGAAAGATATTCAGAAGCATCTAAAGGTCAATCACGAGGAAAAACTCAAGCTCAAGAAAAGAAATTAAAAAAAAAAAGAATAATTTAAAGTGATGCATAACACACTATTTCATTGCAGTTCATTCTATTTTCTACCTCTTTACTGTAAGACAGTCCAAACGTAAGACATTCTAATTCTTTTCATACCCTGGAAAACATTTTTATGAAGAATTAAGTGTGAAAGTGACTCAGGTTCAAAAATAATGAAATTATTCCTATGCCTCAAATTTGTTTTGTAGAAAATCTAGACAAACTAAATTCTCCATTCAGGTCAGAAAACAATATATTTCAGGGTAGACAACAACCCTGCATAAATGTTATGTGGCTTTTGTCCTGGTCATTGCTAATGTTTTCCTCCATTGTCTTCAGGGGGTTAAAGTCATCTGAGTAAACATTCTTGTTGCCTCACCTGCAAAATGAGAGAGCTAAATCCAATCAGCCCTCCTAGTTTGCACCACTGCAAAATGAAAATGATTATCATCTCAGTATTATCAGAGTCAGTGACCTGCATTACATGAGCCTTTTGTAGGCAAAATATTGAGGGAATAAATAATACAGTTAGGTGAAAATTCTCTCTTCTATTGGAAAAACTATTTGTTCACACAAAAATTAATTGAGCATATTCTCTTGTCACTATGCCATACATTGCATTGTGAGTTGAGGAAGGAAGGAAGGAAGGAAGGAAGGAAGGAAGGAAGGAAGGAAGGAGGGAAGGAGGGAAGGAAGGAAAGAAGGAAGGAAGACATAGCATATTAGGAATTGAGCTTCAAGGTTTCATAATACAGAGGTCCCTGACTTACAATGGTTCAACTTGCAATTTTGCAACTTTATGATGATGTGAAAGCAATACACATTCAGTAGAAATCTTGATTTTGATCCCCCAGGCTAGCAATATGTGGTCCGATCCTCTCTCATGAGTCTGGGCAAGGGCAACGAGCCACAGCTACCCGCCAGCCATGGGATCATGAGGGTAAACAGCCGAGACACTTACAACTGTTCTGCTTTTCACTTTCAGGAGGGTATTCAATACATTACATGAGGTATTCAACACTTTATTGTAAAACAGGCTTTGTGTTAGATGATTTTGCCCAACTGTAGGTTAATGGAAGTGTTGTGAGCACACTAAAGTTAGGCTAGGCTAAACTGTGATGTTGGGGAGGTTAGATGTATTAAATGCATTTTCGATTTAGGACATTTTCACCTTACAATGGGTTTATCAGGACATAACCCCATTGTAAGCTGGGGAAGATTTGTAATATGGTTAAGGAAACAAGACACAAATACATGAAGTGCTCATAGCAATGAACTACAACACTTAAAAAAAGAGACATCACTAGGAAATGTTAAATGCAATGAGTTCAGGGAAATCGGTGGTTCAGGAAATCAAATTCATTTCAGCTGTTGTACTGAAAACCACTACATCCCATACGCCAGATGGTTTTCCTACATTATTTTCTTTAAGGGAATTCAAAGTGGGTTTTGAGCAAGAAGACTTTGGCACAAGGGACGGATGGAAATCAGAAGCTGATGGGGCAGCTGAAGCGCTCACAGGTTAGCAGGAACAAAGACAGGGCTGGAAGTAGGGGCGTATGGAAACCAATCTACTGGTGTACACAGAAGTTTAAATACCTGCATCCCCTCATAGCTGCCAAATTACTCTCTTCCTGAGACCCCTTCACCAGCTCATCATCAAAGGTTTAAAGATACTTTTTTTTGGGCGGGGGTTCAAAAGCATTGTCTAGTGAGTATTCTTTCCTTGTGACTTAACTCAACACATCATAAGCAATTGCCCCATTAAAAGCATTTTTTAACCAAACTTTTGATAGTTGTGAACTACTGTGCATCCCGGTGGTGAACTCAAAAAAGGTTTGGAGCATACTCTTGCACATATTCATGTGTAGATTTCTTTCTTTCTTTTCTTTTCTTTCTTTCTTTCTTTCTTTCTTTCTTTCTTTCTTTCTTTCTTCTTTCTTTTCTTTCTTTCTGCTTTCTTTCTTTCTTTCTTTCTTTCTTTCTTTCTTTCTTTCACAGAGAGAATAAGAGAGCACAAGCAGGGGGAGTAGGAGAATGAGAGGGAGAGGCAGGCTCCCCGCTGAGCAGGGAGTCTGATGTGGGGCTCCATCCCAGGACCCAGGGATCATTACCCGAGCTGAAGGCAGACGCTTAACGACTGAGCCACCCAGAGGCCCCAAGGTTTTTGTTTTTTGTTTTTTTAAAGCTCTGGGAAAATCTATTTGATAGAAAAGAAACAAAAATGAAGTTACATTGAATAATGTCGGAAATGAATCCCATACAAAAAAGCTTCCCAAGAAAAAAGCAGAAGATCCAACAGTCCGACATATTCCCTGAAAAAGAGATAAATACATGCAGGGCTTGAACAGGCACACTAGAGTTGTATGAATATAATGTATTTGAACTTGAAGATAAAGTATTTGACATTGGAGAACATTCACTTTCCTTGGCTACATGATTTTGCCTTTCCTGGATTCATTATGTCTCTTGGGATGCTACCATCTACCAATCTCTTGGTTTGTTATTTTCTACATCCTAAATATGTGTGAGGTCTTGGAAAGATTTGCATTCACCAATTTTATCTCCTAACTTCAGTTACCACCTCGTTGTGGATGACATTTGAATTTATATCTCTGGTTCCTAAATATCCTGAAATAGGGATTGAAATTTTAACAGCCTGCTGGATACTTCCACAGTGATTAGCTTCAGGATCTAAAACTTAAGAGGTTCAAAATCAATATCCTCATTTTTCCTCAACTTCTCCATCACTTGTTTCTATGTCACTTATTTGTGTTAACATTTTTCCTCTTTAAATTTTTAAAGTCATCATTGATGTTTTATTTTCCTCTCAATTGTTACTCCCCACACTATTACAGGATTCTAACTGAACACCAAGCCAGATAATCCTCCCTTAGCAAGGTTCCGATATATAAGAATTTTGGTCATCATGTTTTAGTTATATAATACCTGTTCCAAATAAGGTTCAAATTTCAGTTACCATGGTATATTAACTGTGTAATTGTGTAAAATCTGAACTTTCTGATAGCTCTTCAGCCTATAAACAGTTATGTAACATCATGATTAGGGGCCAGTAACATTACTTCTTTCACAGGATGTTGATTATTGGTCACTGTGCGTCTGGTTTTCCATTCATGCACAAATTACACGTAGTTGTGTTGACTCCTGTCTCCCATGATAAACCCATGGGCTATTTTACAAAAATGGATAGTTGGAAAAGCGAATTGGCCAGCAAAGATGAAAGTACAGTAAAGAAATGGTAAGTGATAATGATGGAAAGAAAATTAGAATCAAATGTAAATGATGTTATAGAAAAACATCACTGACTGGGAATATTGCTACCACCAACATTCGAGAGACTCTAGATATGCAGCCAGATATTCACTAGTCTACTGCAGGTGGCTTATTGACATAAATGAGGCAGGTGGCTGTGATGAAAAGGATAAAGGTGTCCCAGAGGAAGTGATGACGGCAAAAAAACAAAACAAAACAAAACAAAACCCTACCTTCAAGGAATTCTCAGAGATATTTCATGACACCGAAAGTTCAAAGCATAAAATGTTGGCAGCTGATCTAAACCTAGAAAGGAGTACAGTTCACCCAGGCATAGAAAAGACGTTCTCTCCATACAGTAAGTTATATGACAAAAAGGCAAAGCACTATTCAAACTATTCTTGATATGTTTTATACAGAAAAATCAAACACACTCATCATCAGTGTTTCCAATGTTTAAAATTACAATATTAGTTTTGCTCTTTTTTTCACTTCCCTTTACATTTATAACCTAGAGTAAGAGAGGTTTTAATGCTTTCACAAACATTTTGAAAGGCTGTAAAACAATTATAATTTTTTTCTTCTTGGTTATGAGGTCCTTTCGCATAGTTTCAGCTTGTACAGTTATCTTTATGACTCCTCATTAGTGTGCAAACCAAGGACTGGGGGTACTATCAGTTCAGTTCCATCAGTTTTCGCATGTGTCCTGTGCTGTATTTTGGTATGTTTGCTCAGGAACTTCCTTACCCTTCTCAGAGAGGGGCAGCCACAGATGGCACAAGGAGGGTTTTGCCAGGGGCTTCTAGGCTTTCTCCTGAGGATTACCTACTTCACTGCTGTAGGAAGCTGCAATAATCAACAGTAGCTTCTAGCAGTATCTGGGCGTCCTCCTGAGAATCACTGACTTTGGAGTTGCAGAGAGCCAGGTTTATTAGTAGTGGCTTTTCTGTAAGTCTTTTCTTTCTGGAATTTCTGAAAGCCAGAAGTAATCTTTCTTACCTTTGCTTTACTAGTCCTTTCATGTTCTTAAAATAAATCACTTTGTATTTGTAATTACTGTAGTGATGTGTGTTTTCCTGTCTGCCCCTGACTGATGACAATATTTGGCATCAGAAGAATATTCTCGGTAAAGAGCCACCTAAAGATGAGTCTTCGTATTGGTTATCTTGCATAGTGAGAATAAAAAGTAGTAGTGACTCCATCATTAGTGGAAAATGAGATGGTAGTCTATAAGATACAGTGAAAAATAGTTATTCAAATTATCACTGGGAGTTACCTAGAATGTAAAGCCTATTGAAAGCAAATATGGGGACTCCAAGTGACTCCATGATACAGATGAGCATAAGGTCTGTGGGGAAGATGCCTACTTCCTGGCACACTTAAGATTAAGAAAGAAAGTTCTCAGGGTTTTAGATTCACAGGTCAAAACATGATCAGGAAACTAGCCTGAAATAATCTTTCATCTCTGATAACCTCAGGACTGACGAGTCCAAATGTCAGACTGAAAGTTCGAGGCTGCAGGTTGCAAAGTTACAGAGCAAGTTCAATTTCCTTCTTCAGCTCTCTTCAGCAAAAAGTCGGGCATATAATGATCTGCATATAAGTCAGGATGCCAGGATGTGCCCAGAAAAAAAAGAGAAACCATCTGAGTATTTAAGATGCAGGGAATTAAAAGTAGGAATTTGATCACAGTTTGATGAAAGAGGATTCGAATGTATGTAGGGTGACTGGTTCGTGTCCTTACCTGTGCAGCTGTACTGAAACTACTCTGGCTTTAGGCCATCCCCATGTCTGGGGCAGCAACTGCACTTGGTTTTACAACCAGTCTCCCAGTCACCAACATTTACTCCCCTACAAAGGATACTTCAGAGCATCTTCCTGTAGCACAGCTTTATGTGCACCATAACCTAACGGGGGAATTTGGCTAATGTTCTGTACATGAGTGATCAAGTCCTACCTTGCAATGGGATCATAGGCAAAAGCCTTTTCTAAGTCAAAATTTTCCAATAAATAGAATGAAGAGATTGGTGTAAGTTTGTAGATTTCACGTTCTTTTAGCCTCGTAATAGTCTTTTGAAAAAAGCACTATGTGGAGTTAGAAACAGGTAAAAATGGCGTTGTTCTGAATGAGAGATCATGGTTTATGTAGACTTAATCAGCAGCCCCAAACTCTTTGCCTTCTGACCACCAAGTAGTTCTCACGGGGATCCCCCATAGCACATTTTGAAAACCACTAAAGTAGTAGATTTTAAGGTCCATTCGGCTCTAAATATTACTACTTTTTCCCACTTTGTAAATAATCCTAATGACCATATCATAAGTAAAATAGAAACCAATCTTCTTAGCTTAGACACTGAAGACCATTTATAAACTGGTTCTCACTTATCATTCCTTCATTATTCTGTTTCTTCATAGACTCTGAATTAGTAACTCATGTTGAATGAATTTATGTGTTTAGAGAACACTCAATGTAACTTCCTACTTCTAATATACTAATACGCCTTCTCTCTGTGAATTGACAGTCTCATTCACCTACTTGCTTGAATCTTATATACACAAAGCCTAGCTCTTGGTTTTTCATCAGTTAGATCATTTAGTTTCATTGATAAGTGAATCATTTATGTTTTAGCTGCATGTAACAGAAAATCTTAAATATATTAGTAAATATATAAAGGCTTATTTTTCTCTTACAGAAAAATGAATCTGGAGTAAAGGGGGCCTACGGCTGTATGATTGTCTATAATCGTCAAGAACCTAGCATCTTCTATCTTTCTCTTCTGCCATCTAGCATGTAAAGGTGTCTCATGAGCTAAGAGGGATGTAGACCTCCAGCCATTTTATCCACACACCAAGCAGCTGAAGGAGAGGGTAAAGGTTGTTAACAGCAAACACCCTACTTTTCTATTTTCCATTTTAAGGAGTTTTCCTGGAAGTTCTACCCAACTTATTTCTTTGCTTGGAATTTAGTCACATGGCTGAAAAAATGATGTCTTTTGGCACCTGAATAATGATTCTGTTATTATGGAAGACAGAAGAATGGACATTGGATAGAAAACTTGTAGACTCTGCCACAACAACACATCTATTTGCTCCTTTGAGACTACAGTCAGCATACTAAATTGTGAAATTCTATTACTTACTTATCTTTACATTCCTAGCACCTGGCACAGTATCTCAATACATGGATGAATAATAATGAATGAATAACAACCTTATCTTTTTTTAAACTGACATTTGGCTAGCCAGCCAGAATGTCAAGAAGGGGCCCACATCATACTCCTGCTAGGACTCTGAGCAGTACCAGAAATAACTGGCCAAGGGGGACACAAATGATTTGTATTTGGGAATGCTCCTTCAAAAGAAAGAAACTAAAACTGAATATTACTAACTTCATTTCTTTAACTGCTTGCAACAAATATACATTATTTTACCCAAGTTTAATTTTTTGTTTTGTCCAATATTGAGTTTATCTTAACTTTCTGTATTACCTTCAGATTTCTAATACATTTTTAGATATATATATATATATATATGTATGAATAGAAGTTTGATAAAATACACACAAGAATTTATTGTTTTTGTCACACAAGGAAAATTCACCATTTTTTCATATATATTTTAGTATGTTTCACACTATAATTAGATTTAACATCCTGCTGCCATACTATTGGGTAGAAATCTTCATGAATCTAGAAAATCCAGGTTTTAGACTAATGAAATATCAAGGGAAGCTCCTATACTTCTCATTAGCTCTGAGTGGTTCCTCAGCAACTAGTCACAAAATACAGATACACATGGCTAGAGACTGCAATTGGAACAACAAAAGCTGTATTTAAAAAATGTATTCATCAATCTATCTATCATCCATCATCTATCATCTATCTATCTATCTATCTATCTATCTATCTATCTAATCATCTGTCTATCCTGTATCTAATCTATGTTCTCTCTACACATCTTCTATTTACTACCTTACTCCAAAAATGATTTAGGCAGCTTACAAATGTATACTATGATAAGTGATATAAAAATGAAATTTAAATATACAGATAACAGTAATCAGAGCAAAGGAAAACTAAGGTAAATCAATTCAGGAATTAGGTAACTAAATAACAGGCATACCATGAAATTTTACTCTTTCCAGAAGAAGTCAGCCATCAGTCTGGTTCTAAGATTTCTCATAACCTGGGGAAACTGGTTCCAGAGAACTGTGAGATCAGGAGAGGGGCGTATCTCAGAGATATCACAGGGCAGTTCCAGACCATTGCAATACAGCTAATACCTCAATAACGTGAATCAGATGAATTTTTTGGTTTCTCAGTGTATGTAAATGTGATATTCACATGACACTGTAGTCCATTAAGTGTGTAATATCACTGTTTCTAAAAAAAGTACGTACCTTAATTTAAAAAATAGTTTATTTCTAAAAAAAATGCTAACCATTGAAAGGCTTTCAGTGAGTTGTAATCTTTTTGCTGATGGAGGGTCTTGCCTCGAAGATGAGGGCTGCTGACTGATCAGGGTGGAGGCTGCTGAAGGCTGGGGTGGCTGTGGCAATTTCTTAAAATAAGACAACAATGAAGATAGTCACATCAATTGACTCTTCCTTTCACAAAGGATTTCTCTGTAGCATGCAATGCTGCTTGACAGCATTTCACCTACAGAACCTCTTTCAAAATTGGAGTCAATCCTCTCACACCCTGCTGCTACCTTATCAACAAAGTTTATGTACTATTCTAAATGTTTGGTTGTCATTTCAAAAATCTTCACAGCATCTTTGCTGGGAGTAGAGTCCATCTGAAGAAACCACTTTGCTCATCCATAAGAGGCCACTCCTCGTCTGCTTAAGTTTCATCATGAGATCGTAGCAATGCAGTCCCGTCTTCAGGCTCCACTTCTCACTCTAGTTCTCCTGCTGTTTCCACCACATCTGCAGTTACTTCCTCCACTGGAGTCGTGAACCCCTCAAAGTCATCATGAGGGTTGGAATCAACTTTTTCCAAACTCCTGTTCATGTTGATATTTTGACCCCTTCCCGTGAGTCCTGAACGTTCTTAATGACATCTAGAATGGTGAATCCTTTCTGGAAAGTTTTCAACTAACTTTGCCCAGATCCATCAGAAGAATCACTTTCTATGGCAGCTATAACCTTACAAAAATGCTCTTCTTAAATAGTAAGACTTGTAAGTCAAAATTACTCCTTGAGCCATGGGCTGCAGAATGGATGTTGTACTAGCAGGCATGAAAACAACATTAATCTCGCACATCTCCATCAGAGCTTTTGGGTGACTGCATATCTGGAATGGTATAATTTCTTCTTCACAGTAGGTCTCAACCGTAGGCTAAAAATATGCAGTAAACCATGTTTTTATAAAGAGATGTGCTCTCATCCAGGCTTTGTGTTTCATTTATAGAGCACAGGCAGAGTAGATTTAGCATAATTCTTAAGGGTCCTAGGATTTGCGAGATGGTAAATGAGCACCAGCTTCAACTTCAAGTCACCAGCTTCATTTAGCCCCCAAACAAGAGAGTCAGTCTGTCCTTTGAAGCTTTTGAAGCCAGGCACTGACTTCTCTCAAGGTTTGTGAATCCTAGATAGCATCCTCTTCCAATATAAGACTGTTTCATCTACATTGAAAATTTGTTGTTTAGTCCAGCCACCTGCATTAAATATCTTCACCAGATCTTCTGGAGAACTTGCTGCAGCTTCGACATCAGCATTTATTGCTTCACCTTGTACTTTTATGTAATAGAGATGGCTTCTTCCCTTAAATCTCATGAACCTGCCTCTGCTAGATTCAAACTTTTCTTCTGCAGCTTCCTCATCTCTTTCAGCCTTTATAGAACTGAAGAGAGTTAGGTCTTTGCTCAGGATTAGGCTTTGATTTAAGGGAATGTTGTGGCTGGTTTGATCTTCCATCCAGACCACTAAAACTCTGCGTCTCAGCAATGTTGCTCTTTTGCTTTCTTATCATTCATGTGTTCCTTGGAGTAGCACTTTTAATTTCTTTCGGGAAATTTTCCTCTGCATTCATGGCTTGGCTAACTGGTACAAGAGGCTATGTCAACTTTAATATGCTTTCCTTACTAAACTTAATCATTTCTAGCTTTTGACTTAAAGAGAGAGAAACATGTGACTCTTCCTTTCACTTGAACACTTAGAGGCCACTGTAAGGCTATTCCTTGGCCTAATCTCAATATTATTGTGTCTCAGGGAATAGGGAGACCCAAGGAGAATGAGAGAGATGGAGAAACAGCCGATCAGTGGAACAGTCAGAACACACACAACAGTTACTGAGTTAGCTATCTTATATGGGTGCAGTTCATGGTGCCCCAAAACAATTAATTAGTAACATCAAAGATCACTGATCACAGATCACCATAACAAATATAAAGATAATGAGAAAATTTGAAATATTGTAAAAACGACCAAAATGTGACACAGAGACATGAATTAAGCAAATGGGGTTGGAAAAACTGCTCCAATAGACTTGCTCAACTCAGGGCTGTCATAAACCTTCACTTTCTAAAAAAAAAAACAAATAACACACAAACAAACAAAAAACCCCACTGTATCCATGAAATGCAATTAAAGGATGCTTGCTCCATGGGAGGATTCAGTTAAACATCTATCAGGAGAATTCTGAATCTAGGGAAATAAGATTGTTCACTGATGGTTAAATTATGAGATAGAGAAATTATTTTAATGGGAACATTGGCTCCTAGATAAGCTTTGAAGTGAACTCAATACACACACACGTACACACACACACACAGATTTTGAAAGAGGAGTTATTGGTCATAGAAGCATAGAAAAAGGAGAGCCATGTATCTCAAGTTAGTGTATGTAATTAAAGTTAGTGTATATAATATAAAAATAGTGTATATAACAACTATAGTGGCCTTTTTTTCCAAGATGTTTATTGATGTTCCTTGAAGATAAGAACTGAGATAAACAATATTAAGTAAGTTTGGGAAACAATTAATTAAACAATGTTAGGCTAGTTTCCTTATTATAGGAATTCACAGGGTATTTAATATTTAATTTGCATTATGAGCTTATGGGGGGAATTAAGTATGTAAGATTTTCCAAACTTAGTTGACAATTATGGCAGATGTTCTGCTATGTTTTTATTGCACTGTTTCCCCTTCCCGGACACAGAAAGACCCAGCTTCCTCTGTAGTTAGGTCAGGACAACATGACTGAATTCTAACAAGGTGGGACAAAAGGAGTATAAATTACTTCCAAACCTGGACCTATTCTTAACAATTCTTCAGTTTTCTCTTCTTTTATTGTGACTTTGGAGGCCACACGTTCCGGATAGCATAGTTACAGGATGCTACTTATTTATTTATTTGAGAGAGAGAGCATTAGAGAGAGAGAGAGATCACGAGCAGGGGGGAGGAGTAGAGGAAGAAGCAGACTCCCCGCGGAGCAGGGAGCCCGATGCGGGGCTCGATCCCAGGACCCTGGCATCATGACCTGAGCCGAAGGCAGACGCCTAACTTCCTGAGCCACCCAGGTGCCCTGTAGTCATGATTTTAGACTTTTGCTTTGTGGGTCAGGAAAGATGGTGAAAAGAAAATTGGTCATCACTATTTCTGTCACTTTAGAAAATTGCAGTCTGGCTCTGAGTTTCCTCTGCTTCCTCTCTTTTCAGTCTTGGTTTGTCTCCCTGGGAACACTGGCTGTGATCTGTTTTAACACTCTCTTTCTTCTATAAAGAGAATTGTCTGTTTAGGCATCTGTCTTCTTTGACACAATTTTTTTTTTCTTTGACACAATTTTTTATAAATAATTAACTAAGCTACAACTCCCTTGAACCTCACTAGTTTTCCCCCCCCTTCTTTCATTTCAGAATCCCACTTTGAATGTCAAGGTGCATTCAGGTGCTGTGCTTCTTCACCAACTCTGGGCTGTGACAGTTTCTTAGACGCCCCTTGTTTGGCATTCCTTAACTGGGCAGGTATCTCTATGATGACTACTCTTAAATATCAACTTGGCTAGATTATAATACCTGGTTATTTTTGTTAATATAGTGGTCAACATCTGCAAGGAGTTGATTTTAAGTAAGATTACCCTTGATAACGTCGGTGGGGCCTTATCCAATCAGTTGAAGATCTTAAGAGCAAAATCTGAGGTTTTCCAGAAAAGAAGGAATTCTGTTTCAAGACTGCAGTGTCAATTCTTGTCCAAGTTTCAAATTTGCCAGACTGCCCTGCAGATTTCAGACTTACCAGTACCCCTAATCACAGGAGCCAATTCCTTAAAACAAAACTCTTTATATATGCCATATATAATATATACAGATATATACACACATATATGAAATCTAATATACACATATACACACACTCAAAATCTTATATGTATAATCTCCTGATATGTAATTGATATACACATAAGCCCTCAAACTTTTTACGATGTTTTTTCCTGGTAAGACTAGAGTTATAGGTTTGGAGGACTATATTTTCGTCATGCTCCTCACTTCATCACATTACGTCAAGAGTATGTGCCTACCAGCGTGACTCACTGATGATGTTAAGCATAGCCGCTTGGCTGAGGTCGTTTTCCAGGTTTTCCCACTACCATTTATTTTTCCCCTTTCCTTACTCTGCTCTTTAGAAGGTGATCACTCAGTGCAATCCACGCACAAGGGAGAGAGTTGGGGTGGGGAGAGTCAAGCCCGACCTACCTTTCTGAGGGGTACAAATTATTTCGCATTCTTCTGTGCAGGAGATTTGTCTCTTCTCCCCCATTGATTTATTTATTCAAGAATTTGTATATATCAGTATGAACCCATGGGTATTTGTTTTGTAATTTATACAGTAATATATTTTTATTTTGTTGTTCAAATTGTTTCAGGTGTAGCTGTTGGGTACCTTTCGATTGGTTCCTGTGTCCCTTTGACATGCTCCCATTCTTTTGATTTGGGGGCACTTCCTTACATTCTGGCGCTACAAGAAGCCCCAGGCTCATCTCGTGGACTCCCTGCTGCGGCTATAGAATCAGCTATGTCTCCAAGGAGTCCCAGTTCCTTTTATTGGAGAATAGCATTAGAAAGCAGGATCTGGGAGCTGGGGTCATGATCTTGTAACTTTTTTCCTTAATGCAATTCATGACAAAAATAATTCCTGAAACTTGAATACCATCAGACACAAAGTGTGAGGCATTACACACCCCAGTGTGATTTCACATGCCACCCCCTTCCCTCACCAAAGACATTCAAATCCAATTCAAGACAAACGAATACAAGTGGGAGAGCCAGATTTTGGCCCGATTTAGACATTGCCAAGGATGCTATGGAATATGGCAGAGTGTAGTAGGATGAGGAGGAGCATTGACTCAAACAAGGGTGATTATAATCATTTTGGAGTTTAAGAGACTCAGTCCTAAGTATGAAGTCCCACCCCAGGGCATAGAGTAGGAAGAAAGCACTGAGTACAGGATAGACAATACGGCATGTCTTATAAATATATATAAATATAAATGTATATTCTGTCCTATATAGACTATAGATACACACACACACACATATATATAGGACAGAATTAGGCATTCTACCGCAGTTTTGACATAACTGAGTGATAGAGGGGACAGAAAGTGACTCTATGTTTGGGGGACTTCTATATCACATGATTGGTTTTAATCAATAGTTGACAACAAGGCTAGAGGCACTTGTGAAATGAAATCGTATGTAGTGTTTTTCATTATTTATATTCCTGGAGTGAATGGAAAGTGACACTACAAACTTACTTAAAAAGAATCCTTAGCGGACATAAAGAAGTAATAAAAGTATTTCATTTCTCTCCTCTTCTTTTTCTAGAGGAAAAATAAAAGACACATAGCCACGTAGTTTGAGGTGAGAAATTCTCTAGAGGGATTGAAACGTATACTGCCTTTCCTTCCGAGATTTGAAGACTCTTTAAATCCAAATAAAATCACGTGTTTAGATTTGATGTTCATAGTATGACCAGAAAAGTACCTAAATTGAGTGGTATCACACATAGCAATCAAGTGACTCATTAGTTCAAGATAAATATTGGAATCACTTATTTGGTGGACTTTGTGGGTTTTCGGTTTACTTACAAATTCTCTATGTAGGATGGCTTTATTCATGCATTTGCAGCTTTCTGTTTCCTGTATGACCTTAGACAAGCATGCACAATTTGAATGCATCTCACTTAATTCATATCCTTGTGTGGTAAGGTAATTTAGGGTGATCGCTTTTTTGCTAGTTTTCTGCTATGCACTGTCTTATTTTAAGGACCAAACAACTGTGGGAATTGCAGATCAGTAGTTGATATCGCTCCCCCTTCTTGAAAATATTACTATTTAGTTGTGCAAACATTTACTTAGTGAATATGTGTATGCCTGACGAGAGTACAGACTTTCAATCCAAAAGGTGATGGGCCAAAGTATTTCTAACCTTGAGTTCTCTTTTGCGATTCTTAAATTTCCTCTGTAATTCATTCCTTCTGTTAGTGGTGTGAGCAGAAGGGGAAGAGGGAGAGAAACACAGACCCTTAGCACCTGGTTGCCACGCCTCACTGGAGGGTACCTGTGGCTCTATTACCGCATATACGGTTTACCTTGCCCTGTTGGCCACCCTAAAGGGATTGTTAACTTTCATTCACAAGGCTGAGTTAGGTAAGTGCCAAGTTTGAGAGTAGCTGACTCACTAAGGAGGCAGAACACTACTGCAGGGGGACGGAATTCACTGGAATGTCCTAGTGCGCTCAGAGAAAAAGCTAAAATAAGCAAAGGAGAGGAGCACTGGAGCAGGATTGACATTTTGGTCACCTGCATTGGTGGAAGAAACGCAAAATCCCTTTCTCTACAAAGCAGCCCACACACCCCTGCCTGGGGGAAGAAGGATAACTTAGTGCAGAAGCTTTGAAAGATAGACAGGTGATGGTGACAGTGTGTCCCTGACAATGAATTTGGAAGATGTCTCCACTGACTCCCCATCCATTTGGCTATTGATCAAGCAACAGCATTTACAAAACCAATGCTTTTATTTTTTTCTCTTTGTCTTACTGCCGTAAGTGAGAACTAAGACTAGCTAGAACTGGAACTCAGCTCTTCGGACATGATATCACACTGCTCTTTTAAAATCCATGCAGGCTTCTAGGTGAAGTGGTCTACACCGAGTACGTGAGGGCCGAATACCTCTCTCTGGTTCAGCACAAATCACAAGAAACACTGTAAGTCATAAGGAAACTTCTGAATGACATGCCCTGTAGCATAAGCATATCTATCCCAAAATACATTTGTTCATGTAAATAAACATTACATTCTCTGCACAGTTTTTGCCAAGAGTTAAAATCCAGATGTAATGTTTTAAATTACAGAAAGGCAAAAACACTTAGAGCTACTGTATCTTAATTTCTCACACTACCAATTAAGAAATTCTGCCCTAAAGTATGAATGTTTCTCTGCAATTCTCTACAAATCACCATTAATAAGATAATAGAGCAGAAAAATTAGTAGGGAGTTCATTTGATTTTCTTTCCCCCTGAAGGCTGGCTTTAGTGGGAAAATTTATCTACATTTTAATTCTAACGCATCGTGAATGATAAATGAACTCTGCTGCATAAAGGACATGACATTGCTAGGCTTAGATTCCTATTTTCTTTCATCAAAATATTCTACCTAGCAAAGTTCCTAGCTCAGTGCTTGTCTCCCTAAAAGGAATATATAGATTAATGAAACCCAAGACCCTAAAGACCCCCAGTTCAGGACATGAGTCAAAAGGGGCAAAAAGAAATTGTCTCAGACGGTGTGCGGCCACCCAGAAACCTGCTTTACTGCTTTGGTTTCTCTCAGGTATGTCTGCTCTGGCTTGTTTTAAACAGGAAGAGCAACAGGAAACCTATTTTATGTTGCTTTCATCACGGGATTCAATGGCTGTGGGACCAGAGACAGGGAAAAGATATTTGCCCTGAAGCCGCAGCTGAACACGAGAGGAAAACATATTACCCTTCATTGCTTCCCCAAGATCTGTCTGCACTCTCTTCTGTATTATTTGAAGAATAGGCTCCTTATTCAGACAACCTCCTGTATGATCCCGCATAGCAATGGCTATAACCCTGATGCTTGACAAATGTTGAATTGATATTGCTAAGGGGAGTGCTCGCGTCAGAGGAAAAAATACATGCATTCTTCCACAGTTGCCACAAGAAAAGTCAATTTATTGTCACTGGTTATTTTTTGAACTTGAGGAACATGGTGGCTAAATCCCTCATTTTATGTTAGAGATGAATGCATCGGCTAAGAGCAGGGCAACGTAAGAAACATCAAACGTACAGAAAAAAAAATTATATGAAAAGAGTTGACCCTCAGAGTTCAAGTGTTAGAAAGTGTGAAATGTTCTAGGAAAAATGTTTACAGTTCAGTTTTTGATTATTAAAGACAGGCATTTTCCACGTAAGCTGATATTAAATAAAACAGTAAGCATCATTAGTGTTAGGGGTAAAATTCTATTTTGGATAATAGAGTGATTACTAGCACTCACTGATATTAAAAAACAGTGGAAAGAAATCTGTAATCATCTATGTTTTCTAGAACATAAACGATCAGAATGGTAAAAATACTTATTCTAAACCGAGGACTCTCATTTTTGATGTGAGTGATAACCACATCAGAGAAAAAAAACATTGTAAGGCATACAGAGTAAAATTTTGCATCTCTCTGTTGTGATTGTTGAAAAGAACTTCTCACTAGAGTACATGAGGATGAGAATGTTACTGATACAAAAGTGAAGACCTATAGAGAAATACAGTACAATATTAGAATGTTCTAGAAAGGCTGCTCTGGTAGGAAAAACAGTGACAACAAAAAGCAACAACAAAAAACTACATTCTATTTTGGATCTTAATATTTTGTTTGCATGTATTTTTATAATTTCTACCTAGCAACATCCTTTTATTGTTCTCTTTGTAGGGGGACATTTGACAAAGGCAACTTGTATTACATTGTTAAATTTGAACTTTAGACAGTAAAATCTAAACATCATATTAGTAAGGCCAACCAATATAATGAAAATATAGCATTATGATTATTCTTTGCCTCAGAGGTCACAAAGGAAAGAAGATGGGTTCTGGGTGTGGAGTAATTTCTTGTTATTTTCAAAGAGCTGTGATAGAAAATTCCCATATTTCTTCAAACAAAAGAAATGCAAAAGTAAGAAATTATAAACTAGAACACAAAACCTCATGGTTGTACGTTGTATTTTTTTTTTAAGATTTTATTTATTTACAGAGCAAGAGAGCACAAGCAGGGGGAGGGGCGGAGGAAGAGGGAGAAGCAGGCTCCCTCCTAAGCAGGGAGCCTGATGTGGGGCTCGATCCCAGGACCCCGGGATCATGACCTGAGCCGAAGGCAGACACTTAACTGACTGAGCCACCCAGGCGCCCCTGTGCGTCGTATTGTTATCAATAACGGGTACAGTGCACAGATCATGGCAGTGCTAAGATATTCAGAGCATTCTGGTAAGCAGGAAAAGCAACACAGAAGCTTTCAGTGAAGTTTCCTAGTAGGTATCATTATCAGCTTAGTATCACTGATTCTGTCAGGAAATCAAATTATTACTCTACACTGAAGTTAAAGCAAACACCATATTTCAGACCTAAGTTATAAGAAAAATGGTAAATACATAATAGGTTTGCTATAAAAGTCTCTCTTGCTAACCCTTTCCATACTGAATAAGTTTTTAATAGAAAGACTTCCAAGTACTGCTCCTTAGTCATGAACAATCAGGCTAAAAACAAAAAAAGAAGCCGTCACTATTAATGTATTAATGTAAAGGGGAAAACAAGATCTTTAAAAAACGTGACAGATACTTTGTCTTATAAATGCATCATAATTTCTCAGTTATGAATGAATTATGTATCAGTGATTTTAGACCTGTGGCCTACTTATTTAATGCTTTGACTGGCAACCTCATGACTGAGTATCCCACTGAGTTGAGATAATTAATTCAACGTCTGAAAGTGTTCAGGTTTACAGCTGCAGAGTAGCTTGGATATCTGAGTTGGTTAGTATAATCTTACATTACAAAATAGTACCTAAAGAAAAACTATTATTAACCCCATGGCTGGCCCATTGTGCACGTGTGCATATATGTGGGGGGGGGTATCAGAGGTAAGATAAGCATTTTAACATTCATTCTAAATCAACCCCCATGGTAGTCCAGCAAAGTAAACATTAGCAAAGGCAATTTTGCAATTTTTTTTTATTGATCGACAGTACAAGAAGTTTTCTGAAATGTTACAATTACCAATTCAGGTCTTCAGAAAGACGGAGATACCGGCATTCACCAAGTTACAAAGTGAAGCAGAGATCACAAGATAAAACGCAGGCAAAATGAAGCATGTATGAGTTTATAGATAATGGCTTTATATTATCTTTGACTCAGTTCTTAACTTTATATTATTACTACATACTTATTACAGTATTTCTAAACACAATTAAAAAAAAACCAATAGTAACAAACTTGGTGCTTTGTATTTTAAACCAAGATATACTTAGAACAAATAAAGTCACCAAATATTCATCTTAAAAAAATACTGTATACATTCAACAGAAATAATCATACAGGACACACGATTCAAATTTGAACTTTAAGGATCAAATATTGGCCTAGAGAGTGTAGTTGTTTAAAGGCATTGCATAGAATACTTCATTTGAGAATCCTAGCTGCTCAGATGCCTGGAAAATAGAGTCTAGGATCTTTGAAATTTCAAACATATACCCCCCTCTACTTAAAGTCTGACATTCATTTGCACAAGCCAATATTAAATTTCAGACTCTGATGTTTCGTCTAGACAGCCGTGTTTTGCAAGCTCACACATTCTGAACTCTATGACAATGAAAACAGGAAAACAAAGCACACGTCTTCCGGTGAAGCTGAAACTCCGTCTCTTCAGTTGGGCATATCCACGTTCTGAAGGACGAGGCCCACTCGGCTTGGAATGTACACCTAAGTCAACACAATCATGTCAGTGCAATTGAAAGAAATACTGAACACGATGACCTTATGGCAAAAGGACATGATGCCCTCTCACATTTGCTTCAAGTTACGGTTATCTTTACGCTTCCGCAGGCTCCCAGCAGACATTTATTTCTACAGTTCAGCAGTCCTGGCACCTACGTGAGACTCCTTTGAAGCAAGCACCACTAGAGGGCGCCATATACTTTACAAAACCCAGCGATCCGCAGCCACGAGGACTGTAAAGGACGCTCGCGGCTGTCGAGGCACCATCCGGTGGTACAGGAAGACTGTCCTAAGGTAACAATGTTATTCTATTCAGGTGAGCAACAGTAATATACCGAACATTGCTCTACACCAAGACTCTTATTTGTCATCCTGTTTTGTCTTCTGTCATTTTAAGAACTAAACCTGAAAGGTGATATAAGGGATCCTAAGGGTATTTAGGTCCCTCCCAGTCAAAAAGCTTGCCCCTGCATTTAAAATACAATACGCATCCTCTCCACGCCCTGCAGGGTCCTGACTGCGCTCCTTCCCGCGAGAGACTCCATCTCCCATCTCAGCTCAGTGTGGCACAAGTCTCTTCTCCCCTCACACCAGGGTCCGCCTATAGGCGGCCCTTTCTTCCCTCCTCTGGGTCTGGGCTCAGAATACTCTACCTTGCTAGTTCCTTATTTCTTGCATTTTAAAAAGTTGCAGCTCCACAGAGGGTTGTCCCTTGACAACGCTAGATAGGATAGCTTCTCCACTTTTTCTATGACAGCTCCATTTTTGTTTGTTTCCTCCTCCCCCTCCTCCTCCTCCCCCTCCCCCTCCTCCTTCTTCGTCTTCCTCTTCCTCTTCTTCTTCTTTTTTTAAATCTGGGCAACCTTGGCTGTGTTGCTTTGCCTCTCTGGGTCCCAGATTTCCCTTCTGTGTGGTGAGGCACCAAACAATGGGAATCGCAGGTAACAGTTACTAAGTGCTCAGTATGTGCCCTCTGTCCGTCTCCCTGGTCTTTTAAGTACTAGTTTGTTCAACCCTCACGACCACCCTGTGAGGCCTTACTGCTATCACCTCCATTTTTCAGATGAGGGAATGGAGGCACAAAGCAGCTAAATAATTTTCCCAACCTCACACACTTTGTAAATGGCAGAGATAGGAGTCGAATCCAAGTTCTCTGGTTAAAGGGCATTTTCATTTCTTTCTGAACATCTAACACAATTTGTGATTTTTTTCAAGTTTATGATCTGTCCTCCCCACCAGACGATGAACTTTAAAAGGGCAGAAGCTCTATGTCTTCATATTTCTAACTCTTCATAGGTGCCAGTGGACAAAGTAGGTGCCAATGATGACTACATAAAATAATGAACAATGAATAAAGGAATAAATAAAAGTGGGCCCAATAACGTGCATATATTGTAAGATATTCTTTAATACACTTATTTGTGAAATACTTTTTATAAAATCGAGAAGTGATCTGAACTGCTTGATGTTTATCTATGTGCTATTTTACATATAACATATTTACTGTTAACAAACAGTAAAAATAATATTAGACTGCTGTCGTCATTGTGACAGCATCTCTCCATTTCTGACACTGCAAATATTTTATTATTTCAGTCATTTTATCTTTAAGTGAAAGTCTGACTGATGGGTTAAAAAAAGAAAAAAAAAAAGCTTTTATAGCATGGGACCAGAATGAAAGATGCAAAGCAGGCAGGGCTTAAGGGGAAAAAAAAAAAAAATGAACAGAACAGCTGATTTTCACTGAATGAGACTACTGTATGTCCAATACATCTCAACTCTTCAATTGAACACAATGTTTTCCCTTAAGGTTTTTGTGATAAAGAACTCTCACGACTCTAAGAAAAAAATCAGATACACTAATATAGTTGGTTAGTTTTGAACAATGCAGATTAAAGTGGTTGTAAAATGATGGCATTTTAAAAAGAAATTTATATTATGAATGTAGTAACTAGAGTTTTTCTAATCTTCAACTAATAGTGATTTTAGAAAATGATCATCTGAGAAAAATTTCACAAATGCTAACAGTCACTGGGTAGCTCAATGTCTCACAGTTTGATTTGCTTCCAGTACTTCCAAAAGATAAATATTATGTCCTTGCAGTCATTAAGTGTGGGAAACACTTTATGTCAATGCCATAATCTGTTTCCCTCTATTTTTCCTACAGTTTACAGGTTCAACCAATTCTCTCTCCAACTCTTATCAAAACAGGCAGGAGTGAGAGACAGTGTTCTGCCCTTTCAAAGGAGTTTGCCAGGTACTTACTCTATTCTACGCATGTAGTTTGGTATAAACTAGGTATAACCAATCAGTGGGACAGGTATAACTAATCAGTGGGACAGCAGGTTATAATAGAATGATTCTGAACTGTTCTAAGCATTTTTTTTTTAAAGATTTTATTTATTTATTTGACAGAGAGAGACACAGTGAGAGAGGGAACACAAGCAGGGGGAGTGGGAGAGGGAGAAGCAGTCTTCCTGCTGAGCAGGGAGACCGATGAGGGGTTCCATCCCAGGACCCTGGAACCATGACCCGAGCTGAAGGCAGACACTTAATGACTGAGCCGCCCAGGTGCCCCATGTTCTAAGCATTTTAAAACTGAAGACCAATCTAAATTTTCCAAGTAGCACCAAAGACTAGACAAAAGAATTTCAGTTCCCTTTACATTAAAAACATTCCTTTGATTTTAGGTATGGTCTTATATGCATATAAAAGGATTCTGAGAAGTTCAAGGCTCTGCAGACAGATGCAATGAAACAAACAAGTCAGACCTAAACAAATAAGTACAGGTCTCTGCTCAGTGTGGCACAGTGATCGATCAGGACAGGTCACATCAATCTCCTATTTGAATCCTACAGAGTTTTGGCATCTACTCTGTTTGATTCATAACCTCATAACTAATTTCATTACTAAATACAAATGAAAACTATAAACCTATAATTTAGAAAAAAATCCTCCTTTCTGTGATCTTTTGGTATTTTAGCCACCCCAAATTTAAGAGTAAAACAAAAGGGATGACAAGAAGTTCAAGGCTTGCAATATATGCATTTAGTTTCCTATTTTGGCATTTAATGGTTAAAAAAATGCTCCAAGAACTCTTACTAAATGATGCTGGTCATTTTATGTAAGGAGCTTTATGATGCCAATTCCAGTCACACTTAGAGACCTCTTAATACTATCTGCTCAAAAAACCTTCGGTTGATAATTGTATAGTATCATTAATGGGAATATTGTGCAATTATATTTTTCACTGCAGTGTTAATTACTAGAATGTGTTTCTGTTGCTCTAGAGCCCTTGCAGTATAGGCAACATGAAAGAACTCCCCCAAGCAAGTGATTTTTCTTAACTATGGCTATTTATGGAATTTTGAGTTTTCTTCTTTATTAGGGTTCTGAGTATGTAAATCAATTTTCTTAGTGGTTAGGAAATGACTACCAATTATACTAAAGGATTTAAGATAATCAGAACTAATCCTTATGATGAGACAATTACAGACATGAACGGTTTGGGGGCTTTATAATTTAGTGCTAAGTATTGGCTCTGTAACACTCATTTTGTAATTTTAATTCTAAAAATAGTTTTGATTCATACAGCAAGTGAAAAGAAATATGAACATAATTTAAGTAGGTTTAAACATGAAAATGTTTAAGCATATTTAAATATAAACAATTTGTATTTAAGTACATGTATAGAAAAACTGTTTAGTATGCACATCACAGATAATATATGCTGATCAACATACATACCACGCCCATGTGTTAGCCATTAAGCCCTAAAGATTTTGTGGTTAGGATCACAGTAAGAACATATGAGGCAATGTGATGAATGGCCATGAATTTCGTTTCTTTTAGCTATATTTATAGTCAACACTTCAGAAGGAATCCGAATGCCACAGTATAACCCAATTCACTTATTAAGAGACGCAAAATGCATGCTAATCTACCCAGTTATTTTGACTACCTTAATGACTTAATCACTATGCTGAACACTAACATGGCTAAAAACAAAACAAAAACAAAAAACCCCACAACAACAAAAATACCAAAACGGATCACACAATAATCTACTATATGATGACATCCAGGCAAAGTATTATGTTAATCTAGGATCATAATTGAGTTGCAAAAATTAATTATACAATTTTTGAAAACAGGGTGTCAAAAATTTGAAAACAAAATTTTAAAATGACTTTTAAGTGAAAAATACTTTAATTTTTAAATTTTCTTAGAAATTGCTAAATTTAGCAATAGCACATAATTGAAGGGTGATAACATCATTTGATGAAAAGGGCATTAGACCTTTAATAGTCTACATACACACATTTGTCACAAAAGAATTACAAATTATTTTGAAAATTAAGTTTGATATATAAAATAATTTCAATTTTCACATACGTGCTTTAGTTCATAAAATATTTTCTGAGAAAAAATAAATCTTATTCTAATTCATTATTTTATGTTAGGCTAAGAGAAAAGTGATGCTAATAAATATTTCTAAATAGAAATCCATATTGTCTAATTTAGAAATATTAAAAAAGAATAAGCTTTAAGAATAGTTTGATTTTTTTTCTTATCTGAAAAACCTAAACATGTTTATGATTTGGGATAGAGAAAAAGACACTTCCCAATCGCTAAATTGTATTTCTAATACAACTAAGGGACAATAAAGACAATAATACATCTATGCCGAATTCCCTATTTAAACCAAAAGTCTGCTTTTGAATTCCCAAATTTAGAATAAGAATAAACAGATCTACTCCCCCCCCTTTTTTAAAGATTATTTATTTATTTATCTGACACAGAGAGATACAGAGAGAAAGGGAACACAAGCAGGGGGAGTGGGAGAGGGAGAAGAAGGCTTCCCGCGGAGCAGGGAGCCGGATGTGGGGCTAAAGAGATCTACTTCTTAATGATAAGGAGCCTAACTGGCAAAGTAATAAAGGCTAAAATTATTGCCTTATCCATATTTCACCCTTGAGACTACTTGAGTTACTGTAAAGGAAACTAATTCTCGTTTTAGGTTCAATAATCTGTTCTTCCATTTGTGCCAGGGAATTTGAATTTATGAACCAGAGAAGGGAAAGGACGCCTGCCTGCTTCCAGTGTGCCGACCCGACACATAAGTAACATATAAGTTCATAGAAGTTCCTCTATCAGAAACCAAAATACAGAGAAGTGAGTGTGCTAAAATGGAATTTCCAATAACTGCCAGTAAAGCAGAATGGAGAAATTTTGCCCCGTCGCTTCTTGGCATTCGTGGGCTACTCTGACCTTAGCAAATGTGTTTCAACGGTAGCACACACGCGGTTCTCGTCTGGCTTCCCAGTTTCAACCAGTGGAGTACATGGTAAGGAAGACGCGGGAATGGTACCTGCTGATGCTGCAGCTTGTATGGCTATTTTAATATTCCTTCATATTTTAAGATGCCTTCAAGCTCTGTTTGTTACTATCTTTGAAAACAGATTTGACACTTATTCAGCAGATCCTTTGGATTACTGAGCTTGCAAATTAAGCTTTAGTAAATACCGTGTACTTGTTAGGAGGGGCAGACATTTCACGGAGAAGGAAAGATGCCTTCTTTTCTCATGTGGGAAGCAAAAGTGATCTCTCTCTGGTGGCGGAATGAGATCTAGAGTGCCTAGAGTCATGTTCAAGAAACGTGATTGGATCCCAGCACATATGACCTCCTTTAATAAAGAATCCCATTATAATGAGGCATTCTTTGAATAGGTTTGTTTTTTTAGCGTGATTTCCTCCCTCCTCTGGCTCTTCAAAGGATAACTCTGGCAAGAAGGAACATGTTTTATTGGATTTTCTGGGCTCCCTCATTCCTATATTAAACCAGTGATTATTTCACCTGGAGCCTAAAGACATTCAAATGAGTGTTTCCTGAAGCACCTGAAGTTATTGAAACAAGATGCTGCTGCTGGGAAGACAGAGCTTAATCATTACCTTTCTGACCAAGCTGGATCAGAATTCTAATACAGGCAGTGGTGTTAAGCTATGTTCTATTTCTCACGTGCTTGCAGCACTATATTCCTCTACCTGTTATCAACGCTTATGCGCTACTCTCCACTCCACCTGCTAATTTAGAACTGTGCATTCCTTATTTGCAAGATAAATTCAGTGAGTACTTGCAAAATAATCTCCTGACTGTTGCTGCCGCTGTGAGTTGGCTTGTTCTAATTAGGATAGAATATTTTTACTCTTACAAAAATTGAAAGGATGGCAAGATATTTTCTGCCCATCCCCAAAGATTTTGAGCCCTTGCCTAAGATTATAATTTCTCCCAAATTGGGAGGACGTCTTCTTAACCATGTGTCCTCAAAGCACCTAGTATCTGGATGTGCTTAAAATACCTAAAAAAGAACTGAACAGCCGTAACAATAATACCTTTAAAGTACATGGGAAATAGCGTTTTGCAGTTTCCAAAAAACTTATGTTAATGAGTTTATGCCTCAAGAATCTCTTGCTGTGGGGAGGATACTATACTAATCCTCATTACACAGATGAGGGAAAATGCAGTGCAGAAAGGGTGAGAACTCAAGTTCTCAGAACTAGTCAATGGCAGACGGGGCTCCATCCCAAGTTCGCTGCCACGACATTCTGTGGTCTTTTCAGTGTTCTACCATGCCTCTCTACCTAACAGAACCCTCACTGGACACATGAAGCTTTAGGAAGTTTCCTACACACACATTTAGCGTGACTCTTCCGAATTCCTTTCAGTCTGGTTTGACTGGTTCAACCCCAGCTTTCTCGCAGCAAGCTGCTGCTTCTCTATGGGTCCTCTTTGCAAGCTGAGTGCTCTTCCTTAGTCCCTCAGGGGTCTCTAACTCTTCTGGTTATTGCAGAACTTTAAGAGAGTTTTTTAAAAGATTATTTATTTATTTATTATTTATTATTTATTTATTTATTTATTTAGCGAGAGAGCACACACAATCACAGGGAGGAACAGAGAGAGAGAGGGAGAAAGAGAATCTTAAGGAGACTCCGTGCTGAGCCTGGAGCTGGACACAGGGCTCAATCTCAGGACCCTGAGACCATGACCTGAGCCAAAATCAAGAGTCAGATGCCTAACTGACTGAGCCACCCAGGTGTCCCCCAAGATAATTTCTAAAATTCATTTCAGAGGGGTGCCTGGGTGGCTCAGTTGGAAGAGTGCCTGACTCTTGATTTCAACTCAGGTCATGATCTCAGGGTTGTGAGACTGAGCCCTGCTTCGGGCTCCCCGCTCAGCGTGGAGTTAGGTTCAGATTCTCTCTCTCCACCCCCCCGCCCCTCCCCCCACTTGTGTGCTCTCTCTCAATCAATAAAATCTTAAAAAAATAAAATTCATTTAGAAACAATTTTTATCAATCTTTACATGGCAAAGCTGAATGTTCTGACAAACTACAACAATTATTCTTTGTCGAAAAAGTCTGATAGCACCGTGAAGCCCTCCCTCTTAAGAATGCATATGTATCTATACCTGTGTCTAAAGCTACATAAGCATCACCATCATTACCACCTATATGCACGCACATACTGTTAGAGTAACACTCATTTCTCCTGTGGCCATTACCCTTTCCTCAGACCCTTAACCCACAACTCAATCTTGCTCATTTCTGCTCTTTTCATTTATTTTATGCCACTGTCTTTGGCAAGCTGATTCTGTATCTAACATGGTGATTTACAAAGTGATGGAATATAGTAGAAAAATGAGGGAACCAGGGGTCTCTTACAGATTCTCCCTTTTGACCTCCAAATCTGGAGAGTTTCTAAATCCTACATTTTTAAAAGAAGCCTTACAGTTTAAAGCAGTTTTTTTCACATGTGTTAACAACACAAAGTAAAAATTAGTTATATGGTTTAATGTTTTCCTCAGTGATATGAGGAAATCAGAAAATTTTGTAAGAATGAATTCAGTCTTTAATTGGCTGCAGGAAAGAAAAAAGATAGATTTTTATAGACCTTCTTAAGGTGTTTTACATTAAACTTCATTAGACAGTCAATAATGTAGAAATCTGCTGGATGTAAAATATACAGAAAGCAAGAACAGAAGGGAAGTAAGTTGCATAAAAAATAGCAAAAAATGCCTTCCCCTTATTTTTTGAGAAATAGTTTTTATTCCTATTAATATCCAAACTTCCCCAATTGTCCACCAAATACCCCTGACTATCAGTTTTCCAAAAGCAAATTCAGTCTAGCACCACACACACCGCTCTGAATGTTTTAGCTCACTTATTCTCTATCAACCCCTCCCTGTTTTGTTTTGTTTTGTTTTTACATGCCACTTACTTGTTGAAGAGTTGTTTCTTTGGACAAAAACATCACTTCAAAAATAAAGGGTTAAATGAAAATGCAATGAAAAGATCTTAAAGACCTTACTTACCAAAAGAGAATAGGGACGCTCATTATGTTTAAAATCTTCAGAAAAAAAATCGGTATTGTGGTCCAATCTCTGATGTCCTCCATATTCTGCTGCATCTGTATCTAGCACAATTTTGAATGTACAGCTTTTAAGGAATCACAATGGTTCAGGAGAGAAATGAGACATTATAAAATATGTTCTGAGATAGCAATTTGAAAGTGAGTATTCTGAACATTGTTAAATCATGTTTAGTGTTATATACCCATTTCTTTTCTAATATTTCAGAGATACTCATGTTTGAAAGGGGTGTTAGAGACTCTGGTTCACACACCCATGGGATCCTTGCTATCCTATCACAGCTTATCACATGATCATCCAAGCTGGGACTGACTGTCCTCATGAACAGAGAATCTACTTTTCTCTTATTACAACCCATCCCATTCATTAGAAAGTCACCTCTACAGTGAATGGAAATTTGACTTCTTGGGACTTTTCAACCCGGAAAAGCCATAAAGAATAAATTCAAAATTCAGTAACCTTTCAAATATTTAATAATAGTTATGCTACCTCCATGTGTCCTCTACATCTATTACTTAATACATACTAAATGTAATCCCAGGACCTTTAAGAATTTCTCATTTGATATGGCTTTTTACTCCTTCCCCATCTCCAACTTCATTCCAGTTAATCAAAGTGAGGAACACAAGTGAACCAAGTGTCCACGTGTGGTCTGAAGAGTGCAGAACAAAGCAGGTCTCCTCCTGCTATTAACACACAAGATCATGAAAACATACTATCCATCCATGTTACACAGAGAGTCACGCTGCATTCACGTGGTCTGATACCATTTAACATCTGTTTTTTCAGGTGAGTTATTAAGTAGGTTTTATTACTGTATTTACAACAAAATAAAAGCTATGGCTATTGTGTTCAAATTTATTATGCTCTAGGGACGCCTGGGTGGCTCAGTCAGTTAAGCGGCTGCCTTCGGCTCAGGTCATGGTCCCAGGGTCCTGGGATCGAGTCCCACATTGGGCTCCTTGCTCAGCGGGGAGCCTGATTCTCCCTCTGCCTCTGCCTCTCCCCCTGCTTGTGCTCTGTCTCTCTCTGACAAATAAATAAAATCTTAAAAAAAAAATTATTATGCTCTAAATGTCTAGACATGATACTTAATACAAAATTCTTTAAGTAAATGTACATGAGTACATATAGAAATCTTAACTTTCTTCTAGCCCAAGGAGGGATAAAGAGATTTAAATGCTTTGTGTTTTCTTTCTCTGGTATATAAATCTTTGATTCAGAAGTGTTTGTATATTTTCATTAAAAAGTATCACATTAAAAGTACACATGGTGACAAACAATGACCATCATTTTCATGCCTAGGGAATCTCTGTCTAGGTAAGAGATTCAGACAAACTCGCTAAAGGAACTTTTGCTGGGAGGGGTGACTCCATTTCAGTCAATCTAGGTCAGCCTGCTCTGACTCAAATTCAAACTGATAATCAGAATGTTAGTGTTTAACAAGAGTGAGACAGAGAGAGAAAGACTGATTGAGATTCAAAAGATGACTACTGGGCACAGGCAAATTCTAAAGTCACTCAATATAGCTGAAAATGACTTGAGCATTCGAAATCATTTAATGGCAAAACACAGATAGTGAAAATAAATAACTGGAGACACTGTAAATAAATGAAGCCTTGTGGAATGAAAGGAACTATTAAAAATAAAGTTTAGCTTTTGTTCTTCATCCTAGTTCATTAAATACTTGTACAAATCTTCAAAAAGCAAAAATCTTTAAAAAAAAAATGGGGCACCTGGGTGGCTCAGATGGTTAAGCATCTGCCTTCGGCTCAGGTCATGATTCCAAGGTCCTGGGATCAAGCCCCGTGTAGGGCTCCCTACTCAGCAGGAAGTCTGCTTCTCCCTCTCCCTCTGCCTCTCCCCCTCCCCCTGCTTGTGCTCTCTTGCTCTCTGTCAAATAAATAAATAAATAAATAAAATCTTAAAAAAAAAATCTTCAAAAAGCAAAAAGAACAAAACTGAGAAAAATAAGTACAATTTAGAGACTGATGTCCTGGAATACTTTAAAAACTTTTGAAATAGAGTATCAATTATTAAATTAGTAGTTAAGATCACAGATAATTGGTAGTAGTGTCTGAAGAAAGCAAGTATCTCTTTAAAAGCAGGGGTTCCCAACCTGTGGGTTAATATTCACTGGTGGCTATTATTAAAAGGATCTCACCGAATGAGTAATTATGTTATTATAACGGACTGGGAATCTATATTTGCATCAGGCATTGTCTGAAGCCTAAATTATGTTATTATACACATTTAGATACTGTATTTTAAATAATGTGCAGCTTTTTTTTGATTAATAAAATGCAGATTCATTTAAAAAGTCACAAGATTTAGAGTAAGGTTTTGCTTATATATTTTTTCAATCAAGGATACTGAAAGAACAATTGTTATAAAAGCCCATTTCTTTTTGACATTGAAAGGGATCATCATATTTAAATGCTTGGAATCTACTCACTTAATATATATAATTTGTAGCCAGAAAGCAAAAGCTTACAAAAGTCATAATGAAAGTTTTAAAACATCAGTTTGGAACTGTTTCTCTAATTTATAATTTAAAGAAAAAATTCTGCTGTGGCCACTTGTGGAATTACCCAGCCCTGTGTCTTTATTACTCAGGGAATACAATAACTTCCTTTAGAAAAGCAACACTCGAGCTCCAGAAATTACAATAATTTAAAACACTAGAATAAAAGTAATAATTGTGGAAGGGGGGCGGAGCAAGATGGCAGAGGAGTAGGAGACCTGGATTTCGTCTGGTCCCAGGAATTCAGCTGGATAGGGATCAAACCATTCTGAACACCTACGAACTCAACAGGAGATTGAAGAAAAGAGTAGCACAACTCTCTGAACAGAAAAGCAACTGCTTTTTGGAAGGGCTGTACGGAAAGCTTGCAGGGAACAAAAGCTCCCGAGAGCAAACCCAAGCTGATTACTTAGTGCGGACCCAGCAAGGGCGGGGCAATTCCGCCTCCAGCAAAGACATTTGGGAACCATGGAAACAGGCACCTCCCCCAGAATATCAGCAAGAACAGCCAGCCAAGACCAAGTTTACCGATCAAGGAGAACGGGAGAACTCCAGCGCTAGGGGAATACTGAACAGAGAATTCATGGCTTTTTTCCCCATGATTCTTTCATCTTTCAAAGTTAATTTTTTTAACTGTCTTTTCTTTTTTTTTTTTGAATTTTTCTTTTCCCTTTTTCAACCATCTTATCAATCTTTTTTAAAATATTTTTTTATTTTTCATTTTTAGAGTCATATTCTATCCCTTCATAGTAGTTACCTTTATTTTTGGTATACATATATATAAGTTGTTCTCTCTTTAAAATTTTGAGATACAGTTTCTTCCAACAGATCAAAATATACCCTAAATCTCTAGTGTATGACTTTCTTCTAGTCTCCTGCCTGATCACATTCGCTCCCCATTTTTTTTTAAATCCTCTTCTTTCATTTTTCAACCAACTTCTTATCAATTCCTTTTATAAAATCTTTTATAATTTTCATCTTTACAGTCATATTCCATCCCTTCATCATATTAACCCTTTTTTTGTACATGTATAAGTTTTTCTTTCTTTAAAATTTTGGGAGGCACTTTCTTCTAACAGACCAAAATACACCCAAAATCTAATGTGAGGCACTGATCTGTGCACCAGACTGATATTTGATATTTGATCATATTCTGTTGTTTTGTTTTTCTTTGTTTTTATCGTTATCTTTTTCTCTTGTTTTCTTTCTTTTCCCCTGGTTTCAGGTCTTTTCTGATTTGTTTAGTGTATATTTTCTGGGGACGTTGTTACCCTGTTAGCATTTTTTAAGATTTTATTTATTTATTTGAGAGAGAGAGAATGAGAGAGAGAGAGAGAGAGAGAGCACATGAGAGGGGGGAGGGTCAGAGGGAGGAGACTCCCTGCCAAGCAGGGAGCCCGGATGTGGGACTTGATCCAGGGACTCCAGGATCATGACCTGAGCTGAAGGCAGTCGCTTAACCAACTGAGCCACCCAGGCACCCTACCCTGTTAGCATTTTGTTCTCTCATTCATCTATTCTCCTCTGGACAAAATGACAAGACGAAAAAAAATCACCTCAACAAAAAGAACAAGAGGCAGTACTGACTGCCAGGGACCTAATCAATATGGACATTAGTACGATGTCAGAACTAGAGTTGAGAATGACGCTAATGACAGTTGATTTTAAAGATACTATCTGGGCTTGAAAAAGCATGGAAGTGATTAGAGAAACCCTTCCTGGAGAAATAAAAGAACTAAAATCTAACCAAGTCAAAATCAAAAAGGCTATTCATGAGGTGCAATAAAAAATGGAGGCTCTAACTGCTAGGAATAATGAGGCAGAAGAGAGAATTAGTGATATAGAAGACCAAATGATGGAAAATAAAGAAGCTGAGAAAAGGAGAGATAAACAACTACTGGATCACGAGGGCAGAATTCAAGAGATAAGCAATACCATAAGACGAAACAACATTAGAATAATTGGGATCCCAGAAGAAGAAGAAGAAAGAGAGGGGCAGAAGGTATATTGGAGCAAATTATAGCAGAGAACTTCCCTAATTTGGGGAAGAAAACAGGCATAAAAATCCAGGAGGCACAGAGAACCCCCCTCAAAATCAATAAAAATAGGTCAACACCCCGACATTTAATAGTAAAACTTACGAGTCTCAGAGACAAAGAAAAATCCTGAAAGCAGCTCGGGACAAGAGGTCTGTAACCTACAATGGTAGAAACATTAGATTGGTAACAGACCTATCCACAGAGACCTGGCAGGCCAAAAAGGACTGGCACGATATCTTCAGAGCACTACATGAGAAAAATATGCAGCCAAGAATACTATATCCAGCTAGGCTGTCACTGAAAATAGAAGGAGAGATAAAAAGCTTCCAGTACAAACAAAACTAAAGAAATTTGCAAACACAATACCAGCCCTACAAGAAATATTGAAATGGGTCCTCCAAGCAAAGAGAGCCTAAAAGCAACATAGACTAGAAAGGAACACAGACAATATACAGTAACAGTCACCTTACAGGCAATACAATGGCACTAAATTCATATCTTTCAACACTTACCCTGAATGTAAATGAGCTAAATGCCCCAATCAAAAGACAGAGGCTATCAGACTGGATAAAAAAACAAGGCCCATCGATATGCTGTCTGCAAGAGACTCATTTTAGACCCAAAGACACCCCCAGATTGAAAGTGAGAGGGTGGAAAACGATTTACCATGCTAATGGACACCAAAAGAAAGCTGAGGTAGCAATCCTTATATCAGACAAATTAGATTTTAAACCAAAGACTGTAATTAAGAGATGAGGAAGGACACTATATCATACTTAAAGGACCTATCCAACAAGAAGATCTAACAATTGTAAATATCTATGCCCCTAACATGGGAGCCGCCAATTATATAAGCCAATTAATAACAAAAGCAAAGAAACACACTGACAACAATACAACAATAGTGGGGGACTTTAACACCCCCCTCACTGAAATGGACAGATCATTAAGCAAAAGATCAACAAGGAAATAAAGACTTTAAATGACACACTGGACCAAATGGACTTCACAGATATATTCAGAACATTCCATCCCAAAGCAACGGAATACACATTCTTCCCTAGTGCCCATGGAACATTCTCCAGAATAGATCATATCCTAGGTCACAAATCAGGTCTCAACTGGTACCAAAAGACTGGAATCAGTCCCTGCATATTTTCAGACCACAATGCTTTGAAACTAGAACTCAATCACAAAAGGAAAGTCGGAAAGAACTCAAATACGTGGAGGCTAAAGAGCATCTTACTAAAGAATGAATGGGTCAACCAGGAAATTAAAGAAGAATTAAAAAAATTCATGGAAACCAATGAGAATGAAAACACAACTGTTCAAAATCTTTGGGATCCAGCAAACGCAGCCCTAAGAGGAAAGTATATGCAATACAAGCCTTTCTCAAGAAACAAGAAAGGTCTCAAATACACAACCCAACCCTGCACCTAAAAGAGCTGGAGAAAGAACAGCAAATAAAGCCTAAACCCAGCAGGAAAAGAGAAATAATAAAGATCAGAGCAGAAATCAATGAAATAGAAACCAAAAGAACAGTAGAACAGATCAACAAAACTAGGAGCTGGTTCTTTGAAAGAATTAACAAGACTGATAAACCTCTGGCCAGACTTATCAAAAAGAAAAGAGAAATGACCCAAATAAATAAAATTATGAACAAAAGGAGATGACAACCAACACCAAAGAAATACAAACAATTATAAGAACATATTATGAGCAAGTATATGCCAGCAAATTAGATAATCTGGAAGAAATGGATGCATTCCTAGAGATGTATCAACTACCAAAACTGAACCAGGAAGAAATAGAAAACCTGAACAGACCTATAACCACTAAGGAAATTGAAGCAGTCATCAAATATCTCCCAACAAACAAAAGCCCAGGGCCAGATGGCTTCCCAAGGGAATTCTACCACACATTGAAAGAATTAATACCTATCCTTCTGAAACTGTTCCAAAAAATAGAAATGGAAGGAAAACTTCCGAACTCGTTTTATGAGGCCACCATTACCTTGATCCCAAAACCAGACAAAGACCCCATCAAAAAGGAGAATTACAGACCAATATTCTTGATGAACATGGATGCAAATTCTCACCAAACTACTAGCCAATAGGATCCAACAGTACATTAAAAGGATTATTCACCACGACCACGTGGGATTTATTCCTGGGTTGCAAGATTGATCCGCAAATCAATCAATGTGATACAATACACTAATAAAAGAAAGAACAAGAACCATATGATCCTCTCAATAGATGCAGAAAAAGCATTTGACAAAGTACAGCATCCTTTCTTGATCAAAACTCTTCAGAAAATAGGGATAGAGGGTACATACCTCAATATCATAAAAGCCATCTATGAAAAACCCACGGCAAATATCATTCTCAATGCGGAAAAACTGAGAGCGTCTCCCCTAAGGTCAGGAACACGGCAGGGATGTCCACTATCACCAGTGCTATTCAACATAGTATTAGAAGTCCTAGCCACAGCAATCACACAAGAAAAGGAAATAAAAGGCATCCAAATCGGCAAAAAAGAAGTCAAACTCTCACCATTTGCAGATTATATGATACTTTATGTGAAAAACCCAAAAGACTCCACCCCAAAACTGCTAGAACTCACACAGAAATTCAGTAAAGTGGCAGGATAGAAAAATCAATGCACAGAAATCAGTGGCATTCCTATACACCACCAACAAGACAGAAGAAAGAGAAATTAAGGAGTCGATCCCATTTACAACTGCACCCAAAACCATAAGATATCGAGGAATAAACCTAACCAAAGAGGCAAAGAATCTGTACTCAGAAAACTAGAAAATACCCATGAAAGAAATTGAGGAAGACACAAAGAAATGGAAAAACATCCCATGCTCATGGATTGGAAGAACAATTATTGTGAAGATGTCAATGCTACCTAGAGCAATCTACACATTCAATGCAATCCCTATCAAAATACCATCCACTTTTTTCAAAGAAATGGAACAAATAATCGTAAAATTTGTATGGAACCAGAAAAGACCCCGAATAGCCAGAGGAATGT
>NW_027397063.1:26014894-26165520 GCF_003265705.2 Callorhinus ursinus
GGGGAACCCTCCTACACTGTTGGTGGGAATGCAAGCTGGTGCAGCCACTCTGGAAAACAGTATGGAGGTTCCTCAAAAAGTTGCAAACAGAGCTACCATATGATCCAGCAACTGCACTACTGGGTATTTACCCCAAAGATTCAAATGTAGGGATCTGAAGGGGTACGTGCACCCTGATGTTTATAGCAGCAATGTCCACAATAGCCAAACTGTGGAAAGAGCCAAGATGTCCATCGACAAATGAATGGATAAAGAAGATGTGGAATATATACACAATGGAATATTATGCAGCCATCAAAAGGAATGAAATCTTGCCATTTGTAACGACGTGGATGGAACTGGAGGGTATTATGCTGAGCGAAATAAGTTAATCAGAGAAAGACATGTATCATGTGACCTCACTGATATGAGGAATTCTTAATCTCAGGAAACAAACTGAGGGTTGCTGGAGTGGTGGGGGGTGGGAGGGATGGGGTGACTGGGTGATAGACACTGGGGAGGGTATGTGCTATGGTGAGCGCTATGAATTGTGTAAGACTGTTGAATCACAGACTTGTTCCCCTGAAACAAATAACACATTATATGTTTAAAAAAAAAAAAAAAAAGCAGGAAGGGAAGAATGAAGGGGGGGGAAATTGGAGGAGGAGACGAACCATGAGAGACTATGGACTCTGAGAAACAAACTGAAGGTTCTAGAGGGGAGGGGGTTGGGGATGGGTTAACCTGGTGATGGGTATTAAAGAGGGCACGTTCTGCGTGGAACACTGGGTGTTATATGCAAACAATGAATCATGGAACACTACATCAAAAACTAATGATGTAATGTATGGTGATTAACATAACAAAATAATATTAAAAAAATAATTTTGCAAGGCCAGGATATACATCTAGGGATAATAAGTTCTACCACTCTCCCACCCTCTGCCATTGAAAGATTGAAAAGTTTGTGAACATTAAAATACTTAAACATATGAAAACTGATTATCTTAGTGTTGGTAGTAAATATTTTTTTTTTGAAGTCATAACTTATATGTATAGTTAATGTATATCCCTCTTTCTTTTGTAAGTTTCAGGCCAAACAGAAAATCATGATACTCTAGGGCCCCACTCAGTGCTTCAGATTGAGGATGGGCTGAGCTAGCTTCCCAAGAAAAATTATAAAGAATAGCCTGCAGGCATGTGCGTGCACCCCATCACTCCCAGTTATTCCCGAGTATTTCTGGGCACCCAGCCCATAACTATCATAACTGTACCCAGATTAATGATTGTGAGGGAAAAGATTCAAAGTAAACATTTCCCCGTAGGCACTAAAAAAATGGGGGCGAGAGCTTTAAATGCACAAGTGACTGCTAATAAATATATTTTCCAGGGGCATAATAAATCTAATATAGTAGTTTGCAATCATCTTTAAAACAATCATACTGGTTTAACCTTACTGGGTAGACAGAGGAAATAATACAAGCAAAGAGTAAAGTGGCTAAGTTATTTCTGCAAAGTACATGTTTGTACCATTCAAAACAAAATCAAGAAACGTTTTGGTCACGATGGTTAGACATGAAAATGACTTATATAATCCAAATGAGCAAAATTTCTGGCAGGTTTTGAACCAGATTTTATGTAGATTTAATTATTTTATAGTTATTTCACAAATGTGAGTTTTATTTAGACCATCCAATTATTACTAAAATTCCAAAGAGATGAGACTATTATGGTCATGAGAGAGTTAATCGAGTACAGTGACAGGATTCTATGTATTCTTTAGGTAAATTGTCTGAGGCAGCCAGCAGACACAATGTCACCAGGGATGAATTTCCTACATTCAAAATTAAGGTGAGAAAAGGAAATATATACAGTTATATGCTTCTAATATAAATCTACATGGAGGCTCATCTCCCTAAATCTGTCCAAGACTGTATCTATTGTGTGTGGCTAAAACAAATTAGAACTCCCATGCTGTAAGTCTATGCTGGTAATATGGAATCAGCATACAGGTCATAACTTCCACTGCTCAAGAAAGAACATGAGCAACAGCTTATCAAGAAAGCTGATGAAAGCAGAACTCTTTTATTTTTCACCTCTTTGTAAAGTGTTCTTTCCCCTGTTTTATGGGCTGTTAGTCGCCAAACCCTTTTATCCTCTAATATCCTTCAGGATCCACACTTTCCCAGTCAGCACTTGAAGCTGAAATATACTTAGGATTTATATCCTGGTTTAATAAAAAATTTGAGTATCATCTTTTTCCTTAAAAAAGTTACTTTATCCTTAAAAAGTCTGTGTTTCCTTACTTGTATGTGAGAGAGAGAGAGACAGCACGAGAGTGGGGGGCGGAGGGCAGAGGGAGAGGGACAGAAAGAATTTTAAGCAGGCGCTATGCCCAGCGGGGAGCCCAGTGCTCCATCTCATGACCCCGAGCTCATGACCTGAGCCGAAATCAAGAGTCGGATGCTTAACTGACTGAGCCACCCAAGCGCCCCTAAAATGTTTATTTTTAAAATGAGTATATTTGTTCAAAAAATATCCCATTTAAACTGATCTGTGTTTATAAGTGTGTTAGAAATGAGGACAGTATAACACTGCAGAGAAATGACATTCAGTCAGAGGCACCATTAACTCTTACAAAGAAGCGCAAAGGAAACATAAAATTATAAATAATTAGTGAGACATGCTTTACCTACTTTAATAGCATTTCAACAGGGCAACAAAAAAGTGAATTATCTGGTGCTCACATAAAAAACAATGCTGAAATTAGGGGAAGAGATTTAAATCACATTTATTCCCTTACTAGGAATATGATCTTGTGAAAGTTATAAATCTTTCTAGTGCTCATATTTAGGTTGAGGATAAGAATACTTGCCTGATCCGTATCACTAAAATGATGTGATGGTAAGAAGAGTCAATGTAAATAAAAGCATTCACACACTGTAAAGTGTTATGCAGATTTGATTTTTGATACTAATTTGGAAACCATGGCCTAAAACGTATCTTCTAAACCAACCGATTTTATTTAATTTCAATGGGCTGAACCAGTCATGCTAGAGTTCTGCTACCTCTCAAAAATTCATGATTCCATGTGCTGGGTATTTCCTAATGGTCACTAAATATCACAAAATTACAGTTGGTGAATAGGGCACACATCAACGTAGGAGGGGTGATCAGGGACCATCTACGCAGGGTTGAAGCCAGGAGCATATGTGAGTTCTTCAAGGGAAGAGTGCAAGGAAGGAAACAATAAATGACTGGATTTGGACCTGAGGGAAAAAGATGGGACAAAGTGGGTATAGAGGAAAGGGAACTCACGATAGTGCTGCAAGGGGGTAAGGAAGAAAGGTGAGCCAATAATGCAAAAGTATAGAAAGGAATTAGCCAGGAGCAGAAGACTTAATTCCAAGACTGTGACAGAACAGAAATCACCTATGGTGGTGAACTGGGGAACAGGAAAATGAACAAAGTATGACAGGAGCATGTAGGTAATAGAGAGCATTAGTACATACTCCTCCCAACCTTTCCTTTCCTTCCTTTTATTACCAAATTTCTAAGGCATTTTTATTTTATTTAATTTTATTTATTTTTGAAGATTTTATTTATTTATTTGACAGAGAGAGACACAGCAAGAGAGGGAACACAAGCAGGGGGAGTGGGAGAGGGAGAAGCTGGCTTCCCGCTGAGCAGGGAGCCTGATGCGGGGCTCGATCCCAGGACCCTGGGATCATGACCTCAGCCGAAGGCAGACGCTAACGACTGAGCCACCCAGGCGCCCCTCTAAGGCATTTTTAGAGCCAGTAATGAGGAGCAGAGCAGGTAAACTGCCTGAGCTTACAGCCTGAGCAGGACACTGTTGCTAAGCCTTTCATATGCATTAACTCATTTAATTCTGACAATAATTCTACAAGTAGGTATTTTAAAGATGAGGAAACTAAGAAACAGTGAGGTTACTTTTATAACACTAGTAAGTGGGAGAGACAGAACTTGAACGCTTAGACAGTCTTCTTCCATCTGAAGAGCCCATGCTTTTAGCCACTAACCTGTTAATAAGAACAAATATCTCTACATTTACACATATAAGAACTGGAAATACTTAGAACTAGTGAGCCTCTGGGACAAAAAAATGTTAGAGTAAGACAACAAACTGAAGAAAATAATGTTTCAGAATCCGAAAAGAATGCTACCATCAGAGAAACTTATTTTTCTTGTTTTCCTTAGCTGGAAAGAAAGGAAGAGTGTTGAAAGGGAAGGTACTAAAGTGAAAATAATGGACTATCTCTAAATATAAATGGATGGAGAAAAAATTACAGTAATGTTTATAATTTTACAGACAAAATAATTTTGTTTTAATGTTCCCGTAATTAAACACTTATTGTGTGCCAGTAAAAGCTAACATGATTGCATTTCATTAAGTTATACATTAATTAAATAATTTTTCTCAATATCTAAAGAATACTTTCCTAGTTCAACAATTAATGCCATATAGCAACCAAAAAGAATCAATTAATTTCACAAGTAAACTTCACAGACATAATAGGAATTAATTAGGTATTTTTCCACCATTAGGCCAAGAAATACTACATTAATAGAATTAGAAATGATTCTTACACATGGTTATAACTGAAGCCACTGTTTTCAAGAACAGTGTTCACTTTTCTCTGGAGAAACAAACTCTTCCTTTGGTTGCAGCACCAAGATATTCTTGGCAGCCCTTAAATACTTACAGTGAACCAGTAATTATATCATGGCTTCATTTTAAGAATCTTCTGGAGTATTCAGGTACTATTTTCACATATAAATGAAACACTGACTACTCAGTTTGACCCTGTGAGATTCTGAGTTAGAATAGCTTAACAGAAAATGATGAAAATGAAAATACCTCACTTATAGAAGATCTAAACAGCTTTATGGCAGGCAGGAGATATTTACTGAAAAAAAAGAAAAAAAAAGGCTAATTTCTACTGAGATCCAGAAGGAAAAAGTAAATTAACATTCAATATTAGAGATTTATTTTAGACACAGAATGCTCCAATTAAAGACCACTGGCATCAGATATAAAGAAAGGTGATGAATGCAATTATTTTTTTTTAATTAGTAGAGAATGATCTGTTTTTGGACTGATTAAATAAAGGACTATTTTAAAAGAAAGGTTAGATATGGAATTTTTCAGGCCAATGTTTTCATTGTAGTTCTTCCACATGTGCAATACTGTTTGCTAGGAAAGGAAAAGGTTTACTAAATGAGATAATAAGTGTAAAGTGCTTGCAGACTGCAAGGAATATAATAAGTTTGTAATGGATGGTAGTTTTTTTTTTTTTTTTAAAGATTTATTTATTTATTTGACAGAGAGAGACACAGCGAGAGAGGGAACACAAGCAGGGGGAGTGGGAGAGGGAGAAGCTGGCTTCCCGCTGAGCAGGGAGCCCGATGCGGGGCTCGATCCCAGGACCCTGGGATCATGACCTGAGCCGAAGGCAGACACTTAATGACTGAGCCACCCAGGCGCCCCTGGATGGTAGATCTTATTATGAAAGTCTGTTCAGCAAGTATTCTGACAATACATTTTATTGTATTAATTTTGAGTTGTACAAAATCATGATGCATCTTATTGATAATATTTTATCAATTTTTCCTTTCTACCATTTAATTAAATATCTACTTGAAGGGAAAAACAATAAATTCTAGTAATCTTTGTACTTTACTTAATTTTAAACAACTCCAGGGGTTCTTTTGCCATTAGGTAGCTGTAACCTCCATCTATCCACATCATCCCCCTGTCAGTCTGTTCATCCATCCATCCATCCCTCCCTCCACTTCTGACTGCCCATCCTTCTATTCATCATCATCCATCCAACAGAAATTTAGCTTTATCTGTGAGTACCTAACACATTTTAACTAAAGATATAATTGCTGATGTGTGGATAAGACTCTTAGTCTTACACGTACCTCAGAGTTTCCACATTGTAGTACCACATACCTCAGAATTTCCACATACTAGTACCTCTTTTTACAAATTGGTAAAAATAATCAACCTCGGCACAAATGTTTTTCTCCTCATTAGCGATACAATTGTTACGTATGTATTGTTTTTAACGGTTACAATAATGTTTCTGATTTCTTTTTTCCCATAGAAGGACAAGAAATAGAGGATAGAAATCTTGACTGAGCTATTGTTAGATGAATTTCTGGAACCTAGGAGACCATTACCACACAACTGAGCTATGAAGCAAAAAAAAAAAAAAAAAAAAAAACCACCCAGAAATGCTGTTGAATATCTCAGAACACAGACCCTGAAACAGTACTCAGATATTTAAGGGGAAAAAAAAAAAAAAAAAAAAGAGAAAAAAACCCCCACCTAAAACCATTTGTGTTTTAAGGGCCTGCTCATTATTCATTATTGCCTATAGTCTTATGAATGTATATTAAGACAATCTAAAACTGTTATAGCAGTTGCAATATTTTAATCATGCAAAATATTTTTCTTACTTTGTGATTCATCTTAAATTCCTGGGTAGAAAAATGATGCTAAATCATTGGCTCTTTATTGCCAGTGGGGGTGGGTAGATGCATCTGTCATTATCATTAAATCCCAGGGATTTTTGGACAATATTTAACAATAAAAAATGATCAAAAAGACCTCTAGATAATGTTTAAAAGTATTACTGTCATCTTGAAACTAAAGAGGGCTAACCTGGCAATGAATGCACATCCATTTTGAAGCTATAAAAACAGAAGTAGGACCTATATTAAATATGAAATTGTTAGTAGGATCATCTCTGTTCACATAAAAAATAGCACCATTAAATTGTAGCATAGAGCAAAAGCACACATACACAAGGAAAAGAAACGTGCTTGCATCTGTTCAAAGCGATTGTTGTAGATCTTTTATGACAAAACCTTATATTTTTTTAAGGTTTTTTTTTTTTTTAAACCAAAACATATAATAACCTGGAAAACTAGAAAGTTGAGATGCTCTATTTTTCTTGGTTCAGAAATTAACCTTTATATATAAATTCTTGATGGAATGTGGCATTTAGCTAATCCTAAATTAAGCCCTTTGTTTTTATTTGTTGCATAAAGCATAGATTCTAATAAACACAGAGTGTTACATAACCATGCTTCAAAGGCTTCTGTAGACTAAGCAACTCACAGCAACATCTCTGCCTTTCAGCAATCACACTCCAGTGAATCATCCCAGTGACCTTATTTGCTCATTAGAAACTCTGTGTACAGGTTGCAAATGTCAGAGTCTTGAATTTACATTTTAAAAAGTACATCTTGAGGCAGTTTGATGAAAACATTTCAAAGATCTCAGGTCAAATTCAACTATTTGCTCATCTGTTCCCTTAGCTTTAAATATTTTTGGCTGGGATTCACATAGTTTTCACAAGCCATCCTTTATGATCACTCTCCTCTTAACATTTCAGTATTGTAACAGTTTGAAACGCCATTTGGAAAGGGGGCTGCTATTAGACTTTTATTTCCACCCCCATCTCAGCATGGTGACAATTGAAAAAACATTTGATTTTAGTGTTGTTTACACTCTCAGAACAGTATGAATCTGCACATACTAAGACACATACCTTACGAATGAGGCGTGAAGGTAGTTAGCTGAAGAGAGAGAAGCTCGTCTGTGCCATGAATTTCTGTATCTGATATACAGGATGTATAGTTCATTTTCTCATGCTACCTACTGCCCCAAAACTATGCAGAAGTTATTTTGAGCGTAACAGAAATAAGTCATCATCGGCAATACCACCGTTGCTACCACCACCAACCACACGTAGGCAGCCATGAAGAGATGGGGTGCCCTGATACAGTAGAAAGAACACGAGCTGTGCAGTACCCTGCTCAACCTTTGCAGCTAGGTGCTGGAGGGAAGTTAGGTAGTGATGTAAAGGCGTTGGTTTACTGACCTGTCCCATGAGGCTAACACAACCTATCTCATAGGGCCGCTGGGTATATGAAACTAGATACTTACTAAAAATGGCCAGCAAACAGAAGGGCCTCAAAAAGAGGTCCCCTAACACCCACTTTCCTTGGCACCACTCAAAATGTAGTATCATCATTTATGTTCTTCAAGATGGATTAGAAGGAACGGTTTGTCCTTGGGGGCTTAGCAGTTTTCCTTTTGATTCAGTGCTGATTTGGTATCGTTCTAAGTGAAGAGATGTAATGGAAGAAAGACAGCAATGATTCTGATAATATAAAGGGCATTATGTTTTTTTTTCTTTCTTTCTCTACAGCTAAACAATGTGAAATCATAGGCAAATATAACACATTAAGAGAGTGTGTTTTATCTTCCTAGGTATGAAATGTATGACCAGCCTACTTGTCTATATGTTTAGATCTGAGTTCTGCATCACCCACGTTGCTATTTACTAATTAAAGAATGTTGGTGGTTATTACGTTGAAGATCAGCAGCTAAAAAAGACCAACGTGAGACAGTATATAAGCAAAGGGTTTTTGCTGTGTGTGTGTGTGTTTTTCAATTTTCTAGAATACAGCTATAGATTCTTGTTTGCAGAAACAATACTATGTCTTTTAGCTGTCACCTTTAAGACCACATTCCAAAACCTTAGTGATACAAATCCGATTTCTCTTTTAGCTTCCCAAAATGTATCATCTCATTTTGAAGTGATAGTTAAAGGCATCCTTAAAGTGTTTCTTCTACTTTTCCTGGCATTATCCCCAAAATAGTTCACCTTACAACAGTTTCTTGGGAAGACAGTCACCACCTATCCTCCACAGATTTGAGTGAAAGTTGATGTCTTGCTATTTGATATACAGGATATACGGGTTCAAAAAAATGGAACTGCTCAAGAATTCAGACATGTTACCTGTTCGCAGGTTTATATTTCATAGTGACAGAAGAAGTTCAAATGACTTCTTTAGAAACTTTCAATTTGTTCTGGCACCAAATCCTGCTTTCCAGGGAATTAAAAATTTGATGAATTTCTTGACTTGATTAATATAACCAATTTTGCCACTGTGGATTCTTCACAGTGAAAATCTGTATTCAAATCACTGGCTCAGTAGTTGGAAATACCAATGGCACAGAACACTTTGGCAAAGTCAAAAAATACAGCATAGAAATCCTAATTTTTTGTACTTTCTCTATCTGAAATGATTCTATAATGCTGAGCTACAATGTCATGTAAAGGTATAAGAAAGACGAAAGACCAAAAAGAAATGAGACTTGTAAAATGCTAAGGATAATAAGAAGAACTCTTAAAGCTAAGCTTGGAACAATAAGAGCTGAAAGAAAGCACAGATGTATCTTCTGCTTATGGAAGACAGTACAATCATCATAATGACAGAGAACTGTTGTCTTCCCCATTAACAGGTTAGAGGCAATTAGAGGCAAAAAACCAATATATATATATTTTCATGTTCAATGTTAAATTTGGGATTTTAGGTTAAAGTTATTAGCTGAATAGGGTGCCTGGGTGGTTCAGTCGGTTAAACGTCTGCCTTCAGTTCAGGTCATGGTCCCGGGGTCCTGGGATCAAGCCCCACATCAGGCTCCCTGCTCAGCGGGAAGCCTGCTTCTTCCTCTGCCTACCACTCCCCCTGCTTGTGCTTGCTCTCTCTCTCACAAAAAATAAATAAAATCATAAAAAAGAATAAGGGAACTATGATATCATACTAGTTAGTACACATCAAGAAAAACTAGAGATTTTTATTTGGTTGCAAATATGAGTAAAAAATGTGATGGCTGCCAGGAAAGCTAGTTTCCCTTTGACTATATTAATAAGAGAGTAGTATCAAGATAAAGGGAGGTAATGGGGTACTCTGCGTCATACTTGCCAGACTCTATCTGGAATACTGTGCTGTTAATTCTGGAGATACGATGTAAGAGGGATGGGCACCATGCCGAGTGTATTTTGATGAGGGAGATGCAATGGTAAGAGGTCCGGAAAGTATCATGAGAATCTACTGAAGAAACCAGAGGCATCTGGTCTGGAAGAAGGAAGACTAGGGAGCGGTAGGTACTGTGAGGAGCATGTTAAATGCCCTTCTGACTTGAGTGACGGCTTGTAAAACAGGCGTTAGAGCCAGAGAACAGAATTAATGCATTTATTTTCATGCGTTTAAAGCAATATTTAAAAAAAAAAAAAAACCCTAGAATTGCTTACCTTGTGAAATAGTGAGATTCCTAGGACTGGAATGTGCTCTATTGATGGTTAGCTGTGATGTGTGGAGGAACTTACAAATGTTATTTCTGCACTGAACTGGGTCACTGGAGTATAGAACATCACAAAATCCAGAAGGTTTTAAGATCAGTATAGGAGTTAAAGCTGGTGTTATGAACTTGTAGCTAATTAGGTGTGGTTTAAGGTATGTTGGAGATTCTCTCCTGCTCCTCTCCCCTCAAAAAAAAAAAAAAAAATCTTTGTTATAAAGCAATTATTACATGAGATAATCAGTCCATGAGGTCTTGCATATTTCTTGAGTTTTCAAAGAGACCATTATTAAAATGTAAATGTCCTCAGAGGAAGCGGTAACATATGGGAATTAGTTACAGCTTGTTGAAAGAAATTCAAGAATGAGAAAGGAGGCAAGAGTAAATAAGGTCTAAGTGGGTACAAATCTGTAGAAAACAAAACCCTCTAAGAAAAGAACCAAGAATATTTTCTTCGAGGTTTTCCTAGAGATGCAATAGATGATCAAGGGTTCAAGTTTTACTTATATGAGGATATGGCCCAATTTTCCCAGGTGTCTACATAATTAGAGCTTTTAATTAGTACAGTTTCTGAAAGGGGTCACTAACGTAAAGCATTCAGTGTTTAATATAGAGAATTTCTGTATAACGGATGCCTCTAGACATCTAGATAAATCACCAAATTTCAGAAGACTCAATTTGTGTCAAGGTTTTATCAAAACCAAACTAGAAAGGTGCCTGGCTGGCTCAGTTGGTAGAGCATCTGACTCTTGATCTCAGGGTCATGGGTTCAAGCCCCATGTTTAGTGTAGATATCATTTTAGAAAAACAAAACAAAACACAAAAAATAGACTTTCATGTACAGTGTAATATTGTATCATTAAATAAAATTAACTTTTGGGTAGATTCTACTTCATAAAATATGTTATTATTTATGTTTTCACTTAGTAATATCTGTTAAAATTACACAGATTACATAGTTACACAGGAGATCAATGTAGCTTGAGTCAAGATTTTTCTTCTAAACATCACCATTGATATTCTATGTGTTTACATTTATCAAAATCCTAAATTAAACATATTTTCTTTATATATATGTGTATGTGTGTGTGTGTGTGTGTGTGTGTGTATATATACACACACACACAATTTTTTTTTAAGTAAGTTCTACACCCAACATGGGGCTTGAATTCACAATCCTGAGATCAAGAGTCACATGCTGGGCGCCTGGGTGTCTCAGTCGTTAAGCATCTGCCTTCGGCTCAGGTCATGATCCCAGGGTCCTGGGATGGAGCCCCCACATGGGGCTCCCTGCTCGGTGGGAAGCCTGCTTCTCCCTCTCCCACTCCCCCTGCTTGTGTTCTCTCTCTCACTCTGTATCTCTCTGTCAAATAAATAAATCTTAAACAAACAAACAAAAAAAGAGTCACATGCTCTACCAAGTGAGCCAGCCAGGCGCCCCTAAACTTATATTTTCTATTCCCCTAACTGGTTACTCCTCCTTGCTTTCTTGCTTTGGTATCCTACGTAATAACACCACTACCATTCTTCCCCTTGTTTAAAGTGAAATCTTATATTTTCTCTTCTCCATCCCAAGTCCAAACAAGTGCTGAGTTCTTGCACTCTAAGAAAATGCTCATATACCTCTTTCTATCCTATTGTCATTCTTTTAGCTCATGCCTTAATTATCTTTTACATATACTGTAATTTCTCATACTTAATATCTGTACTTCCCATCTCTTTCCTCAAGAAAGCTCTCCTACACACTGGGTCCATGAGAACTTTTCCTAAAGCATACATTCTTATCAGGTAGCTCCCTAACTCAGAAAACCTTTCAGTGACTCAATATAGAACTATGGAAAAAAGTCTAAACTAATTAATATAGCATTGAAATTTTCTATTATGTGATCTCAATCTATCTTTTCAACTTTATCTTTTGTTCCTTTTTAGGGTCATCATTCTCCAATTAATACATTGTGCTGTTCATTACCTAAGAATGTTCTATGTTCTCCAACAGCTGATATGGCCCTCCTCAATTTTTTCTACTACAGGTTTATCCATTTCTCAAGGTCCAGGCTTAAAGGTCTTTTCCTTAAATCAATCACTCCATCTATCAATTTCTCTCTCTCTCTTTTTTTTTTCTTTTACTTATCTTCTGTTCTCCCGTGGAACATTCCTGCCCCCTTCCCATTTATTGCATTATGACTTACATCCTAGTTTGGTTTTATACATCTCTTCTCTCTTACTGACTTAGGGTCAAGGACAGTGCTTAACAAAGACTGCAGTAGCTCCCAAGTGTACTGTAAATGTATTTTGGTTTGATTATAAAAAAATTATATTTTGATTGCATATTGATTATATGACATTTTCAGGTATATGGGGAGTGAGTCTAGGGGCATTACTTCAGCAGTTTGGAGCTGAGAGGGGTCACATATGAGATGGTACACATCTAGCATTTATTTGCATTTCTTTAAAAAATGGTGAGTACATTTGCTTCCTGGAACAAGTGCATCTTTGGTGCAGGCAATCCCATCACACTGACAGAGCATTCTCTGTGTCAACTGGGGCACCGTGTGGCTGTTAGTCACAGTGAAAGCCATGTCTCCTAAATGCTCTGATGGCACGTGGAACTGTGCTCTGCTGGGCAGGCTAAGGGTAGGGAACCATCTCTCACCACACTCACTGATAGCGCAGAGTAGTGGCAGGTGCCGCAGGCTACTTAACTAGACAGCACTGGCCCTTTCTTATTCACTGTTGGAGAAACGGTCTGTCTGGGTAACCACTCCCCCCAGAAGTCCACTTCCTGAATCCACTTTCCACTTCCTGGAAACTCCAGGGTAATTCCCTTGATTCAGCCAGTCATGGCAATATGCTTCTCCTTCCTAGACATTTCTCTGGAGATGTGTGACTGAATTCTGGTCAACAGAAGATGAAAGAAAATGTGCTTAAGTGACCTTATTCTGAAAAAGAGAAAAGAGGTCTATCTGCCTTTTGTTGTGTCAGGAGGTTACATTTGGAACCATGGCTGTTGTCTTGCAACTATAGCAGGTGCTATCCTTTGGGTGTTGGTGGCACCCTAAGAGTTGAAAGCAGAAAGACAGGATGAACCAGGGAAACTTGAGGATATCGTCACGGTGCTGGGGTCACCCTACCTTAGGACTTCTGATGGTGTGGCAAAATACATCTTCCTTACCATTTGAGCCAGTTGAACAGGAGGTTCCTTTTATTATAGCTAGAGATCCTGACACATCAGCCTTCATGTTGGCATCAGCCACCTTGTTCAGGTGGCAGACATTGATCATTGTGAGGGCTTCAGGGGAGAAGAACATTATTTCTATGGTCCGCTTAAAAATTTGTGTTGGGTTGTTGCTAGGTCCTGAATCTGTCATTTTTTTTTTCATGGATCTAGTAAGTCATAATCTTCTTAAAATACACTGCACTTTTCCTTTTGCAACAATGAGCAAACTTACAATTACTAATGTTTTTCTTCTTCACTAGTTTAAAAGCTCCATGAAGGCAGTGACTACATCTGCCAGGAGAATTTCTGTCTCTACAGCACTTCGCACAGGGCTGACACACTGGTGTTCAATGGGTAGGTGCTCAGCAAATATCTGTGAAACAAGTAAATGAATGAGTAAATGAATATACAGAATATCAAAAACATTCTCCCTCTCATTTCCTTTGCTCACACTCCCAATGCTCTGATTCCATACCAGTTTAGGCCTTCAAAAGTGAGCTATGTCCTGCATTTGAGGAGACAGGAAAGAGAAAAGGGAAGGAAGCTATCTTTATAGCTCTTTTCTGTTTTCTCAGTGGAGAAAGGGAAAAGAGATAATTCTTAAAGGAAACTTACAAAATATTTTCATACGAAAAACTATAATTGTCTCCTGAATTGCATATTGGATCAAAATATCGTTTAAAAAAAATGTTCAGAATCATTTTAGAACCAGAATGAAGCTGAGGATTGATTCAGTATAACCAAGCAGAGCAAAGATTTATCAACAATTTTAAGTCCCTCGTTTTATCAGAAGAGTAACTGAGAGCTACTGTCACCAAGATCTGCATTGGTCTTTCTAATTCTCTATGATGTAATAAATAATTGAATGCAGATAGTTACATTCACCAGCAACAAAAAGGATATTTTCCTGGCAGCGTTGTTCCAACTCGGTAATCAGTGTAGCTTTTGCTTGGATGAAAGTTGAAAATAAAAAGAAGACCTGCTCTCTCAAAAGCGATGATCTTATTGGCTTCATGCTTTTCACTCACATAGGCCTGCAAGAATTAACACATATATTACATTATTACATTATGGATGCTGCTATAAGCAAATTATTTATTAAAAAGTTGTTTTTGTCTTTATTAATAGACTTCTTAGTCATTAAGCCAACAAATCAAAATGTATTATATTTTTTTTAACATGTTGCAATTTTGCCATATCAAACTCTACACTAACCAAAGTCTCAAAAATGGCTTAAAGAGTATAAAAATCTCACTAGTCATTGACAACTTCAAATAAAGCACAGAGGATTAGATTAGCACTGTTTCTTAGGTTTTAAGAACACAGTACCTATGTTACATATAGTGTGTGTGTGTGTGTGTGTCTGTGTGTGTGTGTGTGTGTGTGTGTTCTGGATGTTTACAAGTGAATTTTCTTTAAGACTTTTAGTTCCCAGATTAATGAGGTAAGGTACATAAAATTACGCTTTAAAATAAAAGGTAACATTGTTATTGTATTGGGATTTCTGAAATTATAGTATCTTAAAAACTTTACATTATTGCACACCTTTGTCGGATTCAATGGCAACCTGATGTTCTTTACAATATATCTTTTTTTCCTAATAAAAGAGAAGGTCTGAAAAGAAATTATATCTACAAAGTCTCCAATTTTATACACCACGTTTTATAGTAGGCAGTGAGAAGCCTTTGCTTTTTCAACACCACCCTCTTGCAGCTCCAGTTTTGAAAGGACTTATTTCCATGAATATCAGCAGCACCACTCTAATTTTGCAATGCGAACTAAGGCTCTAGAGTAAACAGCATGCCTTTTGGAATTCAACACTGTTCCTGTTGAAAAGGAGCATCATTTTGCTCTCTCTTTGTAAATTGCATTACTAATAAACGTGATTAGGGCATTCGTGTCATGTAGTCAATCTTGGTTAATATAAAAGTACCTTTGTTCAACCATTAAAAAAAAAAATCATAGACACCAAAGTAAAAACACATCAACAGTAATTTCAAATAGCACCAGTAAAAAGTAAAATGGATTATAAGTAACACATACTATATGCTAATTTTTGTAAGGGAAAAAAAGCCTGTATAAAATTTGCACCTGTTAATTACATTTTCTAAAACTTATTGAAAACTGAGACTTTAATTCCAGAGGAGAGTCAGGCTCATGAAAAATACAAAACAGCATGCAGGTATAATGGCATCTATTGAGATGACAAGTTAGACACCAGTAAAGGAAGGGGGGAGAAAAAAAGGAATAAAGAAATCTACATGTTGTCAAAGTAGTCCCTTCATGACAGCAAAATTATTTATATGAAGAAAAAGTCAAAACAATTAAGATGTTTCCACAGCAATTTCCAAAATGGACTCCACACGGAGCTTTTGTCATTTATTTTAACCAACTGAAATAAAAATTACTAAATTTAACCAACAACAAACTAAACAGGAAAGTAAGCAGGGCATTGTGTTTAAGATTTTCATTATCTATTGGAGAGACTTCAGTGACATGTTTTGACAACCTGAAGTATGTTCCAGGGCACTACACACTGAATAATGAAGTGGTGTTTAAAAGATCGCATATAGATTTAAATCGATTGCCATTCCAAGCATGTGCAACACTGGTGACTAAAACATAACATTTTGAATAAAGAGCTTACCTGTGGAGCTGAAAGCCAACCACATCTTTCTTCCAATTTATTCATATCCCTGTCAAAGTTATTTAGGAACTTATAGCGAAGGAGGTCATCATCAGTTAAATGAAACTGCCTTCTGGCATAATGGTAACTCTCATTATTTCCTTTTCTTGGAAAGTCTAACCATTCAGGATGCCCAAATTCATTACCTGTGTTAAAAAACAAATATAAGCCTCACCCAGTAATATGAGCATTTCTTGCTAAGGTGACTCAATAATTACATGTGTTAAAGTCCTTAAAATCCGTTAGGTTATAATTTACCACAGCTGTGTCCTGTGAATGATATACAACCTTGGTTCAAAAACGTCACAGTGAAGCACAAAGAGTAGTGACCACATCTGGACTCAGAATTCCAGGGTCCGGTTCTAGCTCAGCCTTGTTACACGCCTCCTTTTCCTCATGTACAAACTGAGAACACTTATCTCTTATCATACTTAGGTCATTTCTGAAACTATCTTTAGTATCTCTGAGTAATTTCCAAAATCTGTTTCCATCATTTCTGTAATGTATATAATGCTTTACAATTTCTCAAGGCTGTGAATGCACATTATGTTTTGATCCTCAGTGGGGCTCCTCGTTATGGCCATCTCACAGATGAGAAATCCAAAGCTTTGGACATTTTTGCCCAAGATTTACACAGATAATAAGTATAAAAGCAACCATTAAAATTTAGTTCTTCTGATTAAAATCCAAAGATTTTAATGAGGTTCTTTCTACCTCATCCACACATTAGGCAAGTACGTTTTAAACTTCAGGTGCCACAGAAACCCAAGTCATCACTCTTATTCTTCATTTTCCTTTCTTTCTCAGATCTACATGTTACCATTAGATGTGTATCTTTAATTTCAAATGTGTCTGTGTGCATGTGCATGCATCTGTGTTTAGCTAGGACACTTGATTTGGAACCATTTAAATATTATTTATCATTGTAATGATGAGAACCAGAAACTCAATACACTGGAAAAACGAAATAAAATAGTAACACAAAAATATTTTTCATTCTCAAAATTAAATTTAGATATTGGTTGTCTATAGATAGGCTCCTATTGTTTTCCCCAAGGTGTATTTCTACTTTACAGCTTCTTTTTTCCCCTTAAAAATTAAATACTGTTTTCCAAAGTTTACTTTCATTTGCCACTTTAATGCTGCAATTTTCTAAGCCATGAACATCTCCTTTGTGTCAGAAAGTACTGCAGCCAATACAAGAGTGTTCTACATTCAAGAAAGTAATACATTAATATTCTAATAAATAAAAACTAGGAAACTAGTAAACTAGGATGTAATTCAAAATGTTTTATTGTAGAGTTCCTTTAAACAGTAAACTCTGCTAAGAAACACTGGAATTTGCATTTAACTTTTTGGAACCATAGCCATCAAAGTAAAAATCGCATCCAAACAAATATGTCTGCAGCAGTTTCATAAGAATTAAAGCATCTACAGACACTTTGCTAAATTCTAGTATTTCAGTCTACATAATATTCTTTACAATTTTACCTGCGATGTGACAGAGGAGAGAAAACCAGATTACTGACTCTATGGGCCTATATTTACTTTAGGATGCCTGCAAGTGACACAGGGAATTTCCCTCTGCCGTGCTTCGGAGTTCTGCTTAGGTCTGGAGCCTATCCATGGTGTAGCCATGGGACAGCCTGCTCGAACATCCATTCCACTGGCAAACTCATGCACCTTCACAACTGTAGGGGAGCACATTATTTACTGTTAAAGAAGGGACTGCCAGCCTGGGAAAGTTATATGTCTAAGTACTAGTGAAATTTCAACTAGTGGAGAACTTTAGAAAGACCAGAAATGACATGAGCTGGCTAAAGTATAGTAGCCTCCAAACTGGATCCAGGCATTCTATAAGCACAAGGCTTTTATTCTGGTATGGCCATGAACTCTGGGTTGACTACAGTATTAATAAGCAATTCCTTTAGCCTCTTCTGGGGGAGACTGCCACATCACTGTCATCATGATTACACAGTAGAGACAGCAGCATATGCTTCATGTCTGCTTATTATGCGCTAGGCACATGCACTGCACATGAATTAATCCTTTCCATCTTCAACAACACTAAAGGAGGTACTATTATTATCCCAAGTTTATAAGTAAGGAAGCTGAGTCACAGACATTTATTAAGTACTGGGATCTATGAATCCAGACAGTCTGGTTTCAGCACGCTGACTCTTACTACTCCATCATATTGTCAGAAATAAATACCATGGAAATACTGTGCAAAGAATGACCAACCTCTCGTACATGGACAGAGACTCCAAGCTAATGGAATGACATGTGCAGATGCATCAGAGTGAGAAGGTGAGATGTGGTGAGGAGTTTGGTTTAGCCATAAAATAGGGCTAGTGGTGAGGAGAAGAGGTGGGCCAGACAAGATGAGGTCAGATTAGGACAGGCCTCATAAACCCAGGAGCTTACGCTGCAGGCAGTAGGGAACTAAAGGCTATTTCCTAAGTAGTGGAATGAGAAGTTCAAATGCATTTATTATTAAAAAATACCTCCACAGTGTGAAAAAGACACTGGATATTGGGGGTAGTTAAATAGTAGGAAAGCTAACATGGAATCCAAAGTATAAGGTAAGAGATGACAAGATGCGGTGAGAATGAGGAAAAGAATGCTTCAAATGGCATTTCTTGTACATTGCTGGTGGGAATGTAAATTGGTACAGCCGCTGTAAAAAACAGCATGAAGGTTCCTCAAAAAATTAAAAGTAGAATTATTATATGATCCAATAATTCCACTACTGGGTATTTATTCAAGAAAACAAAAACACTAATTCCAAAAGATATGTGCACCCTCATGTTTACTGCAGCATTCTTGACAATAGCCAAGATAAGGAAGCAACCTAAGTGTCCACTGATGGATGAATGGATAAGAAAGATGTGGTGTATGGATGTATGTGTGTGCATGTGTATAAAAAAACATAGGAATATTACACAGCCATAAAAAGGATGAGGTTGTACCATTTGCAACAACATGGATGGACCAAGAGGGTATTATGCTAAGTGAAACAAGTCCAACTGAGAAAGACAAATACCCTATGATTTCACTCATGTGTGGAATGTAAAAAAAAAAAAAAAATGAGTAAACACAAAAAGCAGAATTAGACTTAGAAATACAGAGAATAAACTGATGGTTGCTGGGGCAGGATGGGCAAAACAGGTGAAGGGAGTGGGAGATACCGGCTTCCAGTTACGGAATGAATAAATCATAGGAATAAAAGGCACAGCATAAGGAACAAAGTCAATGATATTGTAGTAGAGGTGCATGGTAATAGATGGTACCTAAGCTTGTGGTGAGCACCGAATAATGTATAAATTCATCAATCACTATGTTGTACACCTGAAATTAATGTAACATTGTGTGTCAACTACACTCAAACAAACAAAAAACAAATGACAATTCTGAGGAGGAAAATAACAAGATTGGATGCTACCTGATGAACGTAGGTTGTAACCAAAAGGGAACTCTGAGTGCAATTCTGAAGTCTGAAGCTCAGGTGACTGACTGAGTAGTGCCAGTATTAACCACACTAGGGAATGATGGTGACAGAGGAAGTGTGTGGGAGGGAGATAATGAGTTTTTTGGCATGCTAAATTTAAGACCTGAAGAATACACAGGAATTCATGGATATACAGTAACATTGATAAAAAATAAGGTACTGAAATTCAGTTAGAACTGAGGGGTGAGGACCAAGAGTAATTTGTTAAGGCCTCAATAAGAGAAAATAGTTACATCCACAAAAGGACAAAGGCCCATGGACAGCATCCTAAGGAACTGCAGGTGGAAGATTAATTAGAAAAGACTGAGGAACAATGGTTAGCAAAGTAAGAGGGACATCAAGAAAAAAATATATCAAAGGCTAAGAAGACTCTCAAAAAGGATGGTCAGTGACAAATGCTACAAACAAACACACATACAAAAAAACCAAAAACCCAGGCCTTGCTATCTTACCACCCATTTGGTAGAGGAATGAAATAATGTAGATAGAGCTGTCCTTTTCAATCTATGGAATGCTTCAGAGAAAATATATAGATTCCAAGGAAGCTTGTTCATCCGGATGATGAACATTCATTACCTGATTCATTATCTCCGGGGGAAGTCCCAGGCAGGATTCTATATTTTTATCAACCTCCCTGTACTGAAAGCAGGAGGGCCAAAGGCCACTCCCTGGAGAACAGAGTTGAGATTTGAAAGTTCTTTATATATCTAAGGAAAAGACAGGCAACATGATGCCCATGGACACAGAAAGACTTGGGTTTTAATCTGAGTGAGCCACTTCTGAGTGAATTTAGGCAATTTAATTTCTCCAGTGCTCAGTTTACTCATCTATAAAATAGGATAATATGTTCCATGAAAGTTCTTTTAAGATTCAAACATGGTAAATGAGGCAGTGGGCACAGGGTCTGGCAGCTCTCAGCTTTCAATGCACATGAGCTTTTACAATACACGCGTCCACTTATTATGGATGTTGTTCAGGAAAGAATTACATAAAGGGCAATAGATGAGGCAATAGGTGAGGGAGGGAACTGACCAGCCCTACTCTGCAGCAGGCATACAAGTAACCAGGATGAACTCAACAGGCAACCTGTTAGTTGGCTCCTCTTGACTTAGTTTTCATGGTACAACCTTATTCCTTTCTTTAAAGTACTGAAATTGTACACGGATGCATTTATTCATTTATTTAATAATACAAACCAATTTCCCTAAGTCCAGTGTGAATGACCTTTGAGTTACCTACTATTTTAGATTTTTAAAACGCAGAATTGGATGTGAAAATAATTTTGCTACAAGACACCCACAGGGATGGGGCAAATCATATTGCTATGTTAGAAATCCCCTCTCTGGTCTCTTCCTTCATTATTCCCACATGTTCATCTTGCAAAACCTCTGAACAAGCTCTCAAGGGTTATTTATAGCGTATATACTAATAGTATATATATTATCACATATACTATATATATATATATGTGTGTATATATATATATATATATATATACACACACACACACACTTACAGTGCATATAGTATACAGTTGATTATAGTCCACTTAAAATTAACATTTTAGGAACCTCCTACAACCAGAGTTCTCCTTTGGCTGGAACACTACTGACACCTGAGGCTCTCCCATCTCCTCATTTCTCCCCACCATTCTTGAAAATGTGACCTCAGGTTACAGCCTCTGTTGCTTGCTATCTTTTCTAACTGTCTCAAGTAGATTAAGAAGGTGAAAATATAAATTCTCCACTGTATGGTTTATTTTCTCTCTTAGTATTCCTCCTTGGCAGTACAGTTTTCATCAGTACAGAATTGAACAGTGAGTTTGATCAAAACTACTGAGGATGGTATGAACCCATCTCATAATCTGATTAAAAGCTAAGATCCTGCTCCCCAGAAACACACACACATAAACACACACACACACACATTCACACACACTGGATACAGCCTTAAGGGTTCAGGAATTCCATTTGAAAATGGATACTATGTGAAATCACATTATCATCTATTTCTAACATTCTAGCATGGAAATTCACATCCTTATAATCTATAGCATAAATAAGGATTTAAGGGTAGCACAATTACAATGAGGTTAAGATATACAAATTATTTAGAAGAGTACAAGACACACAGTATGTGACAATAAATATTAGTTACTATTATTTTAGTATTATATTTTCTTTTATTTTATTATGTAAGTAACACACATTTTCTTTAAACACACATACACACACACACAAACACAATCTAAAATCTTATAAAATAACCACTTGCTATGGTCTGAATGTTACTCCCCCCCCCCAAATTCCTATGTTGCAATCCTAATCCTCAATGTGATGGTATTAGGAGGTGGGGCCTTTGGGAGATGCTTAGGTCATGAGGGTGGAGCCAGCCTGAATAGGACTAACCTTCTTATAAATAAATAAGACTCCACAGAGCTCCCTAGCTCCTTCCACAATCTGAAGATACAACTAGAAGTCTGAGAACGGGAAGACGGACTTCATTCAACCATCCTGGCATTCAGACTTCCAAAATCCAGAAAGCACGAGAAATAAATTTCCGTTGTTTATTATTAGCTCCCAGATCCACGGTATTTTGTTATAGTGGCCAAAGTGGACTAAGACATCACTGTTTTCCTTTTGGTAAATATTTTATTTATTTTCATTTATATCTATAACTATATGCCTATATCTCTATATCCATATATGGATACCATCTATCTTATTTATCTATAACTTGTTTTAAACAAAAATAGAGTCATATGCTATTTTGAATTTTAATATAAGCATTTTCCAGGTCAATAAGTACATATATCTCCCCATGATGGTACTTCCTTATGTGCATACAATGCAATTTTATTTAACCATTTTCCTCATGTTAGTCATTTTGGCTTTTTCTATTATTTTAGTACTATAAAACATGAGTAATCTTATAAATCCCTCTCTGTACACTTGTCTAATATTTCCCTAAGAAAACTGAATATGCAAAATAGCTGTTGAGAAGGTAAAAAGCAGATATGATTCTAAGAGAAAACATTTTCCAAGTTTTGAACATTACTTATCATTTGAAGACATAGGCACAACTTAACAAGTTGTTACTGGAAATAATGTTCAACACACACAAAATTATATTCCTTAATGCATATGCTTAATATTCTACTTTAAAAGCATTTTCATCATTTAAATTTAAGATTTCATTTTATTGCGCTCCAAGACTTGTCAATTTTAAAACATTTATCTTTTTAATAGCATATCTAAAAATTAGTAACAATTAGTAAAAAAGCTTATTATATGAGATCAAATTCAGTACTTGGAAAAATAAAAGACAAAGATGAAAGCAGGACAAATGTTTGGTGTCATAATCCAATTTAGGATTTTTTATGTATTTTAACTTTCACCTCATTTATCCTTTATGAGTATAAAGTCACTACTTTAAAAAACATTCCAATAAACATATTCATATATTATGGAATATGAAACTGAATTTCTAAGTTAGAAAAAAGAGCTATTTAAAAATTTCAAGGTATGCTGAAGACCCTAGAGAATCATTTATTAATCTCTATTAGAGACTAATTTAGATTTTCTGAAAATTTTTTCCTGGAGAGGCTTCGTTTAAACTGAAAGATACAGAAAGTTGCATACAACAAAGAAATAGATAGAAAAATTACATTAGTGATTGCAGACAAAACATTCTACAGGGTGGCTTTTGAATGTTATCTCTGTTGTAAATGAGCTGACAAGGGACAAATTAAGTTTAATGTAGGCAAACGCAACATTAAATTTCATATTTGGTTCAAAACTGTAAACACAAGCATAAAATAAATGGAAGCAAATCACAGAAAGACTTTCAAAGTGACCTTGGAATAATAGTGAACCATTCTCAGACTGAAGAGAGAAAACTGGAGAATGCCTGTTAGTATCTTATACTAGCTCACAGCTCACAAACCTAATGAAGAAAAATACTATCATTAAAACAAGTTAAGAATGCTCTTCTCAGCTATGGTCTACAAATTACTTAGGAATGTGGCAGCACTTGAGACAGTGCAGTGAAATATGGCCACCCAAATAAGCTTATAACTAAAGGTTGCTATATAAAGATGGATATGAAATCTAAATTTATTCAGGTGATGGCAAAAAAGGTAATTGATTTGTTTTAGTAGAGATAACTTGCTGGAATAAGAAACACATAATATGAATGAGTATTTTAATTTAACAAAATAAAAAAAATATGTATACTTCTAAATTATATACAAATGTTATATATATATATATGCATACATAATATATGTATATATTCCTCAATGAATGCAACAGGCATTTGTAACTTGGAGCTCATGCATTGCTGGTGATTTCCTGATATTTCATGTGAAACACTGTATGTATGTTCACCTATGTGTTTTTCTGAGGAGAGAGAGAGGTTTCCTTCACATTCTCCGGGAGTTTGAGCCTTAAAAAGGATAAGTACCACTCACTGTATTAGAATGTTAGTAACTAGAAGAATGGGTCACAGGTAAGAGTTTCTAAGCTATCTAAAAAAGGGGAAAAAAAAAAAAAGCGAAAGCCTAAACTGAGGGAAGCATTTTTCAAACCTTGGGCATAAGAAGCTTAGAAAAGTTGCATTTAAACTAATTCGAGTACGTGGAGGCAAAGACTGTGTGTGACATTTGGGAACAATCCTTTCCAAGTCAAAAATATACATTACAAGTAACCTGGCACTAACCATCAAACGATGATATATCTGCTTGTTAAATTATGATTATGATCACTGATGTAATACATAGAATGTTACTTAATTCAAAATGAAGGGAAAACAGTAATTTTTTGAGCTGTCACCTGGGATATTTTGTAAGAAAATTCACAGTTCATGCCATGATTCACTGCATTCACTATAATAACAGAACTGGGTGCTTCCAGAAATGAGAAGATAGGCTAATAAGTAACTTTAAAACCAAAACAGGGAAGCAAGTAACTAACACTGCTATAGTTAATTAATGATTCTAGAAAATTCTACCAAGTTCCCTCTCTCCTTTCCATTTCCTCTGTAAACAGCACCATTCGTGTCTGGTTAATTGTGTTAAACCTCTAGGCACAAAATTCCTATTGGGATTGCTTTTCCTGTAATTAATTTTTTGCTGTTTGATGTAAAGGTCCAAGCTATAAATTGACAAGAAGCCAGCTGGTACAGTGATGGAATTCGAGACAATACAACTAATGAAAAAAGCCCCAGCTCTATTAGCTGAACATTTTGATTAGCAGGTTTGTGTGTTTTGCTTCTCTAAACTGTAATGCATACTAATTTTACCTAGGAATTAATTAAAGCCTATCACAACCTCCATGCTGTGGATGTTATGGAACTCTTTGTTGCTACTCAGTTTATGTATTTATGAGAATAAGGTATAGTCCTCTTAAGAAAGTAAAAAAAAAAATCTAGTTCCTACTCCTCTTTAACTGTACTGAAGACTAGCTCTTAAAAGGAAGTATCTATTTTCAAATCAAATGCCTTGGTTTTCCTCTAGTCCTTTAGTGGGTATTCAACTCTCCGAAGGGTGGGGCACAACGTAAAATATTTTTCCAAATCAGGGACTGTGATATCCCTTTTTAGAAAAATAAACTTGCTATCCATTCCTCTCGCCCATCTTTGATACTGATCAATATGGCTCTGGGCAGGGACCACACCTAATTTTTTTTTTTTTCTCCATAGTATGCTCTGCTATATTATACCTACAACAGGTACTCCCTTAATATTTGTTAAAGTTGGATTATTCCCTCTACAACTGTTAAAGATCTAACATCATCTCTTTTGAGGCACAGAAACAAAATATAACAATCAGATCCAGAAGATGACATAAAGGAGCAAGCAGAACAAACTGAGCAGTGCTGCTGGAGATTCACCATTGAAGTCTACCACTGTCTCCATGCTGTGGATTTTAGGAAACTCATTATCGATATCAGGTGTATCTATATATACGCTTAAAATGCACATATATAGGTGTATAAATAAATACATGTGTGCATGTATATATGTGTATATGGTATGTTCCTAAAGGGAACATTAAAAACAAACAAACTTCAATACCCGTTCCTCTTAATATCCTCAAGATATTTTGAAATCAAATGCTTTGGTCTCCAGATCTCCGGGTTGTCCTGTGGAGCCCCTCTCCTATGCATTCCTCCTTTATTTTTTTTAAATTTTATTATGTTATGTTAATCACCATACAGTACATCATTAGTTCTTGATGTAGTTAGTGTTCCATGACTCATTGTTTGCGCATAACACCCAATGCTCCATTCAATACCCTCTTTAATACCCTTCACCAGGCTAACCCATCTCCCTACCCCCCTCCCCTCTAGAACGCTCAGTTTGTTTCTCAGAGTCCATAGTCTCTCACGGTTTCTTTAAGATTTTATTTATTTATCTGACAGAGAGAGACACAGCGAGAGAAGGAACACAAGCAGGGGGAGCGGGAGAGGGAGAAGCAGGCTTCCCGCGGAGCAGGGAGCCCGATGTAGGGCTCAATCCCAGGACCCTGGGATCATGACCTGAGCCGAAGGCAGACGCTTAACGACTGAACCACCCAGGTGCCCCTGAATTCCTCCTTTAAAAGGTCCAAGTCAGTGATTATATTCTAAGCCCCAGGACTCGCTATATTGGTCATATGCTCAACTATAACACAAGATTATAATTTCAAAAGTATTAAAGTGTATTCTGTGTATCAGAAAACATGCTTAACGTGGGTCAGTATGATCCCTGTCCTCATAGATCTCATAATCTAATAGAGGAGAGAGGCAGAATTAAACAAGTATAAAAATATATATTTCCTTTGGAGAGGGTATGGAGGAGAGGTCTCAAAAAAAAGACTTAAAGGTTAAGACTGAAAACAACAAAGGGTAGTAGGAGAGGAAAGCAGAGACTACTGGCAAATCTCCCCGCGTTCCCACCTCCCCCCACAAAAAGAAGATGTGGGGGCACCTGGGTTAGCGTGTGCCTTCGACTCCAGGCTCTGTGCTCAGTGGGGGAGTCTGCTTCTTCCTCTCCCTCTGCCCCTCCCCCCAGCTCGTGCTCACCCCCCCCATGAATAAATAAAATCTTTAAAAAAAAAAAAAAAGAAGATGTGAAGGTACTGAGATAGTGGCACAGCAAGGTAGAGAGGACAGGCCTGGAACTCTGCCACTATACAGGGAGAGAGGGGAGTGTCAGTCTTAGAAACTCAATCTTGGAATTCTAGAAGTAAGCTGTGGTGGTAAGAAACAAAAAACGTCTTTGCATACTAAGCATGTGCATGGGTTTTAGAAATATACAGGGTAACTGACTACGGGGGTTTGGATGAAACTGCCTGGGAAGAGCATGCAGGAAGGCGGGTATAATGGGAAAGCCTGAGGAACACTCACAGGGTGAGGAAAGAAGCCTGAGGAGGAAGGGCCAGAGAGAGAGATGGGGACAACCATGGTGGGTGGGAGACAGGAGACGGACCCCAGGGACGGAGGGGTTCCAAGAAGAAACAATGGTCAACAGTAATAGGTGCTAGTAGTTGAACTAAAACCTGAAGTCCTATAATAACTACACTGAATAATAAGAGAGAACATTCACGAATGGAAAGGGAGCAATCGTGTGATGTCTGGGGTGAAACCAAAGAACTGAAAACTGTGTTGTGAGGACGAAGTGCTTTACTTTTTCTCTTTATTTATTCTAGGATATTCTGACAGGGAGTATTTAACTAAATACCTGGGAGTGAACGGTCTGTCTTAACTATATGTAAGCTTTGTATTCATAAATTTATTTATTCATTTGAGAGGGTGGGGGGTGAGCACGAGCTGGGGGGAGGGGCAGAGGGAGAGGAAGAAATTTGGTCTGTCTTAACTATATGTAAGCTTTGTATTCATAAATGTTTTATGGTATATAACATGCACCATATCTTAAGACATCCAGAAAAAAGACGAGTATACTATTAGGTTTCCTTAAAATTCCTATAACAAATTTGCAAACTAATATTTTGAATAAAATACAGGATAAATTCCAGTCCTCCATCCCCTAGATAAAGGGGATGGTGGCCTGAGTCAAACGCTATACCCGCTCTCCCATTCCACCTGGTATTACGGTCCAGGCCCCCGATCCTGTGATAGCTGACGGGGACCAGGAATGGCGCTGAAGATGAGAGCCACTGCAGCCAGGCTGGTCGGTACCCTCCATCTGTTCTGCCCTCCTCAGTCTTCCCCTTGATAAATTATGCATAAAAAGTCTTGAAGCAATGGCCAAATGAGCTCTGGGCAGTTCAGAAAGAAAACATTTCCAACTTGAACTATGCTTGGACCACAGCCAAACCCATCAATCCCTTCACTTATCTACATGATTAGAATTGCTTTAAATGGTAAGTTCCTATGATCAAGGAACAGGATAGTAGACGAAGTAAATACTCAGGTCAAGTGTTTTCAGAAGAAGGTTGTCAAAATAAAACAAACCAACATGAAACATTCTTAACCATCAATGTCCATACATACAAAATAAGAATAACTTTATATTGCATATATATGTGGTAGAATAAATGAAAACGCACTTATAAAACAGTCTTACTTGAAATGCTAAAGAATTAGCATTATTAGCATATTGAAGGGTAATGATATATAATGGCATATCTCATTATGTTTTTATTTAAATCAAGACTATGGGAGAACATTTTAAATAAATGAAATTGTAAAACTATATTAAAATAATAAAAGCAACAGCGCTCTATGTACATGGACTCTGTGTTAGAATTCTAGAAATTATTTCTAATGATAGTCACAATAACCCTTCAGTTTGGGAGGGGACATTATTCCCATTTTCAGACAACAGATCGGCGGTAATGTGACTCTCCAAGGTGATGCTGGTGTAAGGTATTGAAGTCGGTATTCAAACTTAGATTTGTCTGTAGTCTTTCCATGGTATCTGACACTAGGTACTTGATTTGAGCAACATTAGTTGGAAACCTATTACGAAGGTACAGACATTAGGGAAGATAATAAAAAAGCTATAAAAGGATGTGTAAAGATGTATTTCCAACTTCACTATCAAGTATACAAATAAAGTATGTTTATTACGGACTTGTACTCCCTTTGTGTCTTGCATGTTCTGCTGTCTTGATGTTACTACTCCATGTTACAGCTGTTTGGTCTCCATGAGGCCTTTTCAAAATCCTGCAGGAAAGCTTTGGTGCTTGTGTTTCCACTTATACTTAGGTATAATTTTTTTTTCCTTATTAAAGCAATTATTAGAGTGTGATTTTTGTGTTTTTGTTGTTTCTGCCTATCTCTTTATTAGACTGAGGATAGATACATATGTTTTCATCTCCTATCCTCATTACTTAATTTATGTGATAGCAGGCATATAGTACACATTCGATGATTTGTTAAATATGTGTTGATGGGCTCCTGGGTGGCTCAGTGGGTTAAGTGTCTGCCTTCGGCTCAGGTCAAGATCTCAGGGTTTGAGCCCCGCATCGGGCTCCCTGCTCAGTGGGGAGTCTGCTTCTCCCTCTACCCTTCCTCCCTGATTGTGATCTCTCTCTCTCTCTCTCACTCTCAAATAAATAAAGAACTATAATAACTACACTGAGTAATAAGAACATTCACGAATGTGATTATGTGTTGAAAGAAGAAAACGAAGGAAATCATGTCTGCTTCCTATAGTAAGCTATATATTACTTAGGGAAAGTTCTAGTTTACTTTTGAACACCCAGTTCAAAGGGGAAGGACTCAAAGAAAGTGTGTAACAAATGCTTCCTTACTGATTGCAAAATTGCAAATGCTTCCTTACTGATTGCAAAAAAGAGGAGGGGTGCCTGGGTGGTTCAGTTGGTTAAGCATCTGCCTTCAGCTCCGGTCATGATCTCAGGGGCCAGGGATTGAGCCCCGAGTCTGGCTCCTCTCCCTCTGCTTTTGCACTCTTGCTCTCTCTGTCTCTATCCCCTTTCAAATAAATAAATAAAATCTTTAAAAACAACAAACAACCCCCCCCAAAAAAAAAAAAACACAGAGGAAAGTGCTAATGGGTGGAAAAGGGTGCATACAGAGGAGCCCATCCATAGTCGGGGGGAGGTGGGGATGTAAATCAGGAGAGAGAAGATAAATCACTTAGGTTCTCTCTTCCTGGGGCCTCCTTGGGTGTTTTCCTACTCTGAATGCCACACCACTAAGAGGTAGAATTTCAAATGGCTCATGTTGCTAATTATACCTTTACCTACATGCAATTTTTGTGGCACTGTTTTTTTTTTTTTTTAAAGATTTTATTTATTTGAGAGAGAGAGAGAATGAGAGATAGAGAGCACAAGAGGGAAGAGGGTCAGAGGGAGAAGCCGACTCCCCGCTGAGCAGGGAGCCTGACATGGGACTCGATCCCGGGACTCCAGGATCATGACCTGAGCCGAAGGCAGTCGCTTAACCAACTGAGCCACCCAGGCGCCCTGTGGCATTGTTCTGATTTAAAACAAATAATAAAAGTATAATCAAACCAAGTAAAAATTAACAAAACATGTAAGACTAAATGGAGAAAACTGTCATTTTTGAACAAAAATAATTTCTTAAAGACTACACAGTATTTTCTCAAGAAAATTCACAGCAACAGTAGTGGACTCTGTCATTTGTTCTGAAACCATTCTGATGCTGCATGAAGCAGAAGACTCAAAATATTCTTTAAGGGGGAAAAGAAGGGGACTAAACCACACTAAGGAAGAGATGGTGGGGGAAAAAAAGAGGTTATTTAATAGAATCCTAACTGAATTCATATTTTTCCCAAGGATATTACAAATGCCTTAGAAAATGATTTGCTAATGGACATCATTGTAAAAAGTGTAAAAGTTTTGCAAGTGAATAGGGTACCAGCTGAAAAACTCCATACCTTTTTGGGTGGTAGAAAATAAGTCAAGAAAACAGGAAATGTGAAAAACAATATATTGGATGACTACAAAATTTATACACATGTGATTTTGTGGCTTTTCCAACTTTAGGTTTAGGCCCCAAAATTTAGTAACTGAGTCAAATTGTGCTATTTTTCCCTAAAATTTGCCTATAATTAGGATATGCTACCACTGAGTCAGGGTTAGTTCCTTTTGGTCACATCAAACATACATAGTAATAGAGATTAACAAATTTCCCTAATGAATTATTGAGAGCGAAGCAGAGACATTGAAAGAGGAAGCATATAACCACAGGAAATAAGACTGGAAAGAAACCGTTCACTTAAATCCTCTGTATGGCATGACTGACATCAGTTAAATTCAATCCTGATATCATTCCAGGCTAAATGAGCCTAAGAACCTCAGGCTCTTTCAAGGCACAGCCTGCTACATTTTTGCAAGGTTTCAATCTCCCACAGCCTTTCTTCTGTAGTCAGCAACTCCAATCCCCTAGTAGAGAGACTTAACTACCTGCTTATAACTTAATCAAAGGATCAGTATCAGTTTGCCTTTGGAAGATGTTTCCATTGCTCCAAGTTCCTGCCAACAGCTAGTTAGCCTTCTCTGCTTCCCTGCGGCCAGTTCTTGCTTCCTCAGGCCACTGGTGCCAAATAAATGAGAAAAAAGTTCCAGAGCAGCATGATGGCTTGTGGCAAGCACTGTGAACTTCTTCCCCCAGTAAGAAGAAAAGTTCTCAGTATTTGCACTGACTTGTGTCAGGTGACTCCGTTTGCTCTGGGTAGCACTGATTTTGAATTGTAAAAAATATAATGACAAGGTTATGAATTAGCCTATCAACTGTCTTTGAAGGCAGTGAAAAGAGAGGTTCAAAATCATGTAAACAATTTTAATGTCTTAAAAGTAATGATGTTTAAATTATCATATACAAATGTCCCAGAGAGGTTTGATATAAGTTAAACTACCACCACCCCTCCCCTCCAGAACATTTTCCATTGGTCTAAATCATTCTCTGTGCTTCCATACAAGTTAAAATTCTAACAGTTTCGTAAAGAAAAGAACATAGAAACAAAGCAACACAATTAGTAATTGGATCAGTTTTGTGTTTAACTTTTGTCAATTCAACAATTTCACTAAACTATTCCATTTAGAAATACTCATCACTATTATTTGTTCCTGGGTGAGGAAAGTTTCTTTGCTCTCCTTTGAGCTTTATCTCCCAATATACAGATTTTGCTTCCATCAAAAAGATGACCCAAGTAATATGATCATGACCGATGTTTCCTGCCTATACATCTTTCTAGTTAGTCCTTGACTTGTAATGCTTGTTTTTGCCTCCAGAAGTCCTGCCTATTCTTCAACAACCAGCTCAAATATCATCTCCTATGTCAGAAATATATCTCTCCCTCAGTCTGAGAAACCTTTTTTTTTTTTTTTTTTGTTCAAGCTAGATAAACTGCTTTCAAGAAAAGACACATTTTCTAACTTCCATTTATGGCTCTGTGTCTAAGTTTTCTCCAGTGATATACTGGAAGAATTGTTATGAGAAGATTGTTTTAGAAGAGCTGATTCAAAGGGGGAGACATTCACTTTCTGTTTCTCTTCCTTCTTCCTTGTGTTGAAAGGGTGTTTTGGTACTTTGGAGTGTGTGGGAAGGGCAGCATTTCGCTTTTGTGAAATGTTTGTACCTATAGACATACAATTAGGTGAATTTCACATAATTGTACCAAAAAGCCTAAGGATGTGACAGAGATCTAAGTAAACCTCCATTCTTCAGGTTAGAAAGTATTTGTATAGTGCTGAGAGAAACAATATAAAATATGCTATTTTCAAAGAACAGATTAAAGTCAATCTGAAACAAATATATTGTGTTAAATTTTATATAACATAAAGAAAGCTATTCAGAAATAAATGCTATAGTCTGCCTAAAGGGTAAGGAAATATCCAAGAGACTGTAATTATACTAAACAGAAGATTAAAATAAACATCCAGAATTATGGCACAATAGTTATCTGGGTCCTTCACAAACTGTCAAAGTTTTCCCCAAACTTCTTGAAACTTTACAAAGAATCATTTAATGGAAAAAAAAAAAAAAAAAGACTCATTAAATGTGTCAGGTATTTGGGGGGAAAAAAGAAATTTTTAACATTCCAAGTGACAGATGTCAAGACTCATGAATATTTAAATATTCATAAGTTAGCTGACATTCTAAACAACCATCTAGGAATATATACATATTTGCTTTAATGCTATTCCTGGGATCCATTAAAAAATGTTTATAGGAATAGTGGGAGCACAGAGTGGTAACATACTAAGAAGGTAAACGCTACCAACTGACTTACAGAACTATAAATTCTATTGCTCAGTTTTATCCTTTCAAACAATTTTCTTTTTTATAAATTAGGCCATCCAATAAATAAAGAAATTCTCTTTAGGAAATAGACAAAATTATGTGTCATACAGCAGGGGAAGCATGGGACATGGCTATAAAAGACATGAATTTTAGGACTCAGTTTCTCACTTACGATATATAACCTCAAGCCGTGTAACTTTCCCTTACTTGTAATATAGTTAGAACCTGGATTTATCACACACTTATTATACGTAAGACATCACTGCAAACTCTTAACATCATTAAATATTTTAATTCTTACAAGTGCTCAGTAAAATAGGTATCATTATAATCCCTACTTCTGAGATGATGAATGAGGTACAGAAAGATTAGGTAATGGGCCAAAGATGACACAACTAGGAAGTAAATTGAATCTAGACAGTCTAGATTCAGATCTAGTCAGATCAGAGCAGATCTAGTCTGATCTAGTCAGATCAGAATCTAGACAGACTGTCTCCAAACCTGAACTTTTTTTTTTTTTTAAGATTTTATTTATTTCAGAGAGAGAGAGAGAGCATGAGCGAGAAGGAGGGGCAGAAAAAGAGGGAGAAGCAGAGTCCTCACTCAGCAGGGAGCTCAACATGGGGCTCAATCCCAGGACCCCGGGATCATGACCTGAGCCGAGGGTATATGCTTAACTGACTGAGCCACCTAGGCGCCCTCAAACCTGAACTCTTAACCATTATGTTACACTGCCTCAAAGTCAACATTATAAAAAGGATGCTGACGACTTTGCAGGTTTCACTATGTGAAATCATGTATGTGAAAAGTCTAAACAAATGCAATATACATAGCAAATCATGTGGGAATACATATAGGGGAAAGGACATGAATAATAAAGATGCAGTAATTAGCTGCTGGCTGAATGTTAAGAACAAGGAAAAGGAAAGAACAACCGAAATGGGTCTTAGCGCTCAACTACCAGTTACTGGAAAAAGATGGCGATACTAATAGTAATAAGAATCTTAAAAAGGCATCATAATTTGTAGGGAGGATGGTTTCAGTTTTGGATTCAGTGACTCTGAAGAGCCTCAAGATACTACATGGAGATCTCAGGGAGGTAGTTTCAAAATGTATGCTTGTAGTTTAGAGCAAAATGTTGGATCTTGAGATGTTGATTTGGGAATTATCTACTTAAAGAGATGTCCAAGCCTAAAAGTACATGAGCTTTCTGAGAGAGAAAGAATAGGGCCGACATAATAGAGGCCCAGGACGACAAGGGAGCAAACATGAACGTGGCAGGAGAAACAAGATGAAAAGGAGTGTGTGGAACGAGAAAGGGGAGGCACCACTGGTGTAACAGAGAAGGCAGGGAAGGAAAACACAAGGAAAGTCAACCGAGGCAGGTGAAGAAGGGAGTTCAGGGAGTGGGTGCAGAGACCTGCAAGCCAATGATGACCCTGGAATCCAGAGTTGCCCCGTTGTAGAGAAGGCAGCAGGACGCCGGCAAGGCTCTGAGTGTTGAATATGAGAAAGCAGAGTTAGCACCCATAACTACACAATGAAGTTTGGCAAAGCAGAGGGAAAACAGGTAAGATATTAGCTTTACATGTTAGTAACCTATTTCTCAATTTGTGAAATGTGCATTTTAAAGTAATTATTTCAAATTTTCTGATATTTTCTCAGATTCATGTCTTAGTTACTTTATTATAATTATAAAAATAATAAAAACAAATGTGTATCAAAACCATGGTAAAAAGAACTATGTTCAGTCCAGTGCTTACTGTTGCTATTGCATGTTTAGCCACACTGTTTTATTTAACTACAATTTAAAAACAAAAACAACTCAGGTGTCACTAATGTACATCACCAATTTGCGGAGGAAATGCTGCTTGGTATGAAAGATCTTGTGCTAAGGGTCAGAAAACAGCAAATTTGCTGCTAATTATTAAAATGCAAAAAGTTTTTTTTCTACCAGTTAGTCATAATAATTATACTTGCCTTTTATAGTTAATCTTTCCAAGACAAAACAAGGTTTCACTTATGAAAATATTTCTGACTCATAAGAAAACAAGTATTTTGTGTACCCAAGTTTACATAGATAGAAAACGATATTAGGAAACAAAGCTGTTTATACAAATGGATTTCAATGTTAAATGCTAATGTGTATAATGATCATAGTATTTTCTTCTCTAAGAAAGTAAATCATTTTCACAATATGCATCTAATAATATAGAGATATTAGAACTGTTTCCAATTTAAACATGTGACCTTGAAGTCAACTGATTAAATATGAATGGATATCCTTGTCTTTTACTAAAAAAATGATGGGTGTCTCCAGGAAAGAAAATCAGAATTTAAGAATTTCCTCTTTATCTTAAATTGTCTTGGCCTTCGGTGTTGTATTTGCTCAGGCAACTCCTGCCCTCGTTCAGTCGGGGGCAGCATATACTGGCAAGGGAAGGAGAAAAAAGTCAAGAAGAATAAAAGAATTAAGGTGGAAGTAAGCTGGCAACCACAGAAGACCCCCCCCCCCAACTTTCAAAGACATTTAAAACTGAAGCCTGTTAGCTACTTGAGAACTATTTTCTAAGGGAATAAGAACTCCTCAATACCTATTGGGAAAAATATGAGGCCAAAGTCTTTATTTTACACAATAGAACAATTTAGGTCCATGGGAATGGCTGAGCCAGGACTAAAATCTTACCTGTCTATCCCCAAACTAGAATCTACACATCAAATCAGAAAATGGAAATGATTATCTTTGAGATATTATTTTAAGAAACAGAACCTGGTGGGCAGTACTTGACTAGAAGGCCCAGAAGTGACAATGAGAAAACACAATGTTTAGTGCCTTTTGACCTTTTTGTCATTGTTGCACCCGCTCCCCCCGACCGCCACCAACCCTCACTCCACCTACACCACACTCAGGAGCCTTTGTAGACACTCTTTTCCTAATTGCTTCCACCCCATGAAATTTAAATACCACAGATCTGCTGCCTATGTGTTTATATGCTGTGATGCTCTGGAAGACAAAAACTATCATAATATCTGAGATTATTATTTATTACTTTTTGCCCTCCCTTAACAGTCAATTTTGGTGATATCACCCCTGAAAATGCATGAAAAACGCATGTTTATGAAACCAGAAAGGTAGGTACGTTGCTGGAAATGGGTACACATGTTCTCTATGTATAAAAGGCACATGCTGTCTACATCAAGTAGTCAAGGAAGTGATTACACATCTTCAAAGAATATATAAAGGGATCCTACCTCATCCATTTGATTCCTATCAAGCTCTCTTTAAGAGCTGTTGGAAAGGTCTGGCACCAAAAATATTGAGATCAACTAACAAATATAGTAGTAGCTTTCCAACTTCGTAAGCCAAAGAACATGTTCGACTATTTCTATTTATTCTACTAATATTTATTTGGTCTCATTTATAGGAGAACCCATATACACACAGAATTTAAGTCTTGTACTTAAAAGACAGAAAGAGAGAGATTACTATTAGTTCGCATACCTTTCAGAAGACTCTTGCTTTAATAAATAAAATGTCTTTCAAAGAGCCAATAAATGGATTTTTAAAACTGTACCAGGGTTATAAATGTTTATTTGCTCAACATATAGTAATTAAGTTCTCATGTCATACTACTACTTTAAAGTCTAAAGCTACGGATAAAATAAGCTGATCCTTAAAAAAAGTATTTTTAAGTGCACAGCACTTTCACATTGTAATAAAGAAAAAGGAAAGGAAAGAAAAGAAAAGATGTGGGGTGAATTTTTAACCACATAATTTAATATTTTTCATTACACTGTAGATAATTTATTGGAATGATAATCCAAGATATCTGGATGTTTTGTTTGTGGAAAGGTGTTATTAAGGCTGACTAGTGTGGTGGGAAGGCGAGACCACAAAAGTAACTCAGTATAACAATCTCACAATAAATTTCCTTACCCACGTTATCAGTTTGTTCCTAGATATAACAAGAAACTTTAACTCATGACCCATATATAATCACGCATGATGTATATATGATTAAAATATCAAAAAGGAGTCGATTATCTAGATTTTTAAACTTTCATTTTTCTCATCACAACTCTTCATCACGAAATGGTCATCTCAGCACATGTTAAAATGGGATCTTTCAATGACAGTGGGTTTGTGTGTACTGGTGAGGCTCAAACACCTACCATTTGTTTTTATTAAAAGTAATTCAAGAGTCTATTAGACAATAGGGTGTAAACAAAGTTGCAAAGCTGTTTCTGGGTTATTTCTCCCAAACTATAAAACTTCTCTATAAAAACTATTGACTTATATTTTTAAGAATAATCATATAAGCTTTTTAGTTAATTATCAATAGATTTCTTAAATGTATTTACGAAGGGAATATAACTGTTGTAGGCATCTCTACAACATAGTTATAAATTGTACTTATGCCTTAAAGTTATATCATTATTCTTTTCCATTTGTAATTTATGCTTCTACAGGTACAACCTCCTTTAAACAACTTAAATATATGAAAATATTTTCATGAAAGATAAATCAGGTGATAATTCTTGACTGTATCACAGAATTCTTTAAAATAGCATTTTTCACTTACACCTGAAATTATTCGTTTTACAAACTCAAAATTAAAAACATTTTTTCCAAGTGATAGTTACTATATAATGTGAGTTATACCTGCACTACCTTATATTTTTAAAACTACTTAAATCAAGTACCTGGATCATTTTTGAGTTATGAAATAAAATGCACAGGTTGCTTCAAACGTGCTCATTCAAAGAAACACATCTCTTACATGATCCACATAGGACAAAAACAAAAACAAAAAAACAAAACAAAACAAAAACCCAAACAACCCAGTATTCAGTATTCAAGTGTTTGGTTACATAGGATAGAAATATGGAGTAAAAATAACTTACCTAAATAAGATAATGTTATTTTCATCTTGTATTACATCACACAGGCAGAGGTAACCATTAAATATTTCCTTAATTTCAGTTAATAATCAGAAGGATTCTAGTATCTGTGTGGCCCTGAAAAATGGCAACTTTATTTTCCTCATAATCTTTCAGAAAAATCTTACTTAAAAAAATGAAGTAAATGATTTCGAACCCATGCGCAGCGGATATATCCAATTTATAGAGTGATGTGAACAGCGTGCAAAGAATTTAGACCTACAATTTTAAACCAATTTTAAAGAATTCTGGTAGCAGAAAATCTTGCAGTGCTATATTTAGTTCGAGGTGACTGCCCCCTCAAATCTATTTTTCACATTTTTAGTTGAGTAACATACCTACACTCTGGACCTGACTCTGTCAATCTCCTCTAAAACCCTTCAGTAGCGCCGCCTGACCTGGCCTCTGCTTCCATCTGTAGCCTTCTCTCTCATCATGCATGTTCTAAATTGATGGGTCCCTCATTCGTTTTCACCTTCTCAGCTTTGCGCAGGTACCACTCCAGGAAGGGAGCAGGAGAGGGAGGAAAGGGATACTTTACACTCAACCCACCGCAGTAAGCCTCCCCTGACGGCCCAAACCTACTCCTTTCCTGAGTATCAGTTCAGTGTTCTTCTAGAATGTGCTCCGTGCAGATTGTGAAGGTGACACATATCACCTTACACACCTATACCTGTCTGCTTTGTCTCTTTCCTGGACATGGACTCCTGCAGCGAGTGGCCAGGTCTTCTCTGGCTTACTCAGGTCCTTGGCGGTGCCTGACCCAGCAGTAGAAAGAAGTAAGCAAAGAGGACAAACAAGTGATTTGTAAGACCGGCTCAACTTTGGAAATAAGTCACTTGATTTGTGTCACAGATCACCACACAGTATGAAATTTATTTTGCTGTTTTCCTCTTTGATTCACCTCTTCTTGGTAGATGTCTCTAGTTAAGAGATTCGCTAACACCGCTGCCAATCTCAGCATGCGTTTCAGGTAAAATTACAACATTGTCTTGTATGGGATGATGTTTTAAAAGTGTAGGCAGAGCTAGGTTCAAGTTCTGACTTCTGTATTAAAGTTTAACCTTTCATTTCCCTCATGTGTAAAATGGAGGTAATCATTCCTACCTCTCAGGGTTGGAACTCAATTTAAATGAGATAGCGTAAGTAAAACATTTAGCATACTGCCTTGCTCAGGGTAAATATTCAAGATGTAGCTATTTGAGGAAAAGTATGCTCAAAGATGCTAATTTGACAATAGCATGTCAAATTAAGATGCATCACTCATACAATCTGCATTCCCTAAACCCTCCATGGAAATATATTCCTAAAGAGACACTTACGTTTCTCTACTGAAAAAGTAAAAAGAAAAGTGACTATATTTCCCAAGGAACTTAGAAAATGTAAATTACTCTTCTCTACTATTAACTGAGATTATTGTGTGTAGTTCATCTTCTTGCTTTGTTCTGGGAGTGAGCTGGGGCAAGGTAAGACTTAGATAATGATTTAAACTTTTAGAGGCAGAGGAATTCATCTTCTAAATTCTTGTCTCCTGTTGGCAAGTGGCTCAGGAGGAAGGTTGCTGGAGCAGATTATTTGTGTTTAGAGCACTCACAACCACATTTTAAAAGATGACAACCATATAGCTCACCAGCTCTGGCAATGGAGAATCAATCACATTTTGCATCCCATGGTCATAAGGATATTTTCAATCTGCTTGATGAATGATACTGGAAGAATCAGCATGTACTCTTTGATCTAAAAAAAAAACCTCTCTGATCAACACTTTTATTTGTTTATTTACCTGACAGAGAGAGACACAGCGAGAGAGGGAACACAAGCAGAGGGACTGGGAGAAGCAGGCTTCCCGCGGAGCAGGGAGCCCGATCCCAGGGGCTCGATCCAGGACCCTGGGATCAGGACCTGAGCCGAAGTCAGGCGCTTAACGACTGAGCCACCCAGGCGCCCCTCTCTGATCAATTCTTTTTGGAAGGAAGATCTGTGGGGTTCCTGATAATCTCTAGAAACCTATGGAAAGTTCTAAGAGACTGTGAACCAAATAATGAAACTTACTATGTAGTAAAACTGGAAATAAGAGAATTAGTGAAGGTAGGAGTGAAGGTAGGAAGGAAAGTAGTGAAGGTAGGAAATAGTTCAAGAGCCCAACACCACAGAAGAAATACTATGAAGCATGAAGTAAATACATACATGGGATGGGTTGGGGTGAGTGGGATACTATTCATTCACTGGCATCTTATTTAGGAAGATTCCATCAATAAGATGAAGTTATAGCTCAAACGGGTCTTTGGGATTAGACTGGGAGGAAGCTTAGTTGAAGATATAAGACTAAATTAGGAATTCAGGGCTAGGTAAAATGCCCATTATATATTAATTTATCTTTACTCACATCTCCTAGCATAACATCCTGTTTTTCCCTCCTTAGGAAGACAAGCAATTTGAGAGAGGATGCTGGACCTAGCTGACTTTCTGGATTTAGGAGAAGCTTCTGTGACACACTGAAGCTCATGAAATGACGCTTTGGCGTTCTTCCAAAATGCTAGGTAATAAAGTAGTAAAGAAGGTTTGATAAAATTTCTGTATTTCTAAATGTTTCCAAGAATTGTTAAATAGTACTACAAACTCAACCATCTACAACTCAACAATGGAGCTGGTTAGGTGTATACACTATGGGTCTCCTAATCCAGGGTGATGTAAATAGTGAGTCTATTCAGCGGTGTGTATATGTTTATGCATATGTGTGTGTGTGTGCACAAATATCTGCATATATTCAGTGTGTGTGTGTGTGTGTGTGTGTGTGTGTGTGTTGGCCTAAGAGCACAGAATCCAGATGTTAATTTTAGAAAAAATTGTGCTCTTTTCACTGGGGCTTATTCTAAGATCCAGTCTTTCTTTTCATTTTGTTAGATTAGGAAATATGCTCTGCAGCCTCCAAGTTAAAATTCCTATTTGTGATGACCTCACCTCGAAGAGATAGAGCTGAAAGGAAAAATCAGTGCCTTCCTGTACCTAGGACTTTTCTTTCTTTCTGATGATCTGATGATATACCTTCACTAGGAGAAATATCAATGGCCCCAATGGTAGGTTTTGGTTTGGTTTAAAATTCGTAACGCATGAGGGGTCATATGGCATAGGTTAGCATGTCCTGCACAGAAAAAGTTTTATTTATTTACTTATTTTTAAAGATTTTATTTATATGAGAGAGAGACAGAGCACAAGCAGAGGGAGAAGCAGGCTCCCCGCCAAGCCAGGAGCCCGATGTGGGACTCAATCCCAGGACCCTGGGATCATGACCTGAGCCAAAGGCACATGCTTAACCGACTGAGCCACCTAGGCCTCCCGAAAATCAGTTTTATTTTACCAACAAGTCTTTATAATGAAAATAAACAAGTGAACTAACAGCAATAATTATCATCTCCACTTTTCTGGCAGGCTTTTATATAAATAAACCAAAGAGAAAATTTCCTGCTTCTGGTGTAAGAGACTTAGCGGCAGCGGACCAGACAGCAGCGGACCTTGCTTAGATGAGGAGCTGCGGTGGGTCCCATCTCACTGCTCTCTTTCTTTGGAACTGCAGCCAGAGGTCAGCCCAGCTGAACAGCAGTTCAGAAAGAGCCATTAACACCACACACACTGACAGCCATAGACAACCACACACATCCCAAAAGAAGAAATGCAGGGACCATATAAGTATCCTACCCTGACACCATGCCTGAAAGAATGAAGGACGGAGAGTCAGGTTCAGTGGCTTCTTTCTTCCTCTCAACATTCAGATTTTTAGTAGACCTGCTGCCTATTGTAAAGGGGTGATGTATTCAACTTGGTCAATGTGAGCAGGCTAGAGAAAAATGTGGATTAAGTTACATCAGAAACACTCCCCACTAGGTTAACACATGGTTTCTTGAAAGTGACTCTGCGCCCAGGTTCTGATCCTCAGCAAAGATTTGAAGGTTCTTTTGTGAAGAGTAACCTGGCAGAAAGAACACGTCCAGTACTGAGGAGGGCATTTAAATCACATGGGGCAGAGGGAGAGGAGACTCCATCTGCTCACTTCCAGCGACTCTGGATCTGTCTGTTCCATAGCATGGCTCTATCTCCAGCCTGACTTTTTTTTTTTCCCCTCCATCAGTGGAGTGGATCTCTTTGTGTATCTCCACATATTAAAATCTCCTGGTGAGGTTTTAAAAACTACTACTGCTAGAACCTCACAGTTAGGGACTCCGACTCAAATGGCTGGTGTGGGGCTCAGGCTTCAGTATTTAAAGCTCCCCAGCTAACTGTAGCAGCACTTCCTTAGCTCCTAGCACAAAGTCAAACTCATGGTAAGTTCCCATCGAATGCCAGCTAAAATTGGTTATCAGTGTGCTGTGAATCAAACCAGAGCCACTGCTTTTAAGTCTATGTCATTTAAAATAGATGCTATTTGTGTCTCTGAGCATTTTAACGGGGCTTCATGCCATTCACAGCTGCTCATATTGAGAAGTTTGCAGTTTTTCACAGCTCAGTTTTATAGACATCTACTAGTCCTGTTACGTTCGGTAAACTTGCCTCAACAAGCTAAGAGAAAATGCCCAAATTTAGCACTCCTACTGTTCAGGAGAGTGTATTTTGTCTTTCTATAACTGCTTCAATTCCAGCACTTAGCAGGAAGGCATTTAAATTTTTATTGTATTCCTATCTATCAGAAAAAAGAAGGATTTACAAGTTTGACACTAAACAATCATAGATGGAAGATTTGAAGTAAGATCACACATTTTACACTGAAGCATAATGTAGCTATCACTCAATGCAGACTGACACTTAGGGACAAAACTCCATCCAACTTTCCCTGTGACTTTAGGGAGAATGTAACATATTCATTAAAGAATGCCCCACAGAATTTCAAATGTAAAATACAATATAATCATATAGAGAAAATCCTTCAAATTTGGTAATAGAAATTTCATTACACTGCTGAGAGAGAAAATTGCCAGTTTGTAATTATGCCTCTTTCTCCACAGGTATCACTCATTACAGAAACTGGAATAACATCATGGTAATGAGATTCCTAAACAAGAAAGTAGTAAAAACACATAAGCACATATCAGATGACCCACATTATGGATAAAATATAGTTTGCTCGCTACTGTCATGATTTTAGTTTGTTCATAAATAGAGCAAACAATATAAGAAAAGCAGAAAAGGCTGCCGATTTAAATTTTACCTATTGATAAAAATATATTTGAGAAAGCATCTCGAAAACTCCAGGAGCAGCCCCAATCCTGCTTGCTTTGTTTGCTTCTAGGAAATCCAAGTGTGGCCTTCTGGTTCTTAATTGACAGTCTGCACCCACAACACACCATCATCTGTCCCAACTGCCCTTTCTCTTCCCCCTACATCCTTCTCTCGTGCCTTCTATGATTTCTGTTCCATAACCAGAGAACTTTCCTGTATCTTTTACGTCGTCTTGGAATTCTCTTTATTTCCTAGCCTTAAGAATCATCTGAGAATCTTTTAAAAATTCCAAAGCCCAGGCTATGGCCAACACTAATTCAATCACAATTTTTAGTATTTTTTTTTTGAAACTCCACAGGTTATTCCAATGTGCAATTTTAAGAACCAGTGGCTTACTGGTTCTCTATGAGTTTTTCTCTAATACTTTTCAAAGCTTGTCCCTCTTTTTGACAGATGCCTGACAAAATTCCTACTCTTGATTAAACCATGTCTTCTAGAAAAAAAGTCACACAATTACAAGGCTGATTCAATCTACAGTCTTGATTACAATTCTGAAAAGATCATTCAATATTACCTAGATATCCTACTATGGTTCCCTAGTATTTTCATGCCTGGAGTGGTCTATTTCATGCTTCTACTTTCTTCTCAAGCATCACTTATTCCTTCTGCTTCCAGATGATGACCTCATTTGAAAGTATAAAGCTATCGAACCTGAGCTACTTAGCCTTCATACAACTCCACTTACAACCAACCTATACCTGTATCCAGAAATTGACATGGAAACAATGAGTTTAATTTGAATGAATGAATGAGCAAATGAATCAATGAGTCCCACTGATTCCAGATTATTTCTGACATTTCAGTTTATGTATTAACATCTGATGTCATGGAGAATATGTGTTTTATGATTACAACATGAGTTTTCAGTTTCCTAGACTATTGTGTTATATTAGTGAAATGTTACCAGTTTTGTTGATTTAACTCTGCTAGTTCAGTATTTTTTAAGTGAGAAATTTGAATCATTTATGTTTTGAGCTATACCCAGAGAGTTATACGCAGCATTAATATTTCAAATCAAATGAAGGTTGTACTCATTTAGAAAGTGTTCTTCTATAACATTATCCCCAAGAGAAAGAAGAAAATGACACTGAGAAAGCAAGGCTTCTGTTGCAAGAATAATTCTTACTTTAGTTCAAAGGCTTTCTGAACAAGTGGAATATGAACATGACAGTACTGAAAGTGATGCATTCACTCTACATTTGAATCTCTATCTATATATGATAAAACTAAAGTAGATGAAGTCAAATTAGAGGGGAAAACAAAGCAACTTCCTTTGAAATAAAACTGGCAGTAAGCTCTCAATAAAAAGATTTTCCCCCCACCAAAAAAAAAAAAAGTTACTGAAAACGATTTTCTTAACATTATTAGATAAGATACCTACTTACCTGAAAATGAAGAAAATTATCTGGAGTTAATTGTTTGTTGTAACTTTCTCCATACCACCGCCTAGTCTAGGACAGGGTTACAAAGAGCTTTCTGAAAAGCCACAATATTTTTCACAAAAACCAACTTGAAACTCAGGGATGGCAATGTTTTAATGCAGCTTATTTTTGAAACTTACATTTAAAGAATTATTAAATGATACCTCATTTTCAAAATTATGATTAAATTTTCTTCATTTTGTTTGGATACTTGATACTTAAAATTCCATTCTGCTTTGTCTGTCAGTATTTTAAATCTGCAAGATATGTGCTTCATGCTTAGATTTTAATTTATGCTGTACTCGATATTGTAAAATGTTTATGTACATTTATATTTAAAATTCGTGAAATAATGTAGTTTCTTCTCTCTAGAATCCTAAACAGTCTTTAATAAAAAACACCATCAATGCCATTATTTTGGCATTATATGAAATTAATACTGTAGTCGTCTTCCCTTATCTGCAGGGGATATTCTCCAAGAACCCAAGTGGATGCCTGAAATCACATAGTCCCAAACCCTATATATACTATATTTTTTTCTTATACATACATACAAACCTATGATAAATTTTAATTCATAAATTAAGTACAGTAAGAGATTAACAACAAATAATAAAATAGAACAATGATAACAATATACCTAATAAAAGTTAATGTAAAAAGTGTTCTGTCCCACTCTTTCTCTCTCTTTCTTTCTCCATAAATCTTACTATACCGTGCTCACCCTTCTTCTTTCTGTGATGGTGTGAGATGATAAAATGCCTACTTGATGAGATGAAGTGAGATGAATCACTTGGGCAATGTGACATAGCCTTAGGCTACTACTGATCTGTGAGGATAGGTCAAAAAGAGGATCATCTGCATCCGGATGGAAGTTAACTGGGTGGTAAAGTGAAACTGCAAAAAGCAGAACCTAAAGGGGGGGGCCACTTTAGCAGTGTTGACTTCTTCCCTAGTACTGAGATCACTGGGCATAAGAGCCCCTGTGCTTGCCTGGCCACACCCCTTTAGAGCAACTGCTGATGAGTCTCACAATGAGGTCATGTGACCACCCTCTGCTTCAGATGACTGGACAGGAAACAACAGTACTTCCAACATAACCACAGAGCTACTAGAAACCTGGGCAAAATATATCCCTATCCTCATTTTTTTCTCCTTTGAATGGCTTTGGCAGTTTATCCACATGCAATTAACATATTGTTTGGTGAGGTTATCCTATGTGTACGGCAAATATTTTTTATTTTATATTTATTTTTAGCCATCTATTAAATATGCTTAACTAACCAGTGGTTACAAAGGGTAGCAAGACATATCCATATAGATTATCAGTGATCTTATGTCTTATTTTTCTAATATGTATTCTTTTAGTTATATTATAAATACAGAAAAAATTAAACCGCAAACCCATTCAGTCATCAACACTGGGTCTTTCTTGCTGGAGAATTCATGATATTTTAAAGTGATGACAACCACTTTTTTTTTTTTTTAAAGATTTTACCTATGTATTTGACAGAGAGAGAAAGAGAGAGCACAAGCGGGGGGAGTGGCAGGCAGAGAGGGGGAAGCGGGCTCCTTGAGGAGCAGGGAGCCTGACGTGGGCCTTGATCCCAGGACCCTGAGATCATGACTGAGCCGAAAGCAGACGCTTAACCGACCAAGCCACCCAGGCGCCACAACAACCACATTTTTTCATTCAACTTTCTAATCAACGAATGATCACTAAATTCATTTCCTTAGACCCAGTTTTTTTCATTTATTTGAAGTTTAATATTTCCAAATGACTTCAGCCTCACTCCAGTACATCAGTCCTGTTCCTACTTGACTTCTGATTTCATTGCAGGGCTTCCTTGTGCCTTTCTATCTACCTTTGTCTAACTGAAGTTACTCGTAAGTTCCACCAACAATCTCCTAACCCAGTTTCCTACATGTTTATATGACATTTTCTGTTTATCTCTATCACTGTATCTAGCGCATGCAGTAGTACAAAGATACTTGTCTGCTTACTTGTCTGTAATCCCTTTTGGGTTTTGAGACCTTGAGGGCAAGAACTATTTTTCACCTCAGAATATCTACCACTTATCAATGCTTGGTACACAGTGGATACATATAAATGTCTGAAGCATGAAGGAATTTTATAAATTGTGTTAAAACACATTCTAGAAGGTGGTATGCATATGTTAAATTTATAGTTTAAATTGATATATATATATATCAATTTACTAACTTTTAAAATTGAACTTACTTTAAGTCAATCTGCCTTCTTTCTTTCTCTCTCTGTTTCTGTGTACATAGAAGTTCTCTGCACAGGTATGCCAGAAAAATATTAAGTTTTATCTAATGCCCACATAGACTAACACATGAATACCATATAGTAGATACATAATAAATGTTAACCGATCAATATATATCCTAGAAATCATCCTAGAAATGAAAACTAGCTGAGGTAACCCTCAGACCCCTTCATACATGAAAGCTAAGTAAGGTGTTTTGGCAGCAACATTCAGTAAATGTCACTATGAATTAAAAACAAAAGAAGTAATATTTACTCTTAGACTTACTACAGAAATGGTTTAACTTACCACATGTATCAACTTGGAAAATGTCATCTGATTTCTAACAAAGAATTATTACATTTACTCATGTCTTAAAGAGGAAATGAATGAAACATTTTAAGAAACTTTTATTTTTAACCATGTACCATTAGGCAAGAGTCTAAAGAAATACTCTTAGATGGAATTGGAATATCAGTATTCAAGACCTATTTATTTAATGTAAAAATTAATAATATTAACAATAGTTAACAGTAAATTTAATTTTAAATTCAACTAACTTAATTTAAATAAAAGTTAATGATGAGCTATGTGCCTGGCAATATTCTGAGTCTCGTATCCATATTAAATCATCTCACCCTCAAAACAGTTGTGTGGGGCGGGTGGTACTCCATTTTATCACTGAGCAGACAAAGGCCCGGAAGGCAATGCATCCTACCCAAGTGACGCATCTAGAAGTCTTGGATTCCCACTCAGAGAGCTTTCTTAACCGCTTTGCTCTACCTTTTCCTAAATGATATTCATTAATTATACTATGGTGGCTAATCTACATAGTGATACAAGAATTTCTTTAAAAATTTTCTCAAATTGGAAATCAGAAGAAAAAGACAACCAACCAGCTGCTGTATTTTCTAGCTGTACAACATTACGCACGTCCCTTTACCTTCACGAATTGCAGTTTTGCCAAATGAGACTTGGGACATTGACCTAGCACACCTTAGTACTCCTCTAACTTTTTCCCAAGGTTTTTTTTAAACTAAGACATGATATAGAAAAAAAAAAATTATGAAGATTAAGTTAGATGATGCATAGGAAAGTGCTTTGGAAAGTGCTGTAGAAAGCACAGAATGCCATGTCAATATAAATTTACCTTTATTCATATTTATTATTTTAACTCTCACATGACGAATGAAATATAAAAATATAAACATAATTTAGCCATCCCTGCTCCCCTCTCCTGTATTTGATTCTTACAGATGACTACATGGTATTAGAATAAGAAATATAAGTGTATTTATTCATAACCAATTAAATAATCTAGCAAATAAAAAATTCATGGCAAATATTCCTCTGCTTTAACCAGAGTGAAAGAATCGTTTTGAAACTCAAAATTAGGAGTATATAAGACAAAAAACCAGCAAAACAAAACAAAATCAACCAAACTGGTATCATTCTCAGAAAATCAGTACTGATCCTAATGATTTGTGATGAACAGCACACATGTCTAAGTGCCTAATGAATTTAGGTAAACATGTTTTAATAAAAAAAACTGTAAGAACGTGTTTTCTTCTCTTAACTTATTCTTCCTCTACTAAAGAAAAATAAAAATAAAATTCCATAAAGCTAACAAGTTTAAAAATGCCTAAAACATGAATAAACAAACAGGTTGCTCCTCAGTCTCGAAAAATTTCTTAAATTGATCTTTTTAAATATTAATTTCTTATATGCCACTTGAAAAAAATTACTCTGCTTATAACTACAACTGGTGATTGCAGCTAATGAACTACTGCTAAAAATATTACAAGGTAATATTTATCTATTTATTATATACATAGACATTGATCTGCCATCCTTTTTTTTTTTTTTTAGAAAAATGTGAAAGCCCTGTGATGTGCTAGATGCTGTGCTAGTTGCTACTAGTTCCTGGAGATAAAATAGTGGATAAGCTACAGATGACCCCTCTTTTCACTGAGTCTTAAATTTACCAAGGGAGTTATATATTTAATAGTTTTTCAAATGTAATTTTGTTAAGTGTCATGAAAGGTAAGTATAGGGTAATATAAAAATGTATGACAGGGAAAACTAACATAGCATGAGGCTTTAGGAAAAGCTTCCCCAAGGAAATGAGATTTGCAGATGAAGGATTTGGTCAGGTATGGGAGGGAGCGTTTGAGTGGAATGACTCTCAGAAAGGAGAACTGCAAATGTATAGAGCTCAGAGTTGAAGGAGGTTGGTACATTCAATGAACTGAAAGAACGCTTGCTTGGCTGGAGCAGAGTGATCAACAGGGAGACCCACAGGAGACCATTCATGTGAGCCTTACAGGTCAGCTGGAGGACACTAGTCATTGAAGCCATTAAGCAGGACAGTGACATGATCAGGAAATGGAAAAAAAATATTTAAAGTCATGATAGCTCATAGGGAAATACTAAACTTCATAAAACAACATCAATAATCAGAAATTATAGAGCTCCTTAAGATTATTGATTTTAATGTCTGTAGAGAAATGCTAAGATTTAGATAATAAGACAGAGGGAATAAAAAAAAGGTGTTATATTGGTGTTAAGCATTAGGAGCCATTTGTTTTAAGGACAAAAAAATAAAACTTCAAAGATCCCTTAGTCATATATCAAAGAATAATCCCCAGATTATATTTGATACCACAAATATGCTCACTTTATAGACCTTACAGAAAGAGATGTTAGAAATAATTATGTTTTTTTATTGTTACTATTTATTGTTACTATGGGAAGAGTTTTCAAAACAGAACAGATGCTCAGCCTGCCCTAGGTGGAATACATACAGTTAAGGTGATTATTAATATAAATACTTCACATAGTTTATTAAATTACTGAGATTTGTTAATGTCCTAGCTGTCCATGACCCATTTTTACCCTCATGTAATATACACCAAGACTCAGGAAATAATTTTTTTTAATATTCGAAAAGATTTTATTTATTTATCAGAAAGAGCGAGCACAAGCAGGGGGAGATGCAGAGGCAGAGGGAGAAGCAGGTTCCCCACTGAGAGAGAGCCTGACGTGGGGCTCGATCCCAGGACCCCGGGATCATGATCTGAGCCAAAGGCAGACGCTTAATCGACTGAGCCACCCAGGTGTCCCAGGAAATAATTCTTAATATGAATTTGAATCAGATCTTTCTTATTTAAAAGTTATCAATATTAATTTAACTAAGGCTGTTAAATCTCTGTCATGTGTAGTCTGTTTGACTCTGATGCTTGCCTGCAGGTTCTGTTATGTGCTATAGGCTAGAACTGTCTTCAACAAAGGATGACAGTCTCAGGAAAAGGACTTTATTAAGTACTTCAAACTACCCACACTCTCCACTCATTAGGTATAGGCTTCTAAGTTGACATTGCCTACACAAAGTCAGACTAGAGCAGTAAACTGAGCCAAGATTACTAGAATTCTTTTCTTCTTTTTTAAAGGATTTTTTTTTCTTTTTAATTATTTTTTTTAAGCAGGCTCAATGCCCAGTGTGGGGCTCAAACTCACGACACTGAGATCAAGGGTTGCATGCTCTACTCACTGGGCCAGCCAGGTGCCCCAAGATTACTAGAATTTTTGAATGCAGTGGGTTTCAAGAATTAATGGCATAGGACTGACTGCATAAACTCGGAGGTTTTATTTTGGTTCTCTGTTTGGAAAACTGTTTTAGTTTCCACACATACAAGGAAGCCCATTCCATTTCTTTTTAAGCTATTTTAGAGTGTAACAACTTCATGAACTGTTTTTGAAAATGAAATAAAACACTAAAAAAATTTCGCACTAACCCCCCACTTCTCCTTACTTTACATGGTAACATATTTACACAGGTTCATAGACCCTATCTTTTTATCAGGATACAATTGAATAAATTGATTGTGCAACTAAGGCCTTACCTGAATAGCTATATTTGTGAACAATGTTTATTGGGTCAGTGAAGACCAGTTGCTTTTAAGGAACTGAGGCTGATTTTACTTATGGATATAATGCCTGCAAACTCCACTCAGGGAACCTGGCCTGCAGCCTGGCTGGCTCAGTGCAGTCTCCCATGTCGAGAAGGTCACTTCCGGACAGCTTGGGACTATTAACAAGTTTTGTTGATCCTAGGAGAGGAATACACCCAAAGGTATAGGCTATACAGGTGAAATATGGTGTATAGTTTATAGGGGTGGGCTTCCTAACCTCAAGTTAGCAAACAATAGAAACTGATTGTCTGATTGATTGAATTAACAACAGAGACTTTTAAAAGTCCAATCTGAGGTTCCTTATACAAATTTCCAGATAGAAATGAATTAATTTGAAGCTCTAAGGCTTTCACTATAGAAAAGTAAGTCAGCCTCTCATATACATTTCCCAGACTTTCTGTCTCTCTCTCTAGTCTAAAAACTGGTGAAATCTCTTAAAACTTAGAAATGCTCAAATGACCGTTGTTGACCAAATAGAACAGAAAATATTATTTGTTGACTTCTATATCTTATCATTCAAGATCCTTAGGACAACAATGACCTTTGAATATTCATAGTTTTCCTATTTTTAAAATAAATATATATAAATATTTTTGTCTATCACAATATCCTTTGCCTTGGTTTTCACATTTATAATATAAACATACTGATGTACAATTACCTCAAAGACCAATAATTTTAGCTTGATATGTCATGCCATGACAATTATATCTTTCTTATGTTTAATGTGCGAACACTAATATAATAAACTCCAGTGATTAAATTCAGAATTCTAAGTTTTAAAAATAGTTCACCCCACTTGTTGACAAAAACATTAAATAAAATGCCAGCTATAGACTACTTTTGCTTCATGTATTAGTATAACAATGATTTTACAGTAATTTAATTTGTGCAGCTTATATAACACAGTGTATAAAAGAAACAAAGTTGTAATTTTGTTTTAAATCTGAACAGTGATTCAAACTATTCTACATGACTTATGTCATATGTAATATTAGTTAACGTTCTGAACATAGATGGGGTATGTGTTCAACTCATACTTACCCATAAAATTGAGATAGCCTTCTCCGCCAAGAGCATGAGTAATGAGTCGAATCATTTTATGAAGCTGTATTCCACGATCAATAACTGGAGTAAATGGGGTCAGAACACTCATGTTGGTATACATTTCAGAATCCATCAACCAAAATGCCAGTGTCTTGTCCCCAACGAGTGCCTATGGAAATAAAAGTCACTGAGATAAATGCAAGGAATAGATACTAAGCAGCTGTGATTTATACCAGAATAACACATGATTACATGGGATGGGAAAAGATGAAGGAGAGGTGTTTGAATTATTAATTTCATGTGTTTTTCAATAGTTGCTTTCTATGTAGAAGGAGAACGGGTAAAATCAGGTGGGCTGGTCAGAGTTCAACACTATTTTCAGGATGGATTTTTATTTTTAAAGAGCTTGGTGAAAACTCAGGATAAGCCACCTGAATATTTGTTATACCTGAGCTGATGCTTCAAATTCTCTGAAATTGGAATAAATATTTATTATAATGTTGAGAATACTAAATAAATTTTATTTTTTAAATTTTTTATTGTTATGTTGATCACCATACATTTCATCATTATAAATAAATTTTAAAAATAGCTTGCATTACCATGATTTTGTTTGTTTTGAAAGAATGGAAGACTTTCTTAAAAATCATTTATATGTATATGTATTTATATTTGTGTATATGTATTGATATATATAAAATATGTACATATATATAATAAAATGGACCCTATTCCCCTTCAGCAGAGGGCTGACAGCTTTTCCTTAAAATGTAAAATTTGCTTTCTCATTGAATTTGGTATCTAATCCAAAAGTAGTTTATTTTATACGAAAATATAAGTTGATAAATGGGGCACGTAATTCAGAAACATCCTAAGTAGCAGAAGAGAGGCTTCTTAACAATCTGAATTATTTTAAGGGCCAAAAAGGAATTGGCTCAGAATATGGTTCCTGGCTAAGAATTTTCAGTTTGATTAGATGGTAATTGTCATCTATATTACTTGAGTTCAAACTATTTCACTTTATCAAAGTAGACTCTTTGTTCTCTGACTTATAGATATATATTTTAATCTAAACATATAAAGTGAATGTGTACAGTTATGGACTGAACTGTGCCCTCCCCAAATTCATGTTGAAGTCCTAACCTCCAATGTGACTATTATTTAGAGAGAGGGCCTATAAAGAGGTAATCGAGATGAAATAAGGTCATAAGAGTGAGGCTCTAATCCAATATGAGTGGAGTCCTTATATGAAGAAGAAGAGATACCAGGGATGAGTGTGCACAAAAAAAGACCGTGTGAGAACAGAAAGAAGATGGCCATCTACAAGCCTAGGGCAGAGGTCTCAGGGAAAACTGAACCTGCTGACCCCATGGTCTCGGACTACCAACCTCCAGAATGGTGAGAAATAAATTTCTGTTGTTTAGACCACCCAGACTGTGGAATTTTGTTATGGCAGCCCTAGAAGACTGAAACACATACCAATAAAATGCAGCTTCAATCTGACATATAACTTCGAGTGCTATAGAAGCGTGACTCAATAGTAGGCTCCATTGTTAAAGAAGTTTGAAGACAACGTATATCTATTTGTTAAATAGTTATTAGGCAGTACTGGTTCTTTTTTTTTTTTTTTTTTAAGATTTTAATTATTCATTTGACAGAGAGAGAGACAGCACAAGCAGGGGGAGCAGCAGAGGGAGAGGGAGAAGCAGGGAGCCTGATGCGGGACTCGATCCCAGGACCCTGGGATCATGACCTGAGCTAAAGGCAGATGCTTAACTGACTGAGCCACCCAGGCGCTCTGGCAGTACTAGTTCTTAAAAACAATTTGTCCTTTTCCCTTGTTTGGAATTGTTTAATTATATTCTTACGTGTAACTCTCTTTATTTCTTTAATCTATGATTCTATTACAAACTTATTTTGATAACTTCTGCTTAGATTTTTACTATGATGTCTATTTGTTTATATTACTCATTTTATAAATATACATCTTTATGATTTCATGAAAGATTTTATTTATTTATTTGAGAGAGAGAGAGAGAGCACAAGAGCAGGGGGGAGAGGGAGAAGCAGGCTCCCCAGTAAGCAGGGAGCCTGACGCAGGGCTCCATCCCAGGACCCTGAGATCATGACCTGAGCCAAGGCAGATGTTTAACTAACTGAGCCACCCAGGTGCCCTATTTTTGCTTTTAGAAAGAACTAGGAAACTTGCATCTTTTTGTATATTCCAACAATTTGTAATAAAAGGCAGAATTACCTGAATCTTTAAAGTATGAAATAAGTCTATAATTCGTTGTACAGTTTGGGAAGAAAACTATAAAAATAATCTGTTTCATCTTCAATTTGTTTAATCCACTCATTTATTCTTTTATTCATTTATATCAAATAAATGTATCTAGGGAGCTCAAAATATGTTATAATTGCTAGGAGTTTGCAACATAAAGAATTTATACATGCATTTTAGTTTTCATATTGTTATGTATTTGGTGAGAGTTCCTCCATGGTTAATATTATCCATTTTTAATTTTTTAGATTTTGGTTCTCATTTTTTGTAGGTATTTATTTGATTTGCTCTATGGCCAATTTACATTGAAAAGAAAGCCCTGTCCTGATTTGGAAGATACAAAATTTAATATAGGTTTATATCATGAGTCAGAAAACTTTCTGTAAAGGCTATCCAGTATATATTTTAGGCATTGTGGGCCACTTGCTCAGTCTCCACTACTTAAATCTGCCATTATGGCTCAAAAGCACCCACAGAAAAATACATAAGTGAACGAACATGGCTGTGCTCCAATTACCTTTACAAAAATAGGCAGCAGGCAGAAGTTGGCCCATGGGCCTTAGTAGCTGACCTCTGGTCTACTTAGACTTTTTTTTTTTAATTTTTTAAAAAGATTTTATTTATTTATTTGACAGAGAGAGACACAGCCAGAGAGGGAACACAAGCAGGGGGAGTGGGAGAGGGAGAAGCAAGCTTCCCGAGGAGCAGGGAGGCTGATGCCGGGCTCGATCCCAGGACCCTGGGACCATGACCTGAGCCAAAGGCAGACAGACACCTAATGACTGAGTCACCCAGGCGCCCCTAGACTTTCTTATTAATTAGAGAAGACACCTGAAAATTTACCTGTTTACCTTAAATGGTCAATTTCTGCAAAAATAACAGGCTTATTGTTTGAGCTTCAATTTTCTTAATACACATACTGGAAATAATTTCCTTTTTATAAAGATTTTATCTATTTATTTATTCCTTTTAGAGAGAAGAGAGAGAGAGTGTGAGCCAGGGGAGGGGCAGGAAGAGAGAGAATCTCAAACAGACTCCATGCTGAGCATGGACCTGGATTCAGGCTGGATCTCAGGACCCTGAAATCATGACCTGAGCTGAAACCAAGAGTCAGACGCTTAACTGACTGAGTCACCCTGGTGCCCCATGCAAATAATTTCAAAAATTTTTACTGTCTCCTTTTTAACATATAAAGAGTCCATCTTATGTTGCTTATGCTTATGAGGATTGATATGGCTTTATATAACTAAATGGCCTTTGTTCCCCCACTTACTTATGTTTATTGAACAACTACTAGAAGCAGTCACAGTGCTAAGGCTAAAAATCTAAAGGTAATGGGAACAAATGTTCTGCCTAAAATGTGATGAAAGCATGGAGGATGAGGCAACTATTTTTCCCTATACAACTAGATGAGGTCTTGAGGGAGAATACGACATCTGAGGCAGGACAGCAGAACTTCACAGAAGCTTCCCAGGTGCACTAGAAACTTGCAGGTGTGGGGGGGAAATTACAAGACTGGAACAAGGTTGACTTATCCAGGAATGGGTGGGAATTTTATTGTACTGAAGAATAAAATGCTTGGAGAAATGAGCAGAGAATGAAGGCAGAAACTTTGGCTTAGGCCAGAATATGAGTGGGCTTGAATGAGAAGATTTAATCAAAAGATCTGGGTTGACGAAATGAGCTTTGTTCTTTGGAAAATACCTCAGGCTGCATTAGAAAGGATGGGCCGAAGCTGGACAAACAGGGGTCAGGGTAACTACCTAGCAAGAGACTTCAGTGATTGCAGGAAAAAAATGATGAAAGCTTATCAAAAGGTATAAAAGAAAACCTCTAGAAGGAAATCTAAAATGGAAATTAAAATTAACCTGGATCAGCACCAATATTCCTCTCATTACAACAAAGGAAAACATGTAAGAGAACACTTGCAACTGTCATTTACAATTTTTTAATTACAGTCTGGCAGAGTAAAAATAGTGCTGCATTTTGAAGCTGGAATTTACAGATCTGCAAAATAATTTTAAAATGTTTTTCAAGTATAGTTTTCATGTAAAGATAGATATAAACTATATTAACTGTATTAAACTATAGAGATTTGCATTTAGATATGTTTGTATTAGATATGTTAATAAATACAAAGAAAGCCACAATTAATTTGTACACATATTCATTTACCTGATCATGGCTCTCTGCATAAGCAATGCACTTTTCAAGGTAGCGTCTGTTTGTGAGTGTGTACACAATATTGCCCATATTCCAATCTTCATCTTTAAACTCTTTAAGTAGCTAAATGCAAGAGAGAAAATAATTTGAATACATCATTATTGTTCTCACCTTAAGTCACTATTTGAAGGCATCCATCATATCAATCCAAATTACTTGACATGTAGATACAAGGGCACCCATATAGCAAAAACATCTTTGGTTAAACTTTTTACTAAAATCAAAGCTTTTATACAGACTGACCAAATGACAGTGATGTGGGGTGTGGGTGTGTTTGCTTTTGTGCAGATGGTTTGATCACAGCACTCTGGGTTTTTTTCAACCTTTTTTTTTCTCACTGTAACAACTGTTACCTCTTGATTAAGACCACAGTGAAGTGTTACTGTGCACGTCATCTTTTTGTCACTTTCACAAGAGAGAGATATACTTGCTACATTTTTAGGTTTGAATAAAGAAAATTTTAGCAGGAATAATGTTTTGTTCCATTCTTTAAAAAAAATGATAACTAAAAAAAAACCTGTCATTTCAAAGTTTAAAGGCTAATTATCATGAAATAATTAACATCTTAACAGACCACACATTTTTTTTTTTAAAGATTTTATTTATTTGACAGAGAGAGACATACATAGCGAGAGAGAGAGCACAAGCAGGGGGAGTGGGAGAGGGAGAAGTAGACTCCCCACTGAGGAGGGAGCCCGACACGTGGGGCTCGATCCCAGGATCCTGGGATCATGACCTGAGCCGAAGGCAGATGCTTAACGACTGAGCCACCAAGTCGCCCCCAGACCACACATTTCTTCCTCCACTTCAGTTATCACTCAGTCTCCAAGCTGGCTTCTGCTCTATTTCAATGCAAATGACCTTGCCAAGATTGCAGATGACTGTCTCTTAGGTAATAATTTCTCTTTCTTAGGCAAGTATTTGCTATATGTGTTGAGAGTGCTGACTCCATCCCTTCCCATGAGACACTTTCCGTCTCAGTCTACAATGTGAGACTCCTGATTGTTTTGTTTTGTTTTCCTACCACTCTAGGCATCCTGCAGTCTCTCCCTCTGCCTATCCTATAAAGCTGGTGCTCTTGAAAGTTATTCCTAAAAATAGCCTCTTTCTTCTACTCAATACACTTTTTCTGCCTGGGTTCATTCCTCTGTCCAAAGTGTCAACTGTACTCTGATAGGCAGAATTCTAAGATGGTCCCCATGATTCCTGCCCCTGCAGATTCACATCTCTGTACAATCCTTTACCTAAAGTCGAGGTGGGACCTTGGAATATGATGGATGTCCTTTGAAGAAATCATGAGATAGCAACTGAGTAATGTTTTAAGTTACTAGATTTGTGGTAATTTGTTGCACAGCAACTAATGCAAAACCGGGGCAGATTTTGGTACAAGAAATGGGGTTCAGGCCTCCTTGAATCTTCCTTTGTTGACTTTTGTCCAAGGAATTCAGATGTGTTTAGCCATCTCCCAGAATTTTAATGTGAATCATTAGACACCAGACAGCAGACTGTGTTAGGCAGAATAATAATGACCACCCATAGATGTTCACATCTTAATGCCCAGAGCCATATTCATGTTGCCTTACATGCAAAAGGACTTTAGAAGTGATAAAGACAAATACATTGAAAGGGAAAGATTATCCTGGATAACCTGATGGGTCCAATTTAATTATAGGGATCTTTCTCAAAAGGGGGAGTTGTCAGAGTAAGAGAGAAATTTGAAGATGCTACCTTGCTGGCTTTGAAGATGGAGGAAGGGGCCACGAGCTGAGGAGTATAGGTGGCTTTTAAAAAACTAGAAGCCTTTAGAAAAGGCAAGGGAACTAGAGCCTCCAGAAGAAGTGAAGCCTTGCCAATGCCTGAATTTTAGTCTAATAAGATCCATTTTAGATCTGTGACCTACAGAACTATGAGAACTATATAATAGTAAATTTGTGTTGTTTTAAGATACCGTTGTGGTATTTAGGTACAGCAACAATTTCACACTAATGTATAGACCTACACAAATATGCCCACTTAATTTTTGACTACCGTGCAAAGACAAATCAATGGAAGGATAGACTTTTCAACAAATCATGCTAGAAGAGTCAGAAATTACAAAAAAAAAAGAAAGAAAGAAAGAAAGAAAGAAAGAAAAAGAAAAGTAAAAACTTGAACTAAGGAACTAAGTCTTAAACATTGATTGCACAAAAATTAATTCAAAATGGACCATGGACTTAAATATAAAAGTATAAAATGTTTGAAAGAAAACATAGGAGAGTCAAAGAATTCTTAGACTCGACACCAAAAAAGGTCTCTATAAGAAAAAAATGATAAACTGGACTTCATCAAATTTAATGTAGACAAAACTTTTGCTCTGTCAAAGTCCACATGAACAGGATAAAAAGACAAGCAACAGACTGGGAGAAAACATTTGCCAACCACATGTCCAATAAGAGTTTAATTTAAATTATATAAAGAACTCTCAAAACTACACAGCAAACAAATGATCCAATCAGAAAATGGTCAAAAGATATGAATAGCCATTTCATCAAGGAGGATATATAGAAGGCAAATAAACACATGAAAAGATGTTCATCATGATAAGCCACTAAGGAAATGCAAATTAAAACCACAGTTAGATATCACTACACACCTATTACAGAATGATTAAAATCGGTGCAAGGATGTACAGAAACTGGATCTCTCCAACATTGCTGGTGGGAATGTAAATGGTACAGTTGCTCTGGACAAGTTTGGCAGTTTCTTAAAAAATTAAATATCCAACTACTCAAATAAATATCCAACTATTATATGACCCAGTAATTGCACTTTTGTGCATTTATCTTAGAGAAATTAAAATTGATGGCCATACAAAATCTGCACACACATGTTTATAGCAGCTTTATTTGTAATAGCCAAAAACTAGAAACAATACTGATGTCTATAATGGGTAAATGATTAAGCAAACTGGTATATCCATACCCTGGAATGTCATTCAGGACTAAAAAGGAATAAACTAGTGATACATGCAACAACCTATATGAATCTCCAGAGAATTTTGCTGAGTGAAAAGTGGCAATCCCAAAAGGTGACATATTATATGATTTCATATATATCACATTTTTTTTTTAAGATTTTATTTATTTATTTGACAGAGAGAGACATAGCACGAGCGGGAACACAGGCAAGGGAAGTGGGAGAGAGAGAAGCAGGCTTCCCGCTGAGCAGGGAGCCAGATGCGGGGCTCGGTCCCAGGACCCTGGGATCATGACGTGAGCTGAAGGCAGATGCTTAATGACTGAGCCACCCAGGTACCCCTGTATCACATTCTTGAAATGAAAAACAAAATTACAGAAATAGAGATCAGAGTGGTTGCCACAGGTTAAAAAGTGATTGGACAACATGAAAGAACTTTATGGTGATGGAAATATTCTGTACCTTAACTACATCAGTTGTCAGTATCCTAGTTGTAAGACTTTGGAATACTGGTTAAGAGTGCACCAGATCTCACTGTATTTATTACAACTGTTCTTACAACTGCATGGGGATCTACAATTATCTTCACATAAAAAGTTTAATTGAGAAACTTTATATAATAAAAATACAAGGTGCTTGGGGTGCCTGGGTGGCTCAGATGGTTAAGCGTCTGCCTTTGGCTAGGTCATGATCCCAGGGTCTTGGGATCGAGCCCCGCATCGGGCTCCCTGCTCGGAGGGGAGTCTGCTTTTCCCCCTGCTCATGTTCTGTCTCTCTCTCTCTGTATCTCTGTGTCTTGAATGAATAAATAAAAAAATCTTAAAAAAAAAAAAATACAAGGTGCTTAATAAACATTTGGTGGAATTATGTGTAATGAATGGATTCAATTAAATACTTACATCAATTTAACATAAAAAGGTAGGTAGGTAATAAAAATGACCAAATAAAATGAAAAGAGATGCTGTAAATCTGCCATATTTTAGATAGGCAAATATTTGTTCAGTAAGTGATTAAATATGATTAAATGTGATATTCCAAACTACTGTCTTTGAACTAAGAGAAGTAGAAAGTGGTAAATAATTTGTTTTTGAACAACAAAAACATGAATGAAATCTAGCATTCTAATCTAACTCAGACCCTATGGGTAAATCACGATGAATACCACATACATTCACGATGAATACCACATACATTCTGAGTACAACTATTATTTGGATTAATACTCTTGTGTGCTTTACTGACATTTGGGGAAACAGTAGTTGTTTATGGAATTATCTTTTTAAATGCACAAATTACATAAGTAGGGGAAATCACTGAGTTTTTAAAAAATATTATTTTAACTGTCTCTTGTCTTATTAACCACTTTGGTGATGCAAAGATTTTTAAATAATTATATTAAATAGAAAATGACATGTGCCTTTAGAGAATTCATGATCTAAGAAGACACGATGGTCATATCCTATACATAGGACAATATGTTTTTCCATTCTTATGAGGTACTGACTAGTACAGTACCTTGAGCATACAAGGTACTAAAATGTTTCATAAGTTAAATTAATTCTTTCTTTTAAAACTGTCATCATTGTTCAGAGAAGGAAATATCCCACTGTGGGCTATAATTATAGGTTAATGTACACCTTGAAATATTCTTGAATCTGCACAAAACTGGTGAAGGCTTTCCAGTAGGAGGTGAAAAAAGGAAGATTTGGCATTCGTGAGGGAAAAAAAGTTTGCATGGAAGATTAGAATTCCTAAAAGATGGTGGGTAAAGACCCTTAAACCAGGGTGAGAAAACTGAGGACCACAGCATTTTTTTAAATGACAGATATAAAGCAATGTTCCCAGGCGTTAAAGCTAGAATACATATTTGTTTCTTTGATTTCTGAGTCTAATCATCTCTGGAAAACATTTGCTTTTTTAACTTGACAATGTCTAAGGAATCATTATAAATAGAGAAGCAGAAATTATGTTGGTAAAGATTTAATGTCACATCTGTGCATTGTACAAATTGCCTGGGGGCACAGGAAAGAAAGTTAAGACAGGATTATAGTAACCACTTCCTTCAGAGTGGGCTCCATGGTTTTTCTATGCAAAGTTCAATGGGTCTGTCCCTGTGATGTCATGGCCCCAGTTCATGTCTGTACCAAAGGGATCATCAGAAGGCTATGATTATTCGAGACATAGCTGACTTCTTACACATATTCAGCCTATGGTTATGGACATAGCCACTCAAAAATGTTCTATGTCAAATCTAAGTCTATATAACAACATTGGTCTTTTAGGCAAACATTAAATAAAACAAAATATAATCCAAGGTACTTAAATGTCATTAAATTTAATAAAATTGTATTACAAATTATGTGCAAGGTGTCATGTACAATTATTCATCCCTAGTGCTTGACACATGGTAAGGATTTCTAAATGTTAAGTAAAGGAATGGATGAATCTAAATCTATTGAGGAAGAAACATGCTATGAAGCAAGTACTGGGAATTAAGGAGTAACTTCCACATTGATGATTTGGAGGCAGAAATGGATGCCTCGACGTTTAATGTGTCTTAAATATAGAGCACTGAAGTTTCATAAAACTGCATTGATAATGCAAAATTCCATGTACTACAGCTAAAGTTATATTAATATTTTCCCCTTATCTGAATAACTCAAGTATGAATACTTTAAACTAGAACTTGTAGAAGTTTGTGAAGTACCTTATTAAAAAGGTACAAGAATCAACACACTAGTGGGAAAATTTAATACTTCAATTATAATAATTATAGTATTTGTAACTAATGACCACAAATTAAGAAATAAATCAAAGAGATAATAAATAAACCAACATAATACAGAGTATTTACAGGAAGAAAAAATTGCATGAAATCTTACCTGGATCCATTTATCCGGAATTGCCATGGCTAATCGATAGTCAAAGCCAACTCCTCCCTGGGAAATTGGAGAACAGAGAGCTGGCATTCCTGATACATCCTGCAACAAAATACATCAGCATTATCAATTCACATTGCTCAGATTCTTACTATATTTTTGACAGTAAATTCTGGGCCAATAAATAAAAACAGTAAATGGGAGCAGATATTTTTGGAGTGTTTGGGCAGCAGAATTGTAAAAGTAGTTACAACTATGACAGCATATCTCATTTCCCACTAACATTTTGTGTAATGCTTTTCAATGCAGGACAACTTCAATCTCATGAGGTGATTTTATTTTTCTTTTCCTTAGTATCACAAGATAGAGAACACAAAAGAGTAAGATGATTACTGCCAAAACATAGTTTCTTAGACTTATTTTTGAGCTAATGTATGAACATTTTGCTACTGCTTTCATCAAACACAAAAACACATGTGGCATATATCTGTTATACTTATTCTCTTCACATACAGTACTGGCAAGGAGTATATTTTGTGAAGACCTATCTTCCGATGAGATAGAAAAAGACTTAGTACATTAAGTATGAAGCAATAAGATGGCTTTCAGTATAGTCAGCTACACTTGAAATGGGTCTTAAGGTTATCTGGTGGATCCTCTTCATCTAGAAGATACAGAAACTGAAGCTCACTCAGGTGAAGGGATCTTTAAAGATATGTTTCTCAAGAGTAGAGTCAGGACTCAGATGTCAGGCCCTTCAACAGAGTGTCTTCCTTCTCTGTCATGCCACCACTAGATTATTACTGATAATCAAATAAACACATAAGGAAAAAAAAGATGGTATAAGGACCCAGATGTAGCAAAATGTATTATACCAGCAACTATGGTGAAATATGAGTCACATATTAGCAATTCTAACTCTACGACATCTTTCAAATAAATCCTTTTCCCTTGCTCCATTTCTATAGCTACTGTCTTATTTAATATTCATTACTCCTTGCTTAGACCATTATGCTTCCAAATGGAATTCCCCATCTCCAGTTTCCCTTCACTCTAACTGCTGCCAAATTAATATATTTTTTAAAGATTTATTTATTTTAGAGAGAGAGAGCAAGAGCACAAGTGGGGGAACAGAGAGTGAAGGGGGGAGAGAGAGAGAGAAAGAGGGGAAAGCAGACTTCCCATTGACTGTGGAGCCCAACATAGGGCTCGATCTCATGACCCCGAGATCATGACCTGAGCCGAAATCAAGAGTTGGGCGCTTAACCAACTGAGCCACCCAGGTGCCCCCCAAATTAACATCTTATGAGACAGTGCCCTATCACTGCCCATCAATAGCTTCCAATAGCCAATAACTAAAAACTCAAATTCTTTAGCTAAAGATTCAATTCAACAATCATGCTTTAAGTATTAACAATATAATTTCCTATTTGATTATTTGCCTCTTTACTTTCTGTTAGAATGTGAGATCCATGGAACAAGGGTTTTGTGGTTTTTGCTGTTCACTGATATATGCCAAGAATTCAGAGTAGTATAAGAGTACCTGGCATAAAGCAGGAACTCAATACCATTTTGTGAGAGAATAAATACAGGTGCTGTCAGGAATTTAAAGGTAAATAAGACATAATATCTGACCTTCATATAACTTCCTTATAAATAGAACCTAACTAAATATATACACACTTATTATCATGAAATGATAACGTGATGTAGTTGTTATAATTGTTAACTGAAGTACACAGAAAATGCAACGGGGAGACCTATAGCTTTCCACCATAATTTCTACTATTATATTTCAAGTACTAAATACATCATTCACTTTGGAATATTTACTCTTCCCTGTGCTTGTCACTAACTCTTCTATGTGCGTCACTGCCCAAACTCTTCCTTGTGTCATTATCCTTACTTTCTATAAAAGACTATCACATACTCTGAGCTCTCTGAAACTTAAACTCAAATGCTTCTTCGTATACAACACTATCCGCAAACTCTTCACACAGAAAAGCTGGTAAAAAAAGAAATATATGACCTCTTTGGACTTCTAAAATAATTTATTGTTCTCTAATGAAAGAGAGATACATTTAAATATAGTGCATAGTGGAATATATCTGTTAGAAAATGAAATATTTGTCAATAATATCTTATTTCTACATAGTACTTCACAGTTTATAACTGAAAAAAAGGACAAAAAAGTGAAAAGGATGAATGCTTAACAGAAAAAAATTAAAAGGTTATATCTTATAATATGTCATATTTTCACTATTATAGTAGGCATTTAGTTTGGTTCCTTATAAACATTGGTTGAATATGTATTAAATACCAGGCACTCATGTTAGGCACTGGAATTATAGACAAAATAACTTCCCAAAAGAGTTTTCATGCGACTAAGTTTTCCTAACACTGGTGATAGGCTGGTATTAAAGATCAAGATAATTTTCTCAAGGAACCTTAAGGCGCATTCTATATTTGTTCTAAAGATAGTTTTAGGAATACTTTGATAGGAAATAGAATATGCTAAGAAAAACATTTGGACACCAGTTGGTCTTGACTCCTAAATCTGAATCCTAGAAAGCTACTCCATTAATGCACATGAGATATTTGTGGCTATCTTTTGAAAGAGAAGAGTTATGACTATCCTTTTCCTTTTAAAATCTTAAAAGAAAAAAAAGTAAACATAAAGGCCACTAAAATAAATATACTTTAAATGTAAAAAAGTCAATACCTACCAACACAGCATATAAAAATAACCACGTGTTCAAAATAAAGTTGAAGTAGTTTTATTTTTTAATATCTAAGGGTATCTTATGACTATTCCAAAAGGGGGGGGAACCTCAATCAAAAAATACTTTTAATTAATATAGCAAATAGAACCATGGGAAATGGTAGATACATTCTAGGAAAATAAGTCTTCAATTTTAGTAACTATCATAAATAAATTTAAATTTCTACTATAGGACTTTATATAAACTACAGTACTTATTTGTTACACCACATTCCTTTCTTAAAAAAAAAGTTCATGAGGATCAATTTCACATTTTGAAGAGACTCCCACTAGACAGAAAAGTGATGTACTGAAATTGAAGTAGTTTTCAATTTAAGTAGAATAAATTGAAGACACATCTTGTTAAAAAAAAATATCTAAAACCAAGTAACATAAAGTAGGCTAAAGTCTCAAAGTTTCATTGGTAGAAACACTGATAATCAGACAAGGGCTCCCGAGATCATGAAACTATTTTACTTGAAATGAACGGAAAGATCAATGTAACAATTTTAAGTTTCATGTATTAAATAATTGCTTCTTTTTTTCCAGTACCCACTTTTGATTTGTACTATCATTGTTTGTAGTAACTTTTCATTTATACTGTCTCTGCTTTGAATTGTTACAAATATAATTGACAAAGTTTTTTGATGTTTGACAGATACAATAAATTCATATAAAAGACAAAATAAGTTTAAAATACACTCTGACATTAAAAGATACTTGGCACATAAAGTAATTAGCACAAGTATTAGTAAGATTTATAAGATATGACCAAATGTAGGCAAGTATATAGTGTAGAATAATACAGGTTTATCAAAATGTTATTATAATTGTGTTTTTTAAAAAATCTGTGTAATAATTTATTCTAGAAATTTAGGGTCCATTTTTCTGTTCCTAGAATATATTTAGAAGACAAAATGTCTAAAGAAAGGAACTGTTCTCTATTCAAAGATAAACAAGGAAATCATTCCATCTAGTTGAAGATTCAGGGTTTTGAGAAAAGATGGATAAAAAAAAGTCTATACAAATAATAAATACCACAGAAAGGAGACCGTCACTACTGCATTTCATTCCCATGAACTAAATGCCAACAATGTGCAAATACAACTGAACTCTGACGCTTTTAAGGATATTCTTGCTATTTTCAGATGCCAACCACTGCACTTTGTACAGAACAGTTTTAACATACTAAATTCAATTTTAATAATTTCTAGTAAGAGGACTCAGAAAACCAGAGGGATTTTAGAACTAAATCTAAATTAGCATAAGCATTTAACAAACTTCTTAATTTATCACATTTATCACCAAGAGGGGAATTGTCAATTATGCATATACCGAATTATATCATTACAGTGCAGCTTTGGGACAGTTAATCATGAACCTTCAGTAATCATGAATAACTAGTGAACATTTGGCAATCCAAGAGCAATAACATAAACAAGAAAGGTAATCACATCAGAACAAGAGAGACTTCAGAAAAGCTTGCAGGCAGTGAGCCCTGCCATCTCTAATGATTAAACCAGAAAAGAAAAAATAAATAAATAAAAAAACCAGACACACATTAATATTCAATTCTTTTCTCTGTTGAAGGTCTCATGGCGGAAGGACCTGTCCACTGATTAGGATATTTTACTTTCTAACCACTGGCATTTTCTTTTGTAACAATGAAATGATGACAAGTAATTAGTGCACACTATCTCCTAATAAGAAAACACTGCATTCTAAATAATGTGCCACCCATACAAGATAGCTGCACTATAGTCAGGGCATAATTTCGGTTATGCAATTATTGACCACATGAGATTAATCATTCAAATATTGTATGCTGTGACAAAATGTTCTATATTAAAGCGGGTCAGAGGGTAGAGATCATTATGGTTTTACCTCAGCTACTGTTATAGAATCTGGATACAACGTGTGAATCAAATGATTTGCCAACAGGAGATAAATCAAGGCATCTTCATCTACTTGAAGTCCAAAATATTCATGGTAATCACCTGAAAAACCTTGACCTACAGAATAGAAAATCAATATAGATGCATTATTTTAACATGAAAGCCTTAACTTAGCACAAATGCTCCCACCAATTAGTTTATTGAGATCAGTTTTGTTATCATAGCAAAATGTAATGAGCCTCAATACCATGTAATATTAGCATCAGCAAATATATTCTATCTTAGAAAAGTACTCCATAGCAAACATCTGGAATTCAGACAATCCTGCAATTTATTTTTTGTTCTTCAAAAGCAAACAAAGCACTCTAACTGAAAATTTTAATTTAATTTTAACATAATTTTAAAGCAAAAAAAATGAAATGATACCAAATTCTATATTTCAATTTTTAGATACATTTTTTTCTCATGTCAAGAGATGTTAATGTTAGCTAGTTCCTATTAGATCCCTTTGAAGAAAAGCAAATATGAAAACCATCATAACATTGAGACATAGTGTTTATATTATTTTAAATATGTGCTTCAATTTATGCAATACAGATTTCCTATGATGACAAAAAGATTTTAACATCCTCCAACTTACTTCTACCTTCTCTTCCCTCACATCCTAATTTTGGTTGCTTATAGTACATAGCACTTATGGAAGTTATACTACTTACTTTTGATTTCTTGAATTGTTTACTTATTTTTAATTAATTCAAATTAGTGCCCAATACATGCCTTTTCCCTCTGTTTCCCTATAACAAGTTTTTTATATTTTGACTCACTTTTTTTTTTTCAGTTTCCTGGATCCCATCATTAAATGGTATTTTCAAATATAATTATAGAAGTATTATTCCTCAAGCTCTTTCAATTTAATACCGGAATGGCAATTCAATTATCAAATTCTTGAGTCAAATTTTGCTTCCCCCCAATTTTTTATACATTGCTGTTGGCAAGAGAAAAGTATGAGTTCAGCCACTGTTTTCATCCGCACAAGTAAATTTCTTTTTCTTTCTGTCACCTGCTGAACTTCTCTTTATCACTTAATTTTATATATTGAATACTTTGTGTCTTGATGTTGATTGCTTTATCTCATTTTTTTTCAATTCATTTCCCTAATTCCACAATTCCCTGGAAAATACCAAGCCTTAAGCAGAAAGAGGTTCTACAGGGTTATGCAGGTGTTGTAATCTAGGAGAGGTTCTTTCTTGACCTTTGCCATGCTTTCCTTCTTCATCCCTCAAGTTATCGTCTCTCAAACTGGAGGATATCAGTGAAACCTGTCATGTTTTATAGATACAACTTTTTTTCTAGGAACACTTCCTGGGGGCAGACCATGACTAAGAGCAGTTAGCGGGATGCTTTGAATATAGCTTCTTTCCTTGGCAGCCGCTTTTCAATATTTACAGGTTAAAGTCCCTTTTTCAGATTGGTTGTTGCTGGTAAATATTTGGCCTTTAAAAAATAATAATTATTCACCATATTATCTACTGAGGAATTAGGATTCCATGATCCCACTTCTTTGAACAATTTTTCAACTGAAGATCTCTGATCAATGTTTTTAACTACAAATTAATTTATAATTTAATTTTAACTGTGAACATCTATTTAAAATATACACATTTTATCAGTGTTTAATATGCAAAGAGACCTACACATTCACAAAGGTTCGCATTTATTTATTTTTTGTTATTTATTTCTCATTGCAATTGCTGTCACGTTCACATCCTATAGGTGCTCTGATAAATGGTTGGCTTAAAAACATTTTATTTCTTTCGCTAGGACTTCCAGGTGAATAAAAGTGGTGAGAGCGGACATCCTTGTCTAGTTCCTGATATTAGAGGAAAAGCTCTCAGTTTTTCACCAGTTTTACTATTTGCAGATGACATGATATTATATACAGAAAACCCTACAGATTCTACCAAAAACTATTAGAACTGATACATGGATTTAGTAAAATTGCAAGATACAAAACTAATATACAGGAAATCTGTTGAGTTTCTATATACTAATTTGAATAGAAGGAGAAATTAAGAAAACAATCCCATTTACCTTTGCACCAACAAGAATAAAATACCTAGGAATGAACTTGATCAAGGAGGTGAAATACCTGTACTCTGAAAACTATAAAACACTGATGGGAAAAATTAAAGATGATACAAACAAATGGAAAGCTATTCCTTGCTGATGGACTGGTAGAACCACTATTGTGAAAATGTCTATACTATCCAAAGTAATCTACAGATTCAATGAAATTCCTATCAAAATATCAACAGTAGTTTTCACAGAACTAGAACATGTAACCCTAAATCGCACAAAACTGCGAAATACTCCATATGGCCAAAGCAATCTTGAAAAAGGAAAACAAAACTGGAAGTATCACAATCTCACATTTCAAGATCTACCACAAAGCTGCAGTAATTAAAACACAATAGTACTGGCACAAAAACAGACACATAGATAAATGGAACAGAATAGAGAGCCCAGAAACAAACCCACAATTTTATGGTCAGTTAATCTATGACAAAGAAGGCAAGAAAATACATTGGGAAAAAGACAGTCTCTTCAACAAATGGTGCTGGGAAAACTGGACAGCTACAGGCAAAAAATGAAACTGGACCGCTTTCTTAGACCATACACAAAAATAAACTCAAAATAGATTAAAGACCTAAATGTGAGACCTGATGCCATAAAATTTCTAGAAGAAAACATAGGTAGTACTCTCTTTGACATCAGCCAGACATTTTTCTAGCTAGGTCTTTTTTGTCAAGGGAAACAAAAGCAAAATTAAACTACTGGGACTATACCAAAATAAAAGGCTTTCGCACAGTGAAGGAAATCATTAACAAAACAAAAAGGCAACCTACTGAATGGGAGAAAATATATGCAAATGACATATCTGATAAGAAGTTAATATCCAAAATATATAAAGAACTTATACAACTTAACATCAAAAAACCAAATAATCCAATTAAAAATGGGCAGAGGACATGAATAAACATTATTTTGAAGAAAACATACGGCCAGCCAGCAGACACATGAAAAGATAGTCAGCATCACTCATCATCAAGGAAATACCAATCAAAACCACAATGAGATACCACCTCATACCTGTCAGAATGGCTAAAATAAAAAACACAAGAAATAACAAGTGTTAGCAAGAATGTGGAGAAAAAGGAACCCTTGTACACTTGGGTAGGAATATAAATTGGTGCAGCCACTGTGGAAAACAGTATGGAGGCCCCCTCCAAAATTAAAAATAGAACTACGATATGATCCAGTAATTCCGTTACTGGGTATTTACCCAAAGAATACAAAAACACTAATCCAAAAAGATATATGCACCACTATGTTTACTGCAGCATTATTTATAATAACCAAGATATGGAAGAAACCCAAGTGTCCATCCAGAGATGACTAGATAAAGAAGCTGTGACTATATATATAATGGAATATTACTCAGCCATAAAAAAGAATGAAATCTTGCCATGTGCAACAGCATGGATGGGTCTAAAGAGTATAATGTTAAGTGAAATAAGTCAGTCAGAGAAAGACAAACACCATATGACTTTACTCATATGTGAAATTTAAGAAACAAATCAAATGAACAAAGAAAAAAGAGACAAACAAAAAACCAGACTCTTAAATATGCAGAGTAAACTGATGGTTGCCAGAAGGGAGGTGGGTGTGAGGATGGATGAAATAGGTGAACGGGATTAAGTATACACTTATAGTGATGAGCACTGAGTAATGAACAGAATTGTGGAATCTTTACTTTTGTATACTTGAAACTAATCTAACATTGCATGTTAGATTTGAATAGAAAAAAATTTAAAAAAATAAATAAAACACTTTTAAAGGAAAGCTACACATTAAGGATAGCATATTATTAAGTAGATATATTTCAAAGAAAAGCATTATTGTTTATTTACTTATAAAATGTAATTATATCCAACCTCTTGCCAAAAAGATCAGAAGTCACTAGAGAAAGGAAATACACAATGAAACTAATAAAAATCAAGCCAACAATAATGGTCATTGCAGCTGTGTAACGGAACTCTAAACTTGGTTTTAATATTCCAGTAAAAAAAAAAATGAAATCATTCGTTGCATCTGTATTAGGCTACCTACCCATTCCATGGTGATGGTAGAGCATGGATGTAACACCATCAAAACGAAATCCATCAAAGCCATATTCTTCTAACCACCATCTTAAGTTTGACAGAAGGAATCTTAAAACTTCCCAGCTAAAACATTAGAAAAAAATATACTTAAATGCATTGTTTATAGTGGTTTCTTTGATTGTTATACATTGTTTGCTAAGAGTATTAATTATAATTATAAATATCGTAGGGATCATGATGCTCAATGAAATATACAAAAACCAGAAAACTATTATTTATCACATTTGTTTGATGAAATTCATTCTAAGAGATTATTAAATTTCTTTGGTTGCAAAATCACTTAATATCTAAGAAAAACTGAGAAAAAGTATGTAAATTGGGTCCAAAGTGCAGGGACTCTCTTATTCAATGCTGTGTCCTCAGCAATCATACAGTGATTACTATATAATATTGCTTATAGCAACAGCAATGAAAAAATCTGTTACTGATCTCTAAATTTTCATTAAGATTTTTCATGCAACATAACCATAGTTACAGAGCTCCTTTTAGAAAATATAATTTCATTATCATTAGAAAAACTACCTCATGTTTGCATGTTTGCTTAAAATATTTCCTCATTCTACAATTTCAAACATAACATTTAGAATAAAAAATTTTAAAAAGAGACTTAAAGTCAACCACATGATAACCAATATTACATTTACTAGACTTGCATTTTGTGAGGGTAAAGGAAAAGAAACCTAATTACTAAAACACACATGAGTAATAAAGTAACAAATTTTCCAAGTTAAAGAGTCGTACATCCATAAAAACAGAATGAAAACAAAGAAATGTTATAACTCAATTAAAAACGCCACACGAAACAAGCCTATTTCGGACAATTGAGAAGAAGGCATCGTCAATTAGTATTTTCTTTAGTCATACAGTTATGGTTGAGTTCTCTATCTTATTATAACTCTGGTTTTAAGACTTTAATACCTCATTTAGTTTAATGACAAAGCAGTTATAGCGAACACAAATCTTTAACCCAGTTAAAATTTATGTATTTTTTTTAAACCTTCCATATATTCAAGAGCAATCTGACATAAGTGGATATTAAGCCATCACAATCAACTTCAGAAGAGTAAATCCAAACTTTGGGGAAAGATGAGTTGTTAGTAATTAACTGCTTTAAATAAGTTACTTTTTGAGTTTTGCAAACTTACTGAAATTAAAAAAAAAAGGAACCAAAAAGCAGAAATACAAGCAATCCAGTAGATCTGAAAAGGTAGTGAGGAGGTTTTAGATTCTAGTTCCAAGCCATGATGAAGGTAGAATTCGCTAATGTTTCTACGAATGCCTATTCATTTGGGGGTTAAGGAAAAAAAAAACAACTCTGTTTAACAAAAAGAAATTAATAAAAACAAAGAGGTATTCCACAACCAAACAGAATCAAAATTACTCTATTTTGTATAGGACTTTCTAATATCGATGCATTTTTTGAGGTTTTATTTAAATTAAAAAGCTCATTTTTTTTTTTTTAGAGACATTTTGGTTCACAGCAAAATAGAAAGGAAGCATGTCTATACTTTTTTAACAAAGTTGCTATAGGAGTACTCCAGAAAGAAGACATGAAGAAACTTCCCTATCAATAATCCTTGGTAAACAATATTTTGAAAAGGACATACTTTTCTCATTTGGCTATTCAACTGGTAATGTACATTTTACTTCCGAAAGGTAAATGGAAAGATATTTTTAGTCAAAAATACCCCAGAGTAGGAACAAAACCTATTTAAATACTATATATGTTGGGTAGATGTATGAAGATATGAGTATGTAAGAGACTATAAAAGGTCTCTGGGCCTAATGGGCCGTGCACCACTGTTTTGTTTACCTTGCAGAGTACTTCAAATTCTCACTTTGAATGCCTGCAGATAGAATATGGACCTCCTAAGCTCTTCCCAGTCCCTGCCACTGCACATTTTCCAATACCAGCCTTATAGCTGTTTATACCACCAGCTTGGGCTTGTGGACAGTTGCTATCAATTTCTAATATAAATATTATGGACTGAATGTTTCCTAGGCAGACTAGACACAGGTTTAAATGTAAGAACTGTGTCCTAATTTCTACAAAGATAAAAGAAAAAAAAAAGAGCCAATGATAGTGCAATCCAATAAAAACAAAAAAGGGGGATGATGTGAATTTAATAACTGAAAAGAAAGCATTGCACAATATAATTTAGTTGATGATTATGGGCAGCATTATTAATGGCCTACTCATTCCTAATACTACAATATTTAATCTGTTCTCTTCTTGACCAAAAAAGGTGTAACACATTAAAAGAAAAAGACATATTTAGCTGTGACTATATGAGTAGACAGATTCCTGGCACGGGTAAACAGAAAAAGAATTCCCTGTGATAATCTAAAAAGAAACAGCAATGACAATGGAGCATCTAAATTAAAAAAAATCTAATGGGTTAAGAAAATAGTAAATTCTACATGTTAGAGTTTGAAATGCTCTTAACTTGAAACAATGTCTAAACAACATCAACAATCCTGGGGGGGACAAAATCACCACAAGATTAAACTGACAGGAATAAATCAAACTTGTAGAGCTCTCAAAATAATTTATTTTATAATGTTTTATAAATCATGGATGAAGCATAAACTAGATATGTTATCTGTAGAGACAGAAAAGAGATATACAAAATTTTATAGGAGACCAAACTATCTAGAACAAAAACAGTAAAGAAATAAAATATAGAAAGTTTTATTTTTCATAACAAAATCTCAGGGAATACATTCAAGGAAAAAAAAAATCAGACCTAAAATTTTAAAGTTGGCAGCAGCAAATGAAAAGCAAAAGTTAAAAATATTCATTCTCTGGTTATATACATTTTCTAAAACTTGGCTATTAAGAGGAGTTAAGTAACAACAACAATAACAACAATTAGTCTTATAAGAGTAATATTTTTTTAAAGATCTTATTTATTTATTTGACAGAGACACAGCAAGAAAGGAAACACAAGCGGGGGGTGGAGGGTAGAGGGAGAGGGAGAAGCAGGTTCCCCGCTGAGCAGGGAGCCCGATGCGGGGCTCGATCCCAGGACCCTGGGATCATGACCTGAGCCAAAGGCAGACGCTTAATGACTGAGCCACCCAGGTGCCCCTATAAGAGTAATATTTTATAAATAATTAGCTTTTATTGATTAAGAAAAAATTATCTCTGCAGGAACTGGAGGAAGACAGACTCATAAATATGTTCTCAATATCTCTGTGATCCCAATTTTGTGTCTCTTATCATCTTACATGATAAATCTAGATGGACTAATTCACTCTTGGTAAACTCAGCATCCTGATGAAACTAACTTTAGAACACAGATTGTATAAATCAGAACTTTGGAGATCTAACAAAACAGAGAACCAGGAAGACTGAGATCTGAGTCTATAAAATGACCAGACCTTTCATGGACATGAACCAGAACTCAAAGCTGAAAAATAGTAGGTCATAGAGGGTTTATATTGTCATTGGAATGAAGATGTAGCTCCCCCCCCTTTTCTTCTTACACTAGGTAAACATCCAACTGAATATAGACAGTGTATTTAAGTATTATATAATATTATTTATCCCAGATCACTGAACTTAAATTATAAGAGGAAAGCTATGCCAGGGGTCCACCAGAACCTCCAGGTTCAGTGATTCACTAATAGGACAGACAGGATTCAACATTTGGTTGTAATCATGGGTATGATTTATTATAGCAAAAGGATAAAAGCAAAATAAACAAAAGAAAAAGCACACGGATGGAGCAAAGTTCAGCAGAGTCTAGACACAAGCTTCCAAGAGTCCTCTCCTGATGGAGTCACACTTAATCCTTCCAACAACAAACTGTTGCGACACTTGTGAAATGTCTACCAGAGAAATTCACTGGAAACGCAGTTCCTAGTGATTTTATTGGAGGCTGGTGACTGGGTATCTTCTGCCTTGACACATATCAAAACCTAGATTCCCAGAAGGAAACTGGGTGTTCAGTATAAGATACATGGCTTGTATGAACTGTTTAGGTGCAGTGAAAAACTGTTTTTCAGTCCTGGGAATGGTGAGAACCCTCTCCAAACCCAAGTCCCCAACGGCTAGGTAGGGGCCAATCTTGTAGGCAGACATTTCTAAGAATAGCAGTCATAATTGTGCTATACTTCTTTTTCTGCAAGAAGCACAGCCTAACATTATATAATTATAAAATACTTAACTATAGGTTATTGGAAAAAACTACTTCTTTTTTGTGTGTGTGTATGTTAGGTTTGTTTGTTTGTTTATTTATTATTGTTATGTTAATCACCATACATTACATCATTAGCTTTTGATGTAGTGTTCCATGATTCATTGTTTGTGCATAACACCCAGTGCTCCATGCAGAACGTGCCCTCTTTAATACCCATCACCAGGCTAACCCATCCCCCCACCCCCCTCCCCTCAAGAACCCTCAGTTTGTTTTTTCAGAGTTCATCTCCCCCTCCGATTTCCCCCCTTCATTCTTCCTCTCCTGCTATCTTTTTTTTTTCTTAACATATATTGCATTATTTGTTTCAGAGGTACAGATCTATGATTTAACAGTCTTGCACAATTCACAGCGCTCACCATAGCACATACCCTCCCCAATGTCTATCACCCAGCCACCCCATCCCTCCCACCCCCCACTACTCCAGCAACCCTCAGTTTGTTTCCTGAGATTAAGAATTCCTCATATCACTGAGGTCATATGATAATTGTCTTTCTCTGATTGACTTATTTCGCTCAGCATAACACCCTCCAGGTCCATCCACATCGTTGCAAATGGCAAGATCTCATTCCTTTTGATGGCTGCATAATATTCCATTGTATATATAGACCACATCTTCTTTATCCATTCATCTGTCGATGGCTCTTTCCACAGTTTGGCTATTGTGGACATTGCTGCTATAAACATCTAAAAACTACTTCTAAAGTAATTTTCCCTCAGAGGTACTCAGATTTCAAAACCAAGTGGAAGAATCTAAATACACGTTAAAAATCTAAATGTGGGGGCACCTGGGTGGCTCAGTCAGTTAAGCCTCCGACTCTTAGTTTTGCTTGGGTCATGGTCTCAGTGTCATGGAACTGAGCCCCTGTCAGCTCTGCACTTAGTGGGGAATCTGCTTGAGATTCTTTCTCCCTCCCTCTCTGCCCCCCACTCTTGCTCTCTCACTCTCTAAAATAAATAAATAATCTTAAAAAATTGAAATATGTAAGGAGTCCAGGTTGAGGCGTTCTGCTCTACATGCTACCTTCCACCATCACACGAACAATGAAATCATTAAGCCTGTACATGAATGAACTAGTTTACTGAATCTAAGATTTCCCTTTCAAAGAGAAAACATCAGAACAAGCTTAAAGAACAGGTATCAGTGGAAACACAGATTTTTGAAAGATGTCTATTACTATTTCTACTATCATAATTTTCGAGCCCTGTACCTGTAAATTCCATTTTTCCTTCTTTTTTTGTGGGGGGGGGGCTGAGAAGAAGGGTTATGATGTAGTCCAAATTATGACTGAATGAGAAATATTACTCAACATGCCCTTTAGTAATAAATAAACTGAATCATCTCAACTGTCTGGTTTGCCTTGATCAAAGCGTGAAAATGTCTGGCAAAGGGTACAATAAAAAAGGCAATTTACTTTTTCTACCTTAAAATGTCATCAGACAGCCCATCACACAGTAGATATATCCCGTTGATTAGAGTCCCATAAAAATATAAGGCAGAATTTAGGAGCAGTTTTACTCTGGTGAGTTCCAGCAGACAAGGTGGGACTTTTATTTTAAGATTTCTCCATTGACACAAGGGTTTTAAAGCCTATTCTTAGAAACCAAAGAGCAGCCTAGTTTCCAAACAAATGGAAGAGTTAGATGCTAAATTTTAGAAGGTGATGCCAAAATAATATATATTTTGGGGGCCAGGATGACTGTGTATGAGAAGTAACCTATTTTAGTTATTAGCTTTTTATATTAAACTAATTAACATGTTAGTTGTTAGAAACTAATAGTACGTGATCTATATTGTCAAGTTAACTGATTAGATTACTCATATTTTTTTATTAAGCAAAACAAAATCGCTACGATCCAGAAAAAGATAATAAAATGCAGCTGACTTTCAGGTGTCTGACATAAAAACTGAATATATGGCTGAATAATATATACATTTAAGAATTTCTGGCAATTAAAATAATCAGGATTCTAATTGGTTTAGTGTCTGAAATATTCAACCTTTAATCAAGTAATGAAGCTTTATTAAGGAAATTTTGTTACACAGATAATTCCAGTATTAAGGTTTCTAGAAAATATCCCTAAAATCAAAAACTGTTGATTGTCTCACATTCTGCCAATGAATTTTATAATGAAATAAAACAGTCAAGTTTTCTTGGTGAACAAGTATAATCAGATATAACAACATTTATTAGATGGAATTACATTTTGTAATTTAAACCTATTTGCCAAAATGTTGTTTTTAATTGTGGTCCTGAATAACTTCTGGGATTTTCAAAATAAGCAACTTTGTCCCCTGGATGTTATTAAAACTATCAGTACTGTATAATTAATAGGAAACATTATTAAAGAATCGTTAAATATAAAAATCTAAGGAGAATTGTAAATTTTTCTTAGTTATTCCACAATCTTTGAAGCTGAATGGCTATCAAATAGTACATCTTCACACCATGAAACAAAACTCCATGCTTTGATCTGGGTATTTCAACTCGGGCAGTAGGTTGACCTTGAGAAAATACTTTCAGACTTTCTTTTATGAAGAAGGTATGGCACGTCAAATAAAAGGATGGAATTCTAAATTGTGATAAAAATAACATTTTGAGAAGGATACTCTATTGAATCTACTGCCACTGAAAAGCAGGTAATACCTATTTACTCCCTTTTTAAAAATTAAAAAAAAAACACCTCTATCAATTTAAATTTAATTAAATTAACCACTAAAGAAAAAATGCTGTATTTTTGCTTGTACTTTGTCAACAGAAATTATACTGTCAGTCAATAGGAAATGATTGAGAAATTGATCAATATAATCTAATGATCATATCTGATACTAGATAGTAATGTCATTGATCATAAAATGTATCTGGGTTTTCAGACACTGAGAATTATACTGAGGTTATTGTATATATTAATTTCAAATAAAATTAGGTAGCAATTTGCACAAAATGCTAGTAAGACAGATTGTTAATTTGACTACTAAGAATCTGTAATAATATAAATTTCAGAACATAAATGATTATTATAAAATAAGATTTTGAAGTTTTCTTTTCAATATCACATTATTTTCTGGATTTCAACCCACACAACTTTATTTTATATAAATTAATATGTTGTTTAATCCCATTATATCCACTCAGCCCTGGTTATCTACATTCATTATTACAATAAAACATTTTCTTTCCCTGAAGGCCTAAATTGTATTTAGCTTATTAAATACTGTATAAAAATTACCTCTATTTGTAGTATCTGTAAGTCCAATAAGGTATTCTCTAGGAAATAAGTATGAAAAGATAGTGTATTGTACCTTTATATGCTAAATCCTTCCAATTATACTTTTGCTTAAAAAAAAATACTCGAGAAATTTTCAAGTCTCTTTTTTCTCTAATTTGATCAATTTCTTAGCAAGCATGGTCGCCTGCTCAAGATTAGGAAAAGGCATACTTGAAGGGGTGTGTGTTTGTACGTGTGTGTGTGTGTGTGTGTGTGTGTGTGTGTGTGTGTGTGTTTGAGGAGTTGTAAGAGACCAGAGTAAGAGACCATCAGTGAGAGCAAAAGTGAAAGTTTTCAGTCTGATATAAAAGAAAGAGACAAACATAAATCAAATAATAACCCACTCTGATAATGATTACCCTGGGTATTTAAGAAATTAATACACCATTTATTTTTAAATTGGTTCTTATTTCTTTGCTTCCTCACAAAAACTGTTACCAAAAGTGAATTTTCAAAGCATTAATGCTTATAAAATACCCTACTAACGTTTGGAGAGAACTTAGATCTTTTTCAAAGTAGAGGACCCAAAAAGTTGAGCAGGCCAAGGTGCAGAAAGTAGAAAGCCAAACTATGTCACTCTTTCTGATGAAACATAGGTGAGGTATTCTGTGAAATTATTACACATCTCATTGAACAAAACATTGTTTTTCTCCAGAATAAACCACTGTAAATTAACTAATTATACTTAAATATATATATAGACATGGGCGCCTAGATACACACATATCCATGTCTTTCAAACAAGGTTAAAAATCCTCCCTTAATTATAGAATGAAGCTAATTACTGCTCCAGATCAAAACAAGTGACAGTGATTTGAATGTATATAGATATATATCATTGACAAATACTAAACCAAAATTGGTCATCAGCTTTTAAAAGCTTATTTTTTTTAAGATTTTATTTATTTATTTGAGAGAGAGAGAGAAAGAGAGTGCACAAGCAGGAGGGAGGGGCAGAGGGAGAAGCAGACTCCCTGCTGCGCAGGGAGCCTGAAATGGGACTGGATCCCAGGGTCCTGGGATCCTGACCTGAGCCGAAGACAGACAGTTAACCAACTGAGCCACCCAGGTGCCCTAAAAGCTTATTTTAATAGAAAAGTTTGGAAATACTAACTATTCATATGCTTCTGCTTTTTCATTTTTTCCCTAATTGATTTATTTCTAGTAAATTAACTGTGATATTTAAGTAAGCTATTATAATACTTGTATTATAGAAAAATATGTTCCTGAACTTGGTAATTTCCTATCACCTTATTAAAATTTATTAGATATAACATGTTGTTTACTTTTATTTATCCAGTGTCCTTTCAAAAGATGATTTGAGGCAACTTATAGATCAATATATCTGCATAGCACCAAAAATGAGAAAAATACAGGTGAAGGAGAATAAAGATCTTGAAGATATACAAGCATAAAGCATCTGGTAATCAGTTTTCTTTTCCAGTCCAAAATAATTATGATTTCACAGACTATAGTGACTACGAGAAGATTTTCCTTGACTATCACCCCCAAATAATGAATATTTTAGGGCAACATTTGAGGCTTACACAGTTTATATAGATATTTAGATATTTAAATATAGATATTTAGAACCCCAAGGAAGTTGTTTTCAATATGCAATAATGTACTCTGTAACCAGGAACAGATTAAGTGCTCCAGAGGGAAGGTGAACTGGGGAATACCAGTTACACACGGATAGAGGTAAGGCAGGGTGCAAAAAGAGAGCGGCCTAGTCCCTCAGGAAGTGGTGTGCGTGCATGTATGTGTGTGTGTTCTGGGGTGGGAAACCCAAGGGGAACAGTATGTAGCTAGTTATTAGTCATATTTAAATCTCAACCATCACTTATTCAGCAGTCTTCAATTTTGCCCTGAACTTGCTAAATTGTATATAGCTCTCTTATGTATATCTGCACACATTCCTACAAAGCAACAGCTTTTGGTAGGCTGGCTGGAGTAGAACAGAAAGGAGAAATGTAAATATTAAATAGGAAATAAAAAGGAGTTCAAAGTCCCTGAGTGTCTACTGGCTTCCAGACTCCACACATTATATACAGTCTCACTTTAGTGAGGTTGTGATATCAAGTATGTTTTATGGTTGAGGAAACTGAAATTTAAAGAAGTTAAATAAAATGCTCAGGGTCAGCCAGGTAATAGTTACAGATGAAACTCAATCTTTTGAGTCCAAAACTACAATTCTTTTTTTTTTTTAAGATTTTATTTATTTACTTGAGAGAGAGAGAGAACAAGTGGGGATAGGGGCAGAGGGAGAGGGAGAAGCAGACCCCCTGCTGAACAAGGAGCCCAACACTCCATCCCAGAACCCCAAGATCATGACCTGAGCTGAAGGCAGACACTTAACCAACTGAGCCAACCCAGGTGCCCCCCAGAACATAATTCTTAAGTATAATTTTATACTGCCACATTTGGCATGACCATGAATATATTAATTCTTGTTTTTGGCAATTTCCTTGGTACATCAATTTTTTTTAATACTAAGTCCCACATATCCATTGCTCTTATATGTAGTCAAATTAATTGTATGAACTTGAACAAGGTATTTAACCACTCCAGGCCTCAGTTTTCTTTACTGTAAGATGGAAGAAAATTTCAGCACCCTCTTGAAGGGGATTAAATGAGATAATGGAATAATCACATTATGAGCAGTTTGATATACAATAAGGAATCGACTAAGGAGAACTATTAGATAATTAACAGATTTTAAATGTGTATTTGTTTAAATAATAGGTTAAGTATAAACTAGAATAAGCCAATGTATTCTAGTACTATATTTTTTATATTGAAAATAAATCTTCATAAAGGTAAGTATGTTTTGGTTAATATCAAAACAAAACAAGCCTTATTTTTTTAACTCAGCTTTTTTTCAGGAGGTAGTATAGTATTCACTTATTGATGCATTCAACATTTATTTCTTGAGTACCTACTTTGTGCCAGGCACAATGCTAGGTGCTGGGGATAGAGTAATGTATACAAAATACACAATACCCATTTTCATGGCATTTGAGGCCTAATGGGAGAGACAGACATTTTATAAATAATACCATACATTTAATTATAATAGTGATTAATAATCTTGAAGATTCTATAGGATAAATTAGACAATATATCACCCATCCAAATTTATAAGAAATAAATTTAGTTCAGAAAAGCTGTCGATCCATGTCTGACAGACATAGCAGGAATACGCTATCATACTTACTATCAGTTTCCTAGTGTAGCATTTAACATAGGACCTCCTTCAAAAATGGATTCTAATGTGTGGTCAACACTATCAGATTTTGTAGAAAAGTATCGAATTAGCCATCAAATAAAGAGGTGAGGATAAGAAAAAAATAAGATGAATATTTGTATGTGATCACTTTGTGACTGACCTCCCCACATAAAGATCGATTATTCTTCCCCGTTTTAATCATGTTTTTTCCAGAATGTTTCTCTTTAAAGAGAATTACCTTTGGAATAGTATTCTTTCCAGCAATATACGTCTCTGGGAAATCCCCACTATATGTCATAGCCTTTACCTATCAAATCTCACTCTGTTCTTACCTCCTGTCCCAATTCTCGTCTTCTTCAACCCAGATTCTAATCTTTCTGTCAATCTTAAGAATCCATTCTTTCCCTCCTTTGCTCTCTGTGGCTCTTCATCCCCAAACTAGCTTTCGATAGGATCTCTTCTTCTCTTTCCTTTCCTTTTCCTTCTTTAACTTTTCTCTTCTTTCCCTTTTCTCTCTTGTCAACCTCTTTTCCTTTTAAATCTTCATTGAAGAAGTAAAATGAAAGCCCATCAAACTAAACCAGCTGTTGTTTGAAATCCATAAATATACATATTTATATATGAATTTGAAAAGTTACAGATATTAGATATCCTGGCTTGATGCATTTTATGACAAAATTACAGCTTACTCCACTTAATGAAAATCAACAAAACAGTTGTATTCGCAAAGAAACGGCAGTAAATTAGGAGTTAAGAAAACCGTATTCAAGCCAATTTTGCAAAAATGAGTATAAACATATAATCTCTCTGGATCTTAATGTGATAATTTTTTAAAAGAGAGTACTCCATTATTTGTTCTCCTAAATTCATAAATTTTTTGTTAAAGTAAAATGTTAAGATAAAAAAATTTCTGACTTTTAGGATATAGACTAAATAATTTGAATCATTTCATTATATACTAACAGATTCCAGGTTTATCACATCAAATATTGTGTTTTAGACAATAACACAATTCTGGATGACCTGGAAAAATAAACAACTACATTCAAAAACAAAACTAAAACTATCCAGCCTATACCCCCTAAAGAATTAAATATAAGAATCATTTGCTATTTCTCTCCTATCCAAATGCTACTCATTATTCAAATCCCGGCATATGCTTCACAAAACCTGACAATTCCTTACATTAGTGCTACATAAAAGATAACAGGAGATAAGCTGGCTCATGCAAATAATAAACCTGGTCTTCCCAACTTAAATATATATGTCTATGTGGTAGGAACCACGCGCTGTATTTTTTAAAAAATTAATCTTAAACAAATTGATCTGAACTAATAAGGTGCAAAGAAAACTAAAAAACTCAAATAATTCACATTTATTTTTAAAAAATCCAACATTAACTCTAAAGCACTAAAAAACAACAAAAAAACAAATTAAACTAATACATACTACTTAAGAAATCCCATTTTCAGAGTCAATGAAACAGGAAACGTAAAGTAAGAACACCAAACTCTACTTCACTAGAATAAATGCAACTTAAACTATGATTATGATATTCTGGACACCTACAAAAGTGGCTCTGTAATTAGTAAACTGTAGGCTTTTAACAAGATATTTTCACGAAGAAAACAAATTAAGAGGTTATTTAGTTGGAACACTCAAAAGATTTTCCTCTTTCTTTTCTCCCCACAGTTTACAATCCTTGCTTAGGTAAGTTTTACAACATGTTTACCACTATGGAGAATAAAGTTATTAAATTCTTCACTAATCATACTTCCTTATCAATGCAAGTATTTATTATAAATTGTAATACACATAGGCATTTTGCAAACATATACCCCAATTAAGAAAAAATAGTATGTCCAGCCTCTAGTTAGAGTAAGTTCAGAGTGGCCAGTATATATATATATATAGCCTACACTGGAATAAGAATGCTTATGATTAAATATTGAAAATTTCCCCCAATGTTATATAAATCTCTGGTGACAACAACAAAAGGAAGAAACCACAAAAACATCAGTATCCTTAAGGAATCATCAGTTTCTTTTTGTTTGTTCCCGTTATAAATTTTGCATCTGTACATTGCTGCCTAGATTTTCAAAGGATTCTGCAATGATTAATTTAACAATCTACCCATATTGCTGTAATATAGCCAAGGACTTTTACCTATATATAATTTATAATATCCATACCAAGGACAGATTAGCGGGCGAAATAAAACTTCCAACATCCATGTTATTAATGGAGAAATGGGTAAGTGTCGCCAAAATACCACAACTTAAAAACAGACTTCTCAAACTTGGATGCTTGGTACCTCCAAAGATATACATAAAGATCCATCATCTTAAGAGTCAACTTGACCTGATTAATTAGGAAGTAAACAAAATTAATTTTTAAAAATTCTAATAATTACACATATATATTTTAATTTTTTTTAGATTTTATTTATTTATTTATTTGACAGAAAGAGAGAAAGAGTACAAGCAGGGAGAACAGCAAACGGAGACAAAGCAGACTCTCTGCTGACCAGGGAGCCCTATGTGGGGCTTGATCCCGGCACCCAGGATCATGACCTGAGCTGAAGGCAGAGGCTTAACCAAGTGAACAACCCAGGTGCCCCTACAAATATATACTGAATCCTTACTAAATGCCAGGCCTTAAGCTAAATGCTTTGCATGAAGTGTCCCCACATGGAATACCACAACATTCGGAGGTATGCAGTATAATTGGGGTTAGTAAATTTTTTTTAAGGGCCAGATATAAACATTTTAGGCCTTGTGGGCTACCTATGGTCTCAGTCTATGTTGTAATAACTCAGCTCTGCTGGATGAGAGGGGTCATAAGCAATACGTAAAGGAATGGGCATGCCTGCATTTCACTAAAACTTTGTTTACAAAAACAGGCAACAGATTTGCATAGATTTGGCCCACAGACCACAGTTTGCCTCCTTTTGCAATTAGAAGTCACATTTTACCAGTGTCAGTATGTAACGTACTCATATCCACACAGCTGACGGGTGATGAAGTAAGAATTTAAACTCAGGTCTCTTCCATTGCAGAATCAAAGCAGCTGTACTACTATGGGTATCTGTGATATGTTTGTAAAAGATAAAACAACGGAGAAGAAACTTCACATTTGCAATGGATGCAGGCCCTGGGATAAAAACTTGTGCTCTTCAGAATATCAGGATATCTGGTGAAAGCTCTGAGAATACAGCCTGTGCTTACAAAATGAGCTTTTTAAAAAAAGTCACAAAATTATTTTAAAGTTTTATGATATGTTTTAAGATTCCTTTTCCTCTATAATGACACAGGATGAACTACTAAAACCACTCACTTGGAAATATATATATATATGTATCATATATATGATACTATAATTTATGATACCTATAGTTACAGTTATGGTATTAAAGTTATTGTTATTAATGCCCAGGCCCTTTGCAAATGTGCAGTGTGATGCCAGGTAGAGAATAATGACACACAGTTGGGCCAAAATCCTGCCCTTCCAGAGTGACACTACCCTAATGAATCAAGTCCCATCTCATTTGGAATAAAATCCAGTCTGTAGAGCTGGTTACAAGGTCCAATGTGACTTGGCAGCAGTCTAATACCATGACTTTCTAACCCCTGTCCCCAGCCCCAGCTACAGAAGCCTTCTTTCTGTTCTTCAAGCACAATGACGCTCCTCTCAATCACAGGGACTTCACACCTTTGCCTGGAATTCTCTGCCTCGGAGTGGGGCCCCCGCTCAAATGGCAAGTAGATTTCACTAAAGAGGACAGTGGAGAGGCCTTCTTTGGACACCAGGCTACTCTGCCAACTACAGCATCCTCGTTCTCATTTATGTTTTGCTTACTACTTACGTGATACTGTGAGCTTTTTTCTGGTTTATTGAGTTTTTTCTTCTATTGTTGTTGTCCCTTTATTTTCTATATAGCAACTATATAGAAATTAATTTTTTAAATTAATTTTTAAAATTTTTAGTTTTAAAATTAATTTATAGTGTAGTTTTAAAAATTAATTTATAATTTGTCCTTAACATAATAAATCTATGCTTCTGGAGTAGAGGTGTCCTATTAAAACTGCTGTATCCCTGAGCCTAGCAGAGCGCCTGGCACTTAGGAGCTACAGAGTATAATACATGTAACATGAAGGAAAAATGAGAAAGGAGAGGAAGCCCAGACTTAGGCATCAGAACGCACAGCCTGTTCGGCACATCACACCACGTGGTCCCTCCTGCTTACTTACTTAACTTCGGAGAACCACCCATAGGAAAGAAGAGAAAAAAGTCTAGGCCGCAGAGAAATTATACAATTTATACTATGTTTTAACTCTTTGTAATTAAATTTCTCAAAATTTAAGCTTTGTTTTAATTCATTAACTTTTATGATAGACTTTTAATCATTTCTTACTATTACTTTTGTATCTGTTATCATTTTTAGCTTATTGTAGGACAGCATGGAGTACAGATAAACGGGGATCACACAGAAGAAACTATGTCTTAAGCAAGGAATGTTATAATGCTGTTTATTTGTTTTTTTTTTAAAGATTTTTTAAAATCTTTTGAGAGGGAGCGAGAGTGACAGAGAGAGGAGGGGGAGGAGCAGAGGGAGAGGGACAAGCAGACTCCACGCTGAGTGTGGAGCCCAAGGCGGGGCTTGATGCGACAACCCTGAGATCATGACCTGAGCCGAAATCAAGAGTCAGTTGCTTAACCCACTGAGCCATCCCGGCATCCTTAATGCTGTTCATTTATGATTAGTTTTGCATTGGCCCCTCAAGTTCCTTAGAACTAAATCTGCTACTTTTACCAAAATTAATTCTTGTTGCTAAAAATCACTAAATTGGATACGTGTTGAGTACCAGCCTGTCATTACAACCGCCAGGGGTTTTTCTGGATCAGTGGTCAACGTTCCCATACCACCCATACCAAACCATTTATTTCCACTGCAACCTGTGCCCTATGGTTTTCTCCTCTATAATCCCTGGTTATGAGCTATCCCACATAACATTACTTTTGCCTAATATGGAAGTAAAATAAGGGCAGGCACTCTGTAGTTAAATCTATTGTGCTTTCTCCACTGAATATTGTTCTTGAGAGAAATTTTATTTAAGAAATATAAATTCTGAATGTTACTCTCTGATTAAATCAGGCATTTAGGAAGGCTCTTTATTTGGGCTACAGAATCTTTTTCCCCTTCAGAAAAGCCCTCCCAAACTACATTTTGAATACCTTTTTCGACATCATGCACTGAAAGTCATTGAATAGGTTTCTGATATTTTCTTTTTCATTGGCATATAGAACTGTCACTGTGAACAGTTCCCACTACATTACTCAATGACCCCCAAACAATAAGCAATATGAGATAACTGGCAGTCATGATATATTTTGTTAACTCCTGAGGGTGATTTCCTTTCCCCTTGGCTGTTGGCAGTTTGTATGCTGGGGAAACAAAGCAAGCACAGAAAACTACCCTAAGTTTACTAAGGATCTATAATGGAGCAAATGCTTTATCCATTTAATTATATTGAATTTTCTCATACATTTATAGTAGGGATTATTATACCCTAATTACAGATGAGGAAACTAAAAGAAGAGATGCTAGTGGTTTTTCCAAAATCATCTGGGCAGACAGGTGGAAGCCTGGGACACTGGTCCATGTGTGTCCGACTATCCCCTTCCAAAACAATGCTCAAAGACAAAACCATAATGTCAGATTTTATTCTCAGACACAGCAAAATATGCCAGTAATTACAACCCACAGGTTTCCCTGTCTCCCAAATTATTCTGTAATTTTGCTTCCTAGGTTTTTTGTTTTGTTTTTATTTTTTGCTTTCTCTTGTCATTTTGCTTGTTATTGATTACGGGTGAAGTTAAGAACATTTTAGGTCTATTACAGGAAATTCATGGAGTTTACCACAATGTGCCGCTTCACTAGCCATTTCGACTTGCCTTTTCTAGAGCCCTCTTGCTCACTAATGCTTTCTTCTAACTTAATTATCGCCACGATGTAGTCCATTGTTGATACTGTTGGTTGTTAATGGTCAAACCTACTTTAGAAATAATTATGAGAGTTTAATATAGATGTCAGAAATCGTAAACATAAAAATTTCTCACAACAGAGCCTCAAATAGATCAAATTTGGCACTCCGACTTGTCACTAGCATAAAAATGTGATTCAAATTCATTCACAGCCAGTTGCATGACGGACAAATGAGGCAAAAAGAGAAAAAAAAAACAAAAAAAACAGTATGTACAAAATAAATAAAGATATAAATGTGAACAGAGGATGAAAAAGGCATGTAGGCAAGTGGAAAGGTCAAGAAAATATGGCCTTACACAGAACTTAGTATTGCTCTGAAGTGGAAATTCTTATAATAAATTTCTGTTTTGTTTTTTTTTCCAACTATCATGATGTCCCATGTACCCCACTGGCTCAAAATTCGCCTTCTCTATCACTACGGCAACAGCACTATTAAGCCAGCAAAAGCTAGTCTGAACATGATGTTTCCACATCTCTTCATCACCATCCAGGGATACAATTCTTTGACCTTTGCTTGATACAGCAAGTTAATCAAAGAATAATTTGAAAGATGCTTTGCTTTATAGATACTTGTTAGTCTTTGGCAATGGTTTATTTTATGAAAAGTGGGTCTCTTTTAAAGATGAAATAGAGGAATATCTAGTTGAAGACAAATACATTTTTATGAGTAAAATATCTGTCGTGTTTATAAGATAAAAGGCCTACATTTGTTTCTCCTAATTCATAACACTTCATAAGGAAAGGCTTCTTTGAAGGTTTATGATCTTATTAAAACAAGAAAGAAAAAGCGATTTTGATAAATTAGAGGTGTAATATACATTTCTAATGTGGCTTTTAAGAGACAGAAGTTTGAAAGTGGCCCAATCACCTCTGAAAGGCTATTCTCACAATGGCTGAAGCAAAAATACAAGAGCTCGCTGAGCCTCCAAGGCTTGTTGATAACACCTGTGATTGTAGGTGGCTCCGCTTGAAAAGAAACAGGCCACTTTCCTCTCCAGTGGTGACCACTGTGTTCCACAGTGGGTCAGAGGGGACCAGGGTGCTTTCAAGTCCAGTTTTATATTCTGAAGAACTGGACTCTGAGTACAGACAAGCTTCCAGTCCAGCCTTTTGAAAACATAAACGTGGTCTGCTTTTCCTCTTTTAACATGTTCCTTTCATTCACTAAGTATAGCAGGAGATTTCATTTGTGACCTGATGGAATTCAATTCAAATTAAATGACTGGTTTTAAGATTTTGACTGGATATACACTGAAGTGTTTTTTTTTAAAGTAATCTTTACAATATTCTCCATGGAGATTAAATGAGGTTAAAAAACAAAACACTGTCACTAAAGAGTGATTTTTCCCGTTACCTTGCTTACAAATTATTCAGAAATCTAGAAGAGAGAACAGCACCAATTCTTAATACACAATTAACATTTTGACACAATTAGTTTTGAAGTATAAAATGAGTAGTAAACAACAAAGATATAATGCATTCCTATATGGGGCAATGGCTAAGACATTCTGACTAAAATGTAATATGATATAGTCAGAACTCAGCTGGTATATGACATTTAGTTCAGAATTCCACATTTAAGAGGGACACATACAGATTTACATTTGCTAAATAAATAAGAATTCAAAACCCTGTAATGCAACAGGAAAAACAACTGGGGGTGGGGAGATGGAAATCCATGCATTGGAAATAGAAAGAGCCCAGAGTATAATATTCAAAGACACACTAAGTAGAAAAGTGACTGGATCTGTTTCATGAACTTCCATGGGTTACAAACTGGTAGACAGATTTTTAACCCAATAAACAAAACATTTTCTAATTGAGAGACCTGTCCAAATATGGACTGGGCTACCTCATGAGATAAGTTTCACACTATTGAAGACATATGAGGGCAAACAGAATCAGGGCTACTGAACAAAGGACTAAAGATTAAACTATGATACAGAGGCCTCTTCAAAATCTTGTGTCTATGAATTTTCTGCTATGAGAATTCTCTACAATGAGACAGTTCCCAGACTGATAAAGAGAGCCTCTCAGAATAAAACAAATACAAGTATATGATGAATAACAATAGCTAGCAGCAGAAATAAATGTAACTAAGACATAGTTTATAAATCCCCCCCTTTTTTGATGGGGAGTTAGGGAATACCCAAATATAATAAGGTGACAAGTGTGAACTGACAAAACCAGGATGTAGTGAAGCATGGGAGAAAAATCTCAAGAAAGTTAATGTATTGAGGAAAGAGCAATGATCTGCATTATGCCTCATAAAAGCAAACACTATTACTAATTTTACTATTACTAATACGCATTAGTCACTACTAATCCAGCAGTGGTGGGGACAAAGGAAAACTAGTTACACAGAACTTAGTATTGCTCAAACTTTCCAGTTATATAGAAGTAATAGCACTTGATAGACAAGGACGGTTCACAAGAAATTTACTTTACTGAGATTACCTATACTTTAAGACCATATAACTATTATACTGTTAATTCTATGCTCATTTAAAAATCCTTAAAATCACTTATTTGGATTCAAAAACTTTGGAACAAAACAAAGATAACTTGCTTATTGAACACAAGGGTTCCAATAACTTTTTAAGGCATATACTCCACCTACTATTATTAGATCAGCAATTTTTTTATACCTCTGTCTTACGAGTTCAGTGTGTTTCCTCTATAGCTCATTCTAATCTAGGGGGGAAAATCTGAACTTTAAAGTTGACGATCAGCTTTGATCCACAATGATTTTAATTGGCATTGATGTTCTAAGACTGCATGCACACCAGATATCCTGATTTCACTAAGTTTAACCACAAGTTACTTTTTTAAAAATCTATTTGAAAAGTTATTACCTATGTCAATATGTTTTTGAAAATGAAGACTACTATCAAGTCCTTATGAGAGGTAATAGTTCAATAACTATTAACATTTTCATATATTTTCTCCCAGCTACTTTGTTCCTTTTGCAAAGAGGCTTTTAATTTTTTTTCAAGTTTTATTTAAATTCCAGGTGGTTAACATATAAGGCTTTTAAATTTTCTAATTAAACTTTTGATTTTGAGATATAGATTATCATACAGTTATAAGAGATAATACAGAGAGGTCCTGCGTAAACTTAACCTGGTTTCCACAAATGGTAACATTTGGAAAGCTATGGTACAATATCACAGCCAAGGTATAGTCAAGATACAGAACAATTACATCACTAGAAGTGGCCCTCTGATGCCCTTTTATGGTCACACCATTTTCCTCCTGCTTTCCCATGACTATCCTTGAACCCTGGCAAGCACTAATTTATTCTCCATTTCTTTATTTTGTCATTACAAGAATGACATATAAATGGAATCAAATGGCATGTATGTGCCCTTTGGGGATAGTTTCTTCTCCACTTAGCATAATCCTCTGGAAATTAATCCAAATTGCTGTGTATACCATGCAGTGTTCCTTTTTATTGCTAAATAATATCCCATGGCATGGATATACAACAATCTGTTTAACCATTCATCCACTGAAGCATACCTGGGTTGTTTCTGGGTACTGGGCATTATGAAAAAGCTTCTACGAACACTGATGTAGATGTATTCGTGTGGGAAAAAAAAAGTTTTAATTTCTTTGGGATAAATATTCTAAAGTACCATTGTTAGGTTGCATGGTAGTTGCATATTTAGTTTTACAACTACCACACTGTTTCACAGAGTGATTGTAATATGTCACATCCCCCCCCCCCCCCCACCAAGAATGACCATCTCCCAGCATGCTCACCAGCATTGGTGTCACTATTTTTTCCTTAGCCATTTGGATAGGTATGTGGTGATATCTCATTGTAGTTTTAGTGGCTAATGATATTGAATGCATTCTCATCTGTTTACTAATATATATACCGTTCATGTCCTCTGACTATTTTCCAGTTTTTATTTGTTTTGTGGGGGCTTTTTATTTGTTTTACTGTAGAATTTTGAGACATCTTTATACATTCTAGATTTGAGACCTTTGTTGGGCATATGGTTTGCAAACATTTTCCGCCACTCTGTAGCTTTTCTTTTCATCATCTTAACCAGGTCTTCATATTAGAATTTTGATGACAATTTATCAATTTTTTCTTGTATCGATTATGCTTGTGGTATCAAGTTTAAGACCTCTTCGACTACTCCTACATTCTGAAGACTTTTCTCTTATTTTTTTTGTTTGTTTCCCTGAATATTGTCCAGTTTTACATTTTACATGTTAGTTCATGATCTATTTTGAATTAACTTTTATATAAAGTGTAAAATTTAGGTAGAAGCTAATTTTTTGCCCATTGATGTCCAATTGCTCTAGCACCATTTGTTGAAAAGTCTATCCTTACCCCATTGAAGTGCTTTTGCAATTTTGTCAAAGATTAGATGGGCACATTAGTACAGGTCAATTTCTGGGTTCTCTGTTCTGTTCCTTCAATCTGTGTCTATCCCTCCACTGACACCACACAGTCTTGACTACTGTAATTATATCACAAGTCTTAAAATTGGGAAGACTGATTCCTTCCATTTCATTCCTCTTTTACAGATTGTTTTAGAATAGCTAAAACCTTTTGGCTTTTTACATAATTTTAGAATGCCTTTTTATATAATTCCAGAATGATCTTTATATTTAAATCTATAAAAAATCTTGAGATTTTGATAGGAATTTTCTTAAACTTTTTTATTTGGGAAGAAATTACATCTTTGCTATGTCGAATCTTCTAATCTATGATCACAGTATGCACTTCCATTTTCCATCTTTTTATTCCATTCACTGGTGTTTTATAATTTTCAGCATATTTTCAGATATTTTATTAGATTTGTACCTAAATATTTCTTTTATGAGAGAAAAGAGATGGAAAACAGGAGGGAGAAAGAAAGAGAAGGAAAGATAAAGGAAGGGAAGTAGGAAAGAAGGGAGAGCAATTATAAATGGCATCATATATTTAAATTTTAATTATCATATATTCTTTGCTAGTGTATGGAAGCAACTGATTTTTGTATACTTTTCTTGCATCTCACAACCTTGCTAAACTTCTCAGATTTTGGAGGATTTTTGTTTGTTTGTATTCCTTGAGATTTTCTACATATCATCTGTAAATAGGTACAATTTTATTTCTTATAGTCTAATCCATCTTCTCTTCCATTCCTTTCCCTTCCCTTTCTTTCTTTCAATGGTTAGGTCTTCCAACACTATGTTACATAAGAACGGTGAAAGCAGACTCAGTGACCATGCTAGAGCATTTTAAAATGTATTGACAAATTGTTTTCCAAAAGGAGTGCAGAAAAGTATATACCATGAAAAGTAGTGCACAGAAGTTATCCCTGCTCCTAGAGAGAGGGTGGACTAGTTCATTTCAGAAGATCCCTACAACTCCATAGTCCATGAACTCAAGTGATACCATCGAGGATCATTTATCATATTAATTTTTAAACATGACTATATTAGTCTAGGTTCTCTAGAGAAACAGAATCAATAGGATATATGTGGACATATATGAGGATAATTATTATAGGAATTGGCTCATGCAGTTGTGGAGGCAGAGAAGTCCCACAATCCGCCTTCTGCCGGCTGGAGAACCGGGAAAGCCAATGATATAATTCAGTTCCAGGGGAGATGATGGTGTAACTCCCAGTCCCAAGCTGAAGGTCTGACAACCATGGGGCTACTGCTATGATTCCCAGAGTCCAAAGGCCCAAGAACCTGGAACTCCAATGTCCAAGGGGAGGAAAAGATAGACGTCCCAACTCAAGGGGAGAAAGAATTTGCCCTCTCTTCCCCTTTTAGCTCCAGTCAGGTGCTAAAAGTATTGGATGATAGCTGGCCCACACTGGGGGGCAGGCCTCTTTACTCAGTTTACTGAATTGAATGTTAGCCTCTTACAGAAACACCCTCACAGACACACCCCAAAATAATGTTTACCAGCTATCTGGACATCCCTTAGCCGAGCTGATACAAAAATTTAACCATCAAAATGACAGAGAGTCATAAACTTGGACTATCAGTGAGAGGTTTCTTCTGCCCTGGCATTTGCGGCACCCGTTTCTCCCACTCGGGTTCACTTTGACATTACTGCCTCACTTCCTTCCCATGACTCAGGAATCCCACTGGTGACATCTCCTACACTGAATTTTCCTTTGTATAAACAGTTTAGGGATGAGTTTACATCAAGCTACACTTTATAACTACAGGATAAGTCCTTGAGAAAGTAAAATTACTGACTTGCATGCCTACTGGAAAAGTTATGACTAGAGCCGGAGATATCTGTGTTCCACTACTGATTCTTACCTTTTAGTAAATCTACTCATCAGGCACTTTCTGGGTCTGAAAAACTGCTACATACCCAGAAACACCTGACCTAATATATCCTTGAAAATGTTTGAACTTATATATGAGACACTTTTCAAATACTGATTCTTTATATCAAAATGACAAAATAGGTAGAAAATTATTATAATTTTGCCACATATTTAAAGGAAAAGTAATTTTTAATTCATTTATTTTTCAAAAGAAATCTAAGTTATAAAGTCATTAACAGTGCTGATATTGACACGTTGGTCTCTGCCATACAAAAAGCAGCATAAATAAGCATTCTATGTAGATATTTAGCATTATGGCTGAACTATAACTGTGATATGCATTCTATAGAAAATATATCCTTCCCATTATCAACACCTATATTAACGTGACTCAAATTTACCTTGCAAATAGATGTGTACATACATATATATGAAGAAAATCTATAATTTTTCCACTTAAACTTAGAATGAACATAGTGGTTTTATGGTCTTCTGCTATATTTGACCATGTTGAAGTCAGAATAAAGAGAAATGAGAATAATACATCTGACATGTATTAAATGTACAATTACAGGCTATTATGCTAATTAAATAAAATTGACAATTCTTCTGTATTTAAGTGCATATTTCTGTATTTTTATATTTAAAATTTTTATATTTACATTGTTTATAAATAAAAATAATTATGGCAGTTAATTATATGCCATGATAGATATGATAATGAGATGGTAGGCTGGAACTTATAAATTATTTAACACTTAACATATATTTCATGGGAGGTGGGTAAGATAAGTACTTGACAAAAATCATGACTTTATGTGGAATGGAGAAAATCTGTACAGCAAATAATTATACACATAATTGTTTGAAAAGTATCTTCTAGGTCAGAGACATTCACATTTAAAAATTCTTTGGGGACTTAATTAAAATAGAGAGTTATCACTTCTTAAAAATATGATCAAGAGATTTAATTTTAGCTTTGCACGTTTGACATTTTTAAATGCATCTTAATGTGAGGAAGCAAAGCATCATTTTACATTTAAAATAGTTTTTCTATTTACTTTTTAGTAGTAGGTCTTTTTAGTAGGTCTCTTAGAGTAAAACCTGTCTATCATAAGCGAAACAGTACAGTATGAAAATGCCAGGACCATCAAGATTTACACAAACTTATAAACTAAAATATCTCTATACTTAGGAAGTGGACTTTATAAATGAGTTGATACATTAAAAAATATCTCATGACTTCCTATTTTTTTATAAAAAGTATTGCTTTCATGAATTACTCAGAGCACACATGAAATTAAAACGGAATGATATAAAGCATATCAATTAAAAAATCTGTACTATGTGGCAGCATGGGAAGATGGAAATATTTTTGAAATAGAAATACTTTTTAATATCAAAAGTCAAATATTTTGCATTAAAATATCTCAAGAAGTGTACAGAGTACTACTCTCGCAGGATCCATACTTTTATTTAGGTATAATTCTGATAGTTAATAAGAATTTGCATTGGAGAACAAACACATGATGTGGATAAAAAGTGAAAAGGTAGGTCACTAGGGACACCTGGCTGGCTCAGTCAGTCGAGCATGCAACTCTTGATCTCAGGGTTGTGAGTTTGAGCCCCACATTGGGCATGGTGCCACTTAGCAAACAAACAAACAAACAAATGGCAGGCCACTGAAGTGATATGTTGTTCAGTAGGAAAGGCTAACATGGGGAGTTTTCAATGTTATACATTCTTAGGCCTATAAATGCAGTACTTAAGAAGGGGAAGTCCAGATTAAATCTGTTGTAATGAAGAGGGAAGGGAAGCATTTAAGGGGGCAGGGACTGAAATGTAATGGGAAGACTTTTGTGAAAATTTCCTACAAGGGGAGATAGATATTTGGTCTTGAAATATAAGATATTCCAAAAAGAACAGTAAAGGAAGGAGAACATTTCAAAGGAGAAGGAATGGCATGGGTAAAGATACAGTCTCGGTATGTGAAAGGAACTCCACATTGTAGAATTTAGAGAGGTAGAAAGAGATCAGATATTAATTAGAGCTCCCAGTTTGCCAAGAACCTAGAATTCATCCTTTGTCACAATTACCTTAAAAATGTGATCCTTCCCCCTCTAGGGCTTCAGTGAGATACCTCAGCACCAGGTGGATAGGAGTCAAGGGGCTAAGGGAGTAGACAGTTGACGAAACCCCCTACCTTGATGCCTCAAGACACAGGTAGGAATAACCCATTGTCTGTTGTTCTTAAGGTTTGTGTGCTTCTTCCCAGAGACTGGCTAAGGGCAAACATACAGTATGGGAGAAGAAATGCAGCCACATCCCTGCAACAATATGGGAGAAGAAATACAAGTGCTACAAGTGCCTTTTAAAAATCATGCCATCTCTCTTAATATGTGTGTTTTCTTAGAATTTAGAATGAGGTCCTTTTATACTCAAAAAGTTGTAATTAAATGTATCCAGGGACCTGTAGTTTCTGTCCTGGGTGAAAACAATACTAGGAGTTAGGATTCTGTTGACACACCCCATGTACTATCCCAAACACATGTGTTCATGCACACACACATTTGTATACATTCTCACACAATGCACACACTCACATACACTAGGCTTTTCTTTTTAAAAAAAAAAAAAAGATTTTATTTATTTATTTGAGAGAGAGAATGAGAGAGAGAGAGAGAGCACGAGAGGGGAGAGGGTCAGAGGGAGAAGCAGACTCCCTGCCGAGCAGGGAGCCCGATGCGGAACTCGACCCTGGAACTCCAGGATCATGACCTGAGCTGAAGGCAGTCGCTTAACCAACTGAGCCACCCAGGCGCCCACACTAGGCTTTTCTTGACATAGCTGCAAACTGGACAACACCCTTGTGTTGTCTACTACTACCTGCAATTCTAACCACTTAGTGAACGATGGCATTTTTTGTGCTCAGGACCACTCAAGGATTCTAAAGAATCTCACCTTTGGTCAGTGGGACTAGAAACAGTAAGGATAATATGAGAAATACTTGGGATCGTATTTGATATGGATTAACCAACACATGAAACCCTGTTTTCTATGTCTTTGGGTCCCATATTTCTATCTCATATGATCAAGCAAGTATCAAGCTGTGACATCATCTATAAGGAGGAGGCAACCTCAAGTGTGAGAGACTCTACAACAGACATTAGCTCTCCCTTTCCACCAGAGCTGTTCACATTCATCTGTTTAGAAACAACTGCCATGGGCTAAAATTCACCACTGGATAATTTACCTTTGTGAGTCACGCACCAAATTTGCAGTTGAGAAAGATAGTGATCTTTCAATAATACTATGAAGAATATGCTTAGTGATGAACTGTATATTCAAATGTCTCTCCAGCTTACTTAACTTATCATTAATTATACCCCCTGCTGTGACTTATTACTTAACAGATCTGACCTGAAAAACTGTGACACTTTTTGTTGATATGATTAACTTTCTGGAAAAATTAACTCTGAAAATTTAAGGGAAATGGAGAAAGCAAAATTGTCATTAACAAATTTATGGAGGGAGTCCTAGGAGACTGCCCTCCTCCCAACTTTAAAACAGCTCTCAGTGGAACTTTTTAAAAGATTTTATTTATTTATTTGAGAGAGAGAGAGAGAGAGAGAGAGAGAGAGAGTGTGTGTGTGTGTGTGTGTGTGTGTGTGTGTGTGGAAGAGGGAGAGAGAATCTGAAGCAGACTCCGCACTGAGCACAGAGCCCAACGTGGGGCTCAATCCCACAACCATGATATCAGGACCTCTCAGTGGTATTTAAGAGAAGGCTCCTAGTCCTAACAAAACTAGCCCTTGTCAAGTCCAACTTTCTGCTTAGCCCACACCCATGTGGGTATTCAGAATTACTCAGGAATGCCATCATATATTCCTTTTTAAAAAAATTTTTGTTTTTTTATGATTATGTTCAATTAGCCAGCATATAGTACATCATTAGTTTTTGATGGTAGTGTTCAACGATTCATTAGATGTGTACAACGCCCAGTGCTCATCACCACACGTGCCCTCCTTAATACCCATCACCTGGTCACCCCATCCCCTCTACCCCATTCCCTTCTGCAACCCTCAGTTTGGTTCCTGGAGTCCAGAGTCTCTCATGGTTTGTCTCCCTCTCTGATTTCTTCCCACTCAGTTTTCCCTCCCTTCCCCTGTGGTCTTCCACGCTATTCCTTATGTTCTACATGAGTGAAACTATATGATAATTGTCCTTTTCTGCTTGACTTATTTCACTTAGCATATATTCCTAAGGAAACAACTCCCCCACTCTCTCAGATGACAATTTTATACCTCTTCTTGCCTGGAATTTCCAAGACCTCTCCCTTAAGGGACTGTTCTGCTTTTTATTTAACTGGAAGAATAGAAGCAATTAGAAAACATCATCAACCCCCAACCAAATCTACCTCCCTTGCTGCTTAAAGCCCACAGACTCTGCCTCCTAGTATATCAGATGAATTGTCCCTGTACTTTTCCAAGAGCAACTCTCCATTAGTACACCAAATCCCATCTTTTCTTCCCTTCTGAGGGGGTCTGCACCTCTAGTTACCATTCTCGACTGACTTAGCAATTTCCCCTTATTAGCAATAAGTTCAATCCCATTGGCTGAAATATCTCTTAAAAGAAGTTTTCTAACATTAACCTTCCCTTTTACCTCCCCTTTAAAGAATATCTCCTCATAAATTTTTTTTTTACCTTTTCCCCAAAAAAATTTATTGGGGGAAAACTACAAAACATTTACAGTACATTTATAGTCACAATTTGTAGTGAACTGATTCCCCAAAATATATTACAACTCAAGTTGACTTATCTTGTTACATTCAAAATCCTACTTCTGTCAAAGTAGTCCAGAGTACATACATAGAGCTCCAACTGTACCTACGTAGAAACTAAAGCTACTGCTCATTCATCTGCTGTCCAGAAAGCATTCCTGCCTTTCTACACACGCAAAAAAAAAAAAAAAAAAAAAAAAAAGTACAAGTTTTGGAATTTTCTGTAATGAAACAAGGTATATTCATGTACTACATACCATTTTTTAGCACTACGAGGTGGCCTCTTCACTTTAGATCTATATAAAAAAGTGGTAAGTATCTTTTCCTTTTGTGCAATTGAACCCATCCTACATTCAAATTCTCTCAAGGACTAGCAGAAAAATACTTATTTGGTTGAGGAAGATTTAAGGCAAGTTCTGGCCCTTCCAAAGGCATTGTGAGACTAACCCCCCACCCCATTATTGCTACATTTGTCTTTATACGCAGAGTATGTCACAGAATTGCAGAGTAGGTCACAGAATTGGTGGAATAAGCAAGCTTTTTCTTGCTAATTTTAAAAAAAAGTTGGAATGAGAAAAGCATGCCACATTGAAGCCTGATTACAAAGTATGTGGTCAACTTTTTTTCATTAAAGTTGGATGGGCTACAACCATTATATATTCTAAGAAAACTCATTAAGATATTCCTCAAACTACTTCCACAGCATCAGGATAGATTTGTGTAAAGAAATCATGCAATCTTTCAAAATTTACGTAAACAAGGAAAGAAATTAATGAAATAAATATTACATACAATCTCTTAAGATTTTTTTACTCATTTACAATAAAATAACCAAGTGAAGTTACAAAAGGCATATATTACTGTGAAAAGAACATACACTCCACATTTTGCCAATTAATAATGGCAATCATAATTTAACATAATAAAAGAATATATATCTATTGCTTTTCATCATACTTGATAAATACAGTATGAACAAAAATTTCAATATATACTTTTCACAAGATAATAAGTTAAATAGTTTTTTCATATTGAGTTGTGGTGCAGTGGTGTGAAATCAACTCAAAATATCTAAAAATTCAGCAGTTATTCCCCTCAACGATTAGGAATTAAGCTCTGCCCAAGGCTTCCAGAAAAGAGCAGACAAAATGGTTCTAAAATTAAACATCCACAAAGTGGTGGCAATGACACCAGTAACCAGTTCTCATAAAATTCATCTACACTTGTTGCCTTTACTTTCTCACTTACCATTCTCTTCTTAACTCATCTGAAATCAGAGCTTTATTTTATTTTAATTCCAGTGTAGTTAACACACAGCGTAATATTAGTCTCAGGTGTATAATTTAGTGGCTCAACACTTCCATACAACAAGCTGTGGTCATCACAAGTGCTCTCCTCAATCCCCATCACCTATTCCACACACCTCTCCTCTGGTAACCCTCTGTTTGTTCTCTATACTCAAGAGTCTGTTTCTTGGTTTGTCTCTTTTTAAAAATTTGTTCATTTGTGTTTCTTAAATTCCACATATGAGTGAAATCACATGGTATTTGTCTTTCTCTGACTTATTTTGCTTAGAATACACTCTAGATCCACCCATGTTGTTGCAAATGACAAGATTTCATTCTTTTTAATGGCTAAATAATATTCCATCATACATATACCACATCTTCCTTATCCATTCCTCTATTGGTGGACACTTGGGCTGCTTCCATAATTTGACTATTGTAAATAAAGCTGCAATAAACATAAGGGTACATATATCCCTTTGAATTAGTGTTTTCATATTCTTTGGGTAAACACCCAGTAGTGTGACTGATTCAGAATTTTAGCCCAACCATTCCACCAAAAACCCTTTTTAGTACAAATAAATGACCATCAGTCCAACTCAGCGGTCCTGGGCCCTGCAGATGCAACTGGCATTGCTGGAAACTCCCTCCTATTTCACCTGCAGCCCCTTCCCTGTGTTCCTAGCTGCCTTCTGGTTTGTCTTCCTAACTTCTGCATGTGAGAGTAACTCAGAGCTCAGGGTCGGATCATATTTCTCCTCTCCTTCACTCTTTAAGTGCTTCTGATATAATCTCACAACTTGAAATAACTTTGTTTTTTTAAGATTTATTTACTTGAGAGAGAGAGAGAGAATGGCGGGAGGGGCAGAAGGAGAGAATCTTCAAGCAGACTTCCTGCTGAGCATGGAGGCCAACTTGGGGCTCGATCTCATAATCCATGAGATCGTGACCTGAGCTGAAACCAAGAGCCCAGTGCTCAACCAACTGAGCCACTGGGGTGCCCCTTGAAATAACTTCTATTAACAGATAACTTCTGATTTTAAATTACCAGCTCACTGATTCCACACCTGCCCCACACCCCTCTTCCTCCTACTTTATCCTATAGTAGGCAGAATTATCTTTTCAATGTTGTCACACCATTCCCATGATCCAAACCTTTTAATAGCTTCCCATCAAACAGAGAATAAGTTGAATAAAATAGAAGAAAATCCAAACTCCTTATAAGAGCCTACAAGGCTTTCCATGATCTGACAACTGCCAAACTCTCTGGATTTTCCTAAAATTCTCTCTTGGTTACCATTCTACATCCCTCTTGCCTTCTCTTGAATGCACCAATCCCATTAATTCCCCACATAGGGACTTCACAGTTGCTTATCTCCTCACAGTCTATACTGGATTTTATATTGCATGCTTACATCTGGGTCTCTGGTTAAATATCACCTCTTCAGAAATGCTTACCTTGACTACACTAAAAGACAGCTGCCATGCAACATACTGAACTAGCTGGCTTTGGTTTTCTTCATGGTACCCACCACTCTCTGGAAACTGGCTTTGTGTTGTCTGCCTTCCCCACCAATAGGGCTCTGAAGATTGGTGTCTTACTGGTTTTTTAATGCTTCATTCCCAGTGTCTAGAAATGTTGGGTACATAGTAAGTACTCAATACATTTTTTTTCTTAAATAAACAAGTTAGTTAAATCAGCACTTGTATATGCCAAAAATATTTTTGATAAGTGATTCTCAGCAACAGATTACTTAATCATCAGTATCTGTCCATAAAGCCTCTGACCCCATAACACTTATTTACTCATTTTAAAAAGCTAAGACCCTGAGAAGTTCACTTTATGTACATATGTAATACACACACACACACATACACACACACACTTATGTTCTCTAAAGACATTTTACAGACATTTCTAATATAGAAAAAATATTTCATATATTTTTAAAACAAAACTTCCTTTCCTTTAAAACAAATCCACTTGCACAGCCTAGAAATGTATATTCTTGCCCTATTCTCTATCAGCTTTAGGTGTGTAGAGATTATGAGCTGTAGTTAGCTGAAAGAAACCAAAATGTTAATTTATGACTAACCTGTATAAACATTTGGATTTTAGATGTGTCTATACATACACACACACACACACACACGTATATAAATCATGAGAAAACACAGGAAAACAACTTAGTGCATATTCATATAAGCAATATCTACATGCCTAGTGCAATATCTATCTACCCGATGCAATATTCATACCCTATATCTAAATAGCAATGCAATTTATAAAGACACAAGAATCACCTTTCTGGGGCGCCTGGGTGGCTCAGTTGGTTAAGCGACTGCCTTCGGCTCAGGTCATGATCCTGGAGTCCTGGGATCGAGTCCCGCATCGGGCTCCCTGCTCAGCGGGGAGTCTGCTTCTCCCTCTGACCCTCTTCCCTCTCGTGCTCTCTCTCTCTCTCATTCTCTCTCTCTCAAATAAACAAATAAAATCTTTAAAAAAAAAAAAAAAGAATCACCTTTCTACTTTCTGCAGGATGTTAATGCATCCTGCATAAAGAGTGGATAAAAGGACCAAACCTCCCTCAGGTTTGTTCCCACCATCTCTAAATTACTTAGGTTTATGCTCAAATGGCCTCAAAGGTTCACATTTCTTAAGGCAAATTTGTAGCCACAGCCATTTTTTTTCTACATGCTAAAATAATCAGCACAGCAGGAGAATAAACCAAATGGAAGACAAAAAAAGGAGGACCAAAGACCACAGCTAATCCGAGAGAGAGAGAGAGAGAGAGAGAGAGAGAGAGAGAGAGAGAGAGAGAGAGAATACACACCCAAATTCTCCCTTGCCTTAGAACCTTGCCCTCCCTTGTATTATTATTAAAAAAAAAAAAAAAATAAGTGGAGGGAGAGAAAGGAGAGAGGAAAGCAGGCTAGGAGGGGCGGGCAGGAGAGCAAAGAAAGAAGGAAGAAAGGAACAAAGGTTCATGAAGAAAAAACAATGCTTCATTCCCGCCTTGATGGGAAAAACTCTTAATTCTTTATCAATTCAGAGATTACTAATTTAGACAAAAAGGATAGCTTCTCCTCAAGAGTATTTGGCTCTGAATGAGGTTCTTATTTTTGCATTGGCTATGATATTTTAATATTGTGCACTTTAATTTCTTTTAGCAAGTGGAGCCTATATATTAAGACTTTTAAAAAAGAACACAGAGGTCATTTCCCTTCAGCTTGTTCCAGAAATTGACAAGCATGAATAAAAAAATAAAATCCTTAGTTTTTTTATTTTTGGGTATCTTCCTTTAAATGCCGTAAAGCTGAAATCGCCCAATGTACAGCTGAGGTCTATATGAGCGAGAGGGAGAGGGAGAGAGAACACAGAGAAGAAGTGGGAGAAGACAGGCAGCCAGACAAACTTTGATGGGCTGCTGGGGGATGACTGATACATAGTATTTTCTTTAAATAAGTGTAAATCCTAAAGCAGGTTGTGCTATTATTCTCTGCTTGAGCAAATAGTAGTAAGGTTTCATTTCTCTAAAATGTACATTATAAATAAAGAGTACTATACATTGAAGAGCTCAGTGAAGTAAACAATTAAAGATGATGACAAGCACCCTTCAGGAAGGAGCAGCCCACAGCAGAACTTGAATGCCAAAGCCAGTCTATCCTAATTCCCTCCCCTAATGGACTGCATGTTACTTCACTGGTTAAAGGAGAGTGAAAATTTTTATTTTGTATCATGGATGCAAATTTCGAACAAGATATTCTTTACAGAAATGTAAAGCCAACATTAACAATGTTTATAATATGGAATTTTCACATGCACACTGATACGATGGGATATCTCCTAAACATGGGATCAAAGGAAAAATTAGGTGATAACTATTTTAAAATACAGAATGAGAATATAATCACAAATTTTAACCACAGAGTATCATAAATAAAAGAAGGATGAAAAGAGGAAGCCATGAACAAGCATTCCAAGGGACTTTACACTAGTGAAGTTAAGAAGGGGCTTTTACTCCATGGATTGGAAGATAAACAGGAAATGGCCACACAAGGGAAATACTGCAGGCAGAGGGAGAAGCATGCACAGAGGCCCTAATGCAGGAAAAGCACCAGACTGGTAAGAGATTAATAAATGAGAGAAAGAATATGTTAAGATGGGATCAGATCCAGGTCCTTCAAAAACCTCTTAAGCCATGTTAAGATTTTTTTTAAATCTTTTCAAAGTGCACTGAAGTACTTTGAGGTCAAAGAAATTTGAGAAATGAAGTATTATTGTATAGCAACTACTTGGAGGTTCAAAATGCACATTAGCTAATTAAACATTCCAAGAATTTCAACTATAAAGAAACATGTTGAACTTGATTCAATTCAGGGTTTTCCAAATTTATTTGAGCATTGAACACTCTTCATGTGACACACATTGATATCCTGCTGAACTTTCCTCGTTGGTGGATCATTTCCCAAAGTAGTTATATTGGAACAGAGAGCGGTGACAAAACCTAGATGCTATTGTTACCTCATGAATTAAGTGAAACACCATTTGCTATATCTGGGAATAAAAGGAGCTAAAATATTCAAAAAATTATTACTTCGTAGACATAACAGGTTTCATTGTTACTCAACTGGACAAACACTTGACAGTCTACTCTGGTAGGTTCTGAGGGATTGTGCCTAACAATAGGGTTCTAAAATGTATAAGACCTCTATTCTAATTTGGGAGCCTTCGAAAGCATCAATACATTCATTCATTTATTTATCCATCTGACAAATTTGTGTCTAAATGAGTCAAGCACTGTTCTAGCCTTGAGGGCTAATGAGAGAAACAAGACAAACATTGTCTTTGCCTTGTTGAAGCTTACATTCATGCTTGGTGTAGAGGAGAAAAGCTAAATAATAATAATAATGCAATCCAGTAACTGATACAATAAAACACATATTCACAGATAAGAGAGCAAAGAGTGAAGGCATATAATCAAATAAGAGCATTTAACTCAGGGTGGGGGGTAGGAAAGACAATCTTGATTTGAAAAATAATTTGTACATGATATAAAGAGGAATTGTAACTGCTAAATTGATATATGTTCATAGTTTGCATGATACGTAAATTTGAGCTCAACAACTTAGTCTGGATGTGGAACAAACCGTGGAAGCTTTAAGAAATGAAACTAATTCTTATTATATTCTAGGAACTATGCTAAGAAGTGTGTCTATTTTTAATATTTAAAATCTTCCAAAAGTTCTCTGAGGTAGGTTCCTTTTTAATCACCACTTTAGAGATGGATGTGGACACTAGAATATTTAAAATTATGTATGCGGTTTGCATTTTATTTCTTTTGAGCAGTATTATTCTATCTGTGCCTCTGCAGGACTGCTGGGTTTCTATTTTGCCTTCTTATTTAAGGTACACCTCCCCTATGATTTTCCATGTTCCCCACTGCCCCTGCCAGCCAGCAGCCTCGCAGCAGGGACAGCGCCCTCCCTGCTTCTCTCACCACCCCTATGGCCTCAAAGTGTTTGCCATGTTTACCCACTTCATTTGATCACTAAGCTCCCCAAATTCTCTTCTTGTACAGAAGATGTCAGATACCTTACTTCTGGAAAGGGCTGGGAAAAGACAGAGAGAGAGACTATTTCTGATAGCCTTTCAACTGTAACCACACAAGCTGTTAGATGAGCTCAGGGAAGAAGCAAAAAGGACAAACTGTAGGTCAAGCAAAGCCCGTGCTAGCTTAGTATAAGGCAACTCTTAATAACACTTTGTCAGAAAGAAAAACATCAGGGGTAAATGGCATTCCAAACTGGGCACCGAACACCAAGCATAAAGGTATGATCTCCCTACTTACAGCCATTGCCACATCAATGCCACTCAAAACAGAAAGACCAGAGGACTGTAAGAATGAAGTAGGCCCTTCCTGCCTGAATTAGCCTAGATACTGTTACCAAAAACAGCCTAGCCATTACAGTAAAAAACCCCATTATTGGGAAAGAGTAAATAATCTGATGGACAATAAATGTTCTGAGAATAAAAACCAGAACACAGCACCACAAAATATTGTCCTAAGAAATACAAAAGATGGCCCTGATTTAAGTTAATTCAATACTGTTTAATACAATGCCTTTTGCACCAGAAAATTTGAAAATAGTACGTAGAGAGATATTTTGCTTATCCCACATTGGAAGGGAAAAAAGTAGTCCACGCAAATAAAGTTTTCACAGTAATCCCCATCAAAAAAATTGCTGACAAAAAAAAAAAATTGCTGAACGATAACTTTAACTTAATTCTTAAAACATTTAAAATTTTAACCTTTTATTTTTTTAAAGATTTTATTTATTTATTTGGCAGAGAGAGACACACAGAGAGAGGGAACACAAGCAGGGGGAGCGGGAGAGGGAGAAGCAGGCTTCCCGCGGAGCAGGGAGCCCGATGCAGAGCTCGATCCCAGGACCTCCTGAGATCATGACCTGAGCTGAAGGCAGATGCTTAACGACTGAGCCACCCAGGCATCCCAAAATTTTAACCTTTTTAACAGAAATACTTCGAAGTTACATTTTCCTTTCTCCTGCCATCTTAAAAGAAAATTTTCAAACACGACGAAGTTTTTTTTTAATGACTCACGTTCATTATGATTATTCTACATGGCAGTTTGCTTAATGACGCTCAGAGAGACAACTGAGGCGTGGGACTGTTTGCTGCTACACCCAAGTGGCCTTATATTGCTGAGTTTTCCACTCTGGTTTCGATCTTGGTGGTTCTCTCTCTCTCCACCACTGCTCTTGGCTGTGACTTCTCAACACCACTAGATGCTGATCATCATCAGTCATTTCCCACCGATGTTCTTAATTTTGTGCTTCTACCAAACAAACAAAACAAAACAAAAAAACCCCAAAAACAAAAAACCAAGAAACCCCAGCTTAACAGGATTTTAAAATATAATGTTGAGACCACACGAACAAAGACCCACAGTGATTATGGCACATATTTTGGCTCATGAAAATAAAATGTTACTGTGTCCATGCCTCTAATAATGTTTCAACTGTTAAGCTACTTGGTTCATGATCCAAGTTGCCTAATTCCAAAACCACCTACTTTACATTATACCAGATCTTTACTATTATATATACATATATATATGTGTGTATATATATATATATAAAACTATATTAATTATATAATATATTGGCTGGCAGTATCTTTTGTAGCTTCCTTCACTGAATTCAGTTGGAAAGAACAGGCAACCCCACCAAATCAATATTGTGCAGTGTCACCTTCATGGAAAGCAAATTTGATAGTGAAAAGCTTATAAGGTAGAGAAAACTTGAGACCGCTTTACTTTAAATAAAATATATTCTATAAAAAACAATGAATTATTAACTTCACTTCCATATTTAATATAAAAACAACACACATCACATGAAAATTAAAAACAAACAATACCTATTTAGAATGTCACACAGTGGTATAAGTACAATGGAGAAAAATTCGACAAGAATAGGAGAGAGGGAACAGAGGGGGGACTAGAGGAGTCGTTTTATATCAGGTAGTCACAGAAGGAAGTTCAATAACGCCTCCAAATTGAACATCTCTTAACAATGGTGACCACTGAAATCATCATGATCATCATCACTCCATAAAAACCAGATGAATGCACCTGGACAGCTAGTCGGCCCCATTTGCTAACCTTAACATAGTACCAAGAACAGAGCTCAAGTTTTAGAAAAGTTGGCTATTATGCTGTTTTGTTTCCTGAAGCACTGAGAGAAAATGTTAAGTCTAACTGCTCCTGAGTTTTACTGATGCTTTCAGCAGACAGAATTTTGAAAGGCTACAGAGGCAAAGGTCTAATCTTTGGAAGATATATTAACCTGGAAGGAGACGATGAAATAAATCCTGAGGCTGAGGGCTTCTCTTACTAACAATGAAAGAAAAAGAAGACAGACTGAAGACCTGAGGTAAAACCAGACAGGGATATCTCACACATCACAAAATTTGGAGGGGAAATTTGGGAATTAGAGAAAAATAGGCCTGATTGCTAATCTATATGAATGGGGAAAAGCCTTCAAAAATGAATAATCTTTATATCACTTATAAATGTATTCTTCCAAAATTATAAGATACTCATATTTTCTGAAAAATAATTGGCTCAGTACAACATGGATTATTTATCTGCAGCTTAATGCTCCGGAAATCATTCAGCTAGGAAACTATGAAATATTATTTCATAACTTCGAAACTGCTAGTCCATACCCTAAAAAACAGACATGCTTAAACAAGTTGTTTTGTTACCCACAGATGGAAAACAGATTTTTTTCACTTTTTACTTGCTTGTTTAAAAAGGTCATTAACAAAACCAGATTATTATTATTATAGACTCCACATCATTTCCACACTTAAATGAATAATCATTGAATGGGGACTTTCGGACCATTTTCACTAACATGGACCAATGTCTTAAGCTAAAGAAGCTGCTTGGAGAGTGATGCACAGGGTTTTCAAATTTAAGGCAAATTACCAAGTAGAACTGTCCCGCTTTAGAGTAAGTTTGGATTTGAGAACGAATGTTACAGGTGAATAAGACCTAAACACTTAAGATATTTTCACAATATCCCTGTGCACCTAAATTTTGACTTGAGGGGAATAAACGGGGCAGATAATACCAGGAACAAAGTTCATACAAAGACTGTAAATCCTCCCCCCTGTGCTGTGCTCTGCATCAACAAAAGCCTTTCAGCTAGGCTGAATAATCTCATAAACCCCGTGAGAAAAGTTGTATTTCTACTATTCACACTCAAATCCAGACAGATTAGATTGATATAGCAAATTTCTTAATCTCTTTTACAAAAAAGAATTAGTCTGTTTGAATTTTGAGTCTAACTCTACTTTCTTTGAAATAGTAGATTTAACCATTTTCCTTAATCAAGCTGAAAGGAGGTTCTGGCTTATACAACAAAGAAATACTAAAAGGAGAAGAAAAAATACTAGGAAAGAAAAGAATTAAGACTTTTTATGGGATATCCAGCATTCATTGAAGCTATTAACAATCTTACTGTGAGATTTGAATATTCTTAATGAAGAATAGGCTATTATTTGTTTGTTTTTAATTGCCTATCTTAGAAATAGTTAGCTATGTCCAAAACTGTCTTTTAATCATTCATCATTTGCTCTATAAAAATCATCTTTTTTACTTTTTATAAGTTTATAAAGCAAATAGGACAGATATTTGTCTGTCTAAAACGATGATGTATTACCTCAGATAAAAATATGAAATGTTTGGATATGTATCCAAAGAAATTAAAAACATGTATTTTATTTTAGAGTTTGTGCTACATTTAAATATATTGAAAATATCACCTCTCTGAAGACATGACACTTGGTAGATGTTTAATGTTTGTTAAACAAGTCAATAGAATGAATGAATTATTCAGAAAAAGTAGTTTATTTTTTCAAAATCTATGATGTTAACCCAAAAAGTTTATTTTTTAAAAAGTCTACAATGTTAACCTTAATCTACCTAAAAATATGGTCTAATTCAGTGATTTATAAACTTTTTTGATTGTGTAAAGTATCAGTGAAAACTTTTCAACACATTCTCCCCTATATATATTTATTAATTGTATATATGTGTCACTTGAGTAACACATTAGGTGCACTGTTAACTCATACACACAAAGAAACTAATATTATTTTTTTTTAATTTTTAAAAAGAATTTATTTATTAGAGAGAGAGAGTGAGACAGAGCATGAGAGGGAGGAGGGTCAGAGGGAGAAGCAGACTCCCACTGAGCGGGGAGCCCTATGTGGGGCTTGATCCTGGGACTCCCGGCTCAAACCTGAGCCCAAGACAGACGCTTAACCGACTGAGCCACCCAGGCGCCACGAAACTAATTTTAAAATAAAGATAAAATAATCAAGGGTCTGCTTAAAGTTAAAAGTCACTTTGATATGTGATTTTAATACTTACCTTGGCTGTAACAGCTCACTAAAATATATAGATAAAAATGGGAGGATCAATGACTATATTACATTATAAAATTCTTTTTTCAACTCCCTCCATCATCTACCATCTTTGCTGAAATCTGACTTGTATATTTCCATTTTCCCTGAAGTTAGTCGGGTTACTTTTGCCAAGTAACCACAAGAGGATTCATTTATATTTATAACCAATGGGCTTAAGATATACTGAAACTGAACACATTTTAAAAGTTTGATAAAAACTACCTCCAAGATTTATGTGTATGCAAAGAAATTTTATGACTGAAATTGTGGCAATAAAATCACAATGATGGAATTTTTTTCTTGGTATTTTCCCCCAATGTTTTCTCCATAGCAGAAATTTCTTTAAAGACCATTACTTCAAGTTAATTTTTAAAATATCACCTGCACCCTGAAGGGAATGACTTTTGGTCTATTTTTTCCCCAAACTTCTGATAAGCATATGCTTAGGAGTTAACCAAGTATATAGGCTTTGTAACACATCCTAGGACATATGAATCTTTAAGTTTTCCAGATAATACCAAACTCTTTTCAAAAGTAGTTGTACACATTTACCTTTACTATGCTATTATTTCTTTGTTATTGTGGTCTTTTTTTTTAAGAAAGAGAGCATGTGGGAGTCAGGGTGGGGAGGGTGGGGAGGGCCAAGAAGGGTAGAAGGGGCAAAGGGAGAGAGAAAGAGAATCCTAAACAGACTCCACACTGAGTGTAGAGCCTGACTGAGGGCTCGATCTCATGACCCTGAGATGATGACCTGAGCCGAAATCAAGAGTCAGATGCTTAACTGACTGAGCCACCCAGGTGCCTCATGGTCATTTCTACTACAGCAAAAAAGTGAAATTATTTTGTCCAATGACATGTGCTTTTTGGTTTTTTGCTTTTAAGAAACCACAGAAAAGTACATGACTTTAAAATAATAATTTTAGAAGTTTCTATTCATGTCCTGGATGCTTAGTTTTTAAACATCTTGGTAATCACTCCTTAGTTAATATATCAGTGCACAATAAACAAAAGATTGATCATTAAGAACTGATTTGGTCATGATAAAATGTCATATATAAATATGCTAAAATTTTGTTTAGAATATTAGCAACTATGTTCATGAGGGTTTATCCCAGGAATGCAAGACCAGCCTAACATTCAAAAATCAAAAATGGAATTTACTATATTGACAAACTAAAAAAACAAAAAAACATATGATATCATAGACCACTTAAGATACAAATATCCACTCTAAACAGGGAAGGCCCCCATGAATTTCCTTCCACATTCTAACTTAAGGAAAAGACCTATCATGGTTAAAAACCCAATTATTATAGTGTCTGTACTAAGAAGTATTTTATTCCATTGATGATTATGACCTTAAAAAACAAACTGGATTTATTTTTGTTTCTAGAAGGAACTCTAGTAACTCAAGATAACAGTAGAGTATCTTCCTACCTAATAGTTGTTTCATCAAGAACCCATGCTGATGGAATAAATATACTACCTTTGTATCTAAATGTAAGGTTCAGGGAAAATATGAGCATTAGCTCTACTATGTTATCTCCTTTGAGATTCAATATCTTATCTCTGAAAGAAATATTCAACAAAGAAAAGGTACTCATTTGAAACTTTAGTAATAGTTAAGGTATAATAATTGTTTAGACTCAACAAATCTGCAGTTGTCTTGTTATTTTATCAAGTGCATTTACATAGTGCCAGAGAAATATGCAAAACAGAATTTAAAACTGAGACCTCTAAATTGTACCCATTATTTCTTAACTCTAAAAACTTCAGAAACTTACAGATGACAGATTTGTCAGAAAGTTCTCTTTACCAACTAGAGTAAGGACAACCCAATCTCTGTTATGAACTGTCATTAGTAATTTAGCAGAGCTAGAAGGTAGTTCAGCCAAGTAGACAGAAAATTAAAACATGGGCAGCTCCTGATTGGAAATTTATTCATAGCAGGTAATGAAATAGCGTAGTCAGGATCTCTGGTATTACTCAGAGTGAGAGATTTAATTCTGATAACTTTGATGATGGCACTTGAATCAGAGATTATAAACAGTGACAGGTTGTGACATAGAGATAGGATGAAATGAGCATCAGCAACATACCTTACAGAAGCTGATTCTATGTAAGATTAGTTTTTTCAAACAGTAAATATAATAATTTCAAAAATTATTACAAGTTTTCAAAGAAGAGTCTGAGGCCTTATGTAAACCATGTATCATTTTTATATATACTTTTCCATGGAGGATAATATTAATCAACAAATCAAAGATAAGGGGTGGAAAAGAACTTATATTTTAAAATATGTATCTTCTGATTTCATCTGGATAAGGAACAAATCCAAAATTACAGGCAGAGTAGCTACTCTATGGGGAGAATTTTAGTGAAGGCTAGGGTTTCATGTGTTATTTGCATGTTTAATGAGTTTATATTCATTAAATGCATTCATGTACAAAGAATGTTATTTATATTTATAAAAAGGATAATAACTTTTTATTTTGAATAACGTGTGCCTTTTTATACTTTCTAATTATCAACACTGACATTACTTTTATAATGAAAAGTATATTTTTAAAAAACTTGCTTATTTCAGACAAAACTCTCTACCACAGAAATAAGGCTTAAAAAGAAGTATTTCCCCATACACAGGTATTTCAATATTTTTTTGAATTTGTGAAATGGCATATTCATTGTGTGTGGTCAAAACTTGTTAGATGTGGGGATTTATTTATTCATTTTTAAATATTTTATTTATTTATTTGACAGAGAGATAGAGAGAGAGCACAAGTAGGCAGAGCAGCAAGCAGAGGGAGAGGAAGCAGGCTCTCCGCTGAGCAGGGAACTCGATGCAGGGCTTGCTCCCAGGACCCTGGGATCATGACCTGAGCCAAAAGCTGACGCTTAACTGACTTGAGCCACCCAGGCATCCCAAGATGTGGGGATTTAAAAACATAGCATGAAAATTCTTTAATGCTCCTGCCACTGAATGAAGGGGTCCATGTCCTCTGTCCTTGAAATTATAACTGTTTGACCTATAGTTTATAGAAGAAATGATGCTGGGTCAGTTTCTCGACCCAGACCGTAAGAAATGGAAGCCTGCATGTCCTGTTATCTAGTACATTCACTGTTGTAAGAAAGCCCCAGTAGGCTGTGAAGTGGGCTCCAAGAAGTGGAGCTGAGGCCCTCTGGCCCACAGCGTGGCTGAGCTCCTCGCTGACAGCCAGCACCAACTGTCAGTCATGTGAGTGAACCATCTTTAAAGTGGATGCTGAAAGCTCTACCCCTTAACTGAGCCACTCTAACTGACACAACATGAAGACAGGAAGAGCTGTCTGCCTGAGCTATGCCCAAATTGCAGATCTAGAAGCAAAATAAACAACTGCTGTTATCTGAAGTCACTAAATTTTGAGCTGGTTTGTTAAGCAGCAATAAATAACCAAAAGAACAGAATCTGACTTTAAACATGAATGCTGACTATAAAAATGGCTTTAGCATTCTACCAGAGCAATGTTATTTTACATCTGCTATAACTAATCAGAATAGAAGGAAGAAAATGTAAAAGAAAAGCTTTATAAGTTTCATCAACCTAATATAAATTTTGTCAAAAAAGCTTTTAATAAATTGCACAGAGTATTGAGAAAATAATTCCGGTCCAACAATCTTTAGTATTTCATATGTTGAGAAACCTAAGTATTAAAAAATTATTTGTTTAAATTTAGTGATTTAAATCGTTTAATTTGGCTTTGCAAGGTTTCATCTATATTGTATAAGGATGTCATAACCAGTAAGTATAAGCTGCTATAGAAAAAACTAATTCTATTAAATTGGAAAATATAGATATCAAATAGAATAGAACAACAATAATAAAATGGATTTTAAATGGAACTATATTTACAAAGGACTAGGCCTATATGACATAATGCAGCCAAAAAATTATTCATAATAAAAATAAGCCAAAACCATGCTATATATTATTTACCAAAAGCAAGATTAATGGTTAATTCCATAACAAAAGAAAACAAGTATTAAATAAAATGTTAAATATGTCTTAACTTCTGCAAACGAAATGTTTTTTAAAACAATTATGTATAATCCTTTTTCTTTAGAAAATTGGATGACTTTTAATGAACTATGAGAGCTCGAGGTAGAGAAAAACACACTATAATAAATATTTTAATAAAATAATCTTTTTAACATAAAGATCCATATACTTAAAGTATTTCTTTTTAAAGACACAGTTCTACAGAATAATTGCCATAACACAAAAATTGAACCATTTAATGTATACTTTTCGTAAGGCACAGTTCTGCAGTATAGAGTCAACTCTTATTCATCTACATATGAACCAGAGAGTTCAATTAATTGTATCACTTGCCCACAATCTACGTTTATAAGATTTTCTCAAGAGTGGAGTTATACCACAGAATCAGCACAGGTTCAGTCCTTTTTACTTGTTATAAATTCGTAGTAGGAAAAGCAATGTTCAAAAAGGTGACACAAATACAAAATACCTTTATAAAGGGAATTGTATTAGCCCCCAAACTCTGCCTCTTATAATGAAAAACCTGAGAACCAGAATGATTAATCGATTTGTTCCAGAATGAAACTAGGCCTGGAACCCTGCCACCCGCTCCACCTCTTGTGTCTTTTCTCATATGTTATGCGGCTTCGTCTGGCCTGAGTGATTCCTATACGGTTATGAAATATAAAACAATGTATAATATTCAGGAAAGAGCAAAGCAAAACAATTTCCTCCATATGAAAATCATCTAATTTGTGTTGAAAAATTAGAAATCTTCATTTTGTCAAGGTACTTGCTAAAGCATTTTTCTACACTGCTCGTTTTCCAGATATGTGTATGTTTATGTATAATGCAACATCCAAAAGAAAATTCATTAAATTTCTTTTAAAAATATTATAAAAAACTAGTTATACATTGATACTCTGCTACTTTTAATATTCCTGACAGCATATTTTCATATTTTCACTTATAATCAATAATGGATACAAACTGTTAGTATTTTTGACTTTTTTTGAAATATTTTTGCCATATTATGCTATTTAATCACCTAAAAGCCCTTTCTACTTAAATGGTAAAAGAAGTCAGAGGTGGGTTTAATCTTAATTGTTTCAACATTAAGCCTTAGTTTACTTTTATGTAACGTGGTCCTAATAATAGGACTTACCATGTGTAAGTAGAGTTGCTATGCAGAATAAATAAAATATGTAGCTAATATATCTAAAACACTTAGCATCATCCCTGACATATTACATACTAATAAATGTTAGTTATTATTAAAGTTATATTAATTTAGCTGTGATCAAGAACATGGCAATATTATTAAGATAGCATAATATGAAGTAAAATTTTAAAAAACTGCCTACTTAAAACCATGTGCATATTTCTATTAAAAGGAGATTTGCTATAGTTAATACAACCTAATAAAGTATTCTTTTAGATATTAAAAAATATTCACATTAATCCTTTTAAATGGCCATATAACCAATATATTTTAAATGACATAAGACTGGTAAAACTGAAATTTAACACAACTTACCACAAATACATGTGCTATTCAAAACAAGGTAAATTCTGTGTGTTAAATATTCCTTTTAAAATTTTAAATAATTGAACTGATTAATTATATACCAGTGAAAGACTACACACACACAATGAACTTAGTAATATTCCTTGAAATGTTTTTTAAACAAAGACATTTCCATATGGTATGTACCTACCTGGAGTAGGCAAACAATCGACTGTCCCAAAGATCATGATTCCCTCTAGGTCCAGAATGAAAATAACAGGAATCTGTCCCATCAAACATGTTCAGTCCATCTTCTGAATTTTTTGAAGCATGGCTGTGTACCACATCTAAGAGGACTGTGATACCCATTGAGTGAGCCGTGTCAACCAGTTCTTTTAGCTCTTCAGGCGTTCCATAACGGCTAAAGGTAAAGAATAAAGCAAAAACAAAATTGTATCATATTTAAAGCAAACAACTAATCATTTATTGTGTATCAGTTGCTTTACCAGTACAGTACTGGATACTTTAAATATGCAAATTCAATACGATATAATACTTAGATACAAGTCAATGTGGCATAATATTTTCTATAAAGGCATCCAATAAAAAAAATAGTAATTTAAATCCAGCTATTGCATGTAGGTTTACATCCCAGTGAAAATTCACATTTTGAGTAGGTAGGCAGTGAATTTTGTTTCTCTATACTCAGAGCTTCTGATTTCCTTCTCCAAGCCTACCTAGCCCGGACAGCATTGTCATCCCTGTTCATATACTTGGCCATCCCTGTGAATGTGTATGCTCAGGGTTGGGGGGCTCTTAGAGTATTTCTTTGAATATCCTTGGTGCCTTGAGTGAGACCATCCCTCTTGCACTTACTTATTCCCAAACTGGAATGCCCCAGGTGCCAGAAGGCCGAGAGAATGTGCCATGTCTGTCACCACCCAAGCAGAAAACATGGGTCGCTCATAGGCACAGGTGTTTGTGTTAACGGCAGTTTTCTTGTCTGCATGAAATAGAAAACAAATCACTCCTAAGAGGGAAGGCTTTTCTTAACTGATGTAAAATCTCAATATTGGCCTTCCATAGGATCAACTTTGCTTTTAAATAAATAATCACCCAATTGCCCTTGTGATTATTAATGTCTCACTTCCTCACTTGAGTGCAGGGGCTGTGACTATCTGGTTTCCCACAATACAGTACAGTCCTTAGTATATAGCAGGTCTCCTGGTAGCTAACTCCACTGGGCAACAAGACCTGTCTTTGAAAAATGCAATGTGATCATTTCATTTTTACTAAAATCATACTTGCACCCCCGTTGTCCTTAGGATGAAGACTGTGGACCTTATCATGACCTACTGCACTGTTTAATTTGGCTCCTTCCAATAACTTTAGATTTATGACACTTTACCCCTTTCTCTCCTTATCACAGCCACCTAGTCTTTTCTTTTTCTACTCAGTGAACAGCGTGTTCAGAGAATAAATAGCCTTAAAATTTCATTCATTTGTTTTTTTTCAACAAATACTTATTAAGCTATCTACCATGTGTCATGAAATTTTCTATACTCTGGGATTCAGCAGTGAACAAAATAAATATCACTGTCCTTATGGAATTTACATTCTATTTGGAGGACTACAAATAAATAAGCAAAACATGGGGGATGTCAGATAGCAATAACTTCTCTAAAGAAAAACAAAGCAAAGCCGCTGGTGGAAAGGGCGGGTTTGCTATTCTAAACAGGGTTATCAAGTGAAAGTTTCATGAAGAAGGCAACGTTCGAAGGAACACGTGGAAGAAGAAGGGAGTAAGGCATGTGAACATCTAAAAGATAGAATGTTTAGAAAGAAAGGGCACTAGGGAAATAAGCTAGGAACACTTGGAAGAAAAGCAAATAGGCTAGTGTGGCCAGAGTGGAATGATCAATAAAGGGATGAGATTAGAGAATCAGCCAAGACCCAGATCACATGAGGTCTTAATGGACCAATATAAGGTCTTTGACTTTTACCTGAAAGAGATAAGGAATCATTAGAAGGTTCTGAGCAAGAGAGTAACATGATCTTTTATTTTAAAGTGGTTACTCTTGTCACTATGCAGAGAGTAGCCATGTATATGGAGGGAGAGAAGGCTAGGGAAGGAGTAGGAGAACAAGAGAAAACAGAATGACCCATTAAAAGGCTACTGAAATAATCCAGGTTATAGATAATGGCAACATGGACCAGGGTGGTGGCAGTTGAAGAAGTCAGATTTGGGATACATTTTGAAGATACAAGGTGGAGCTAAAGTATAGGAATGTCCGGACAAAAAGGGAAGAGTCCAGTACAATGTGAAGTGTACTGAAGCCGTAAGAAGGGATGACACTTGATGGGACCCCCAATATATATCATACATACACAGAAGAAAATGGAACCAAGGGCTAAGCCCTGGAAGTCCAAAGTTTAGGGGTCAGAAAAAGCAAAGGAAATTTTAAAAAATAAACAAAAAGCAGCAAGAGGGATAGGAAAAACCCAAACAGGAGGATAATAGTTTCCTGAAAACCAAGGAAAGAAAAATGTCCTAAAAAGGTACAAGTAACTAATTGTGCCAAATGCTGCGGACAGTTCAAGCAAGTTAATAGCTGATCAGTGGACTTAACAGCATGGAGGTCATCAGTACACTTTACCAGAGCAATTTCAATGAATAGGTGAAGAGCCTACCTGGAACGAGGTCAAGCAAGAAGAGGAATGAAGGATTCAGAGATTATAAATATAGGTAATTTATTCAAGGGGAATGACTATAAAGAGAACAGGGGAAAGGATCAGTATCTCTTCTCTATGCTTGGAAAGCTATCTCCCTATTCCCACTTCACTCCTCCTCCCAGTTCACTCTTTTTTTTTTTAATTTTATTTTTAAATATTTTATTTATTTATTTGAGAGAGAGAGAGAGAGGGAGAGAGAGCATGAGCAAGGTGGAAGGGCAGAGGGAGAAGCAGACTCCCCGCTGAGCAGGGAGCCCAATCGGGGGCTCGATCCCAGGACCCTGGGATCATGACCTGAGCTGAAGGCAGACACTTAACAACTGAGCCACCCAGGCGCCCCCTCCCAGTTCACTCTTAATTATGTTCTAGATCTCAGTTCCAACATCAGTTCAGATCTAATCTAAACTGATCAGATCCCTCATTCTAGGCTTTTATAGCACCCTGTCATTTTCTTCTTAGCTTTTATCATGGGTAGGAATCAACAAATGTGATTATTGGATTAACATTATACGCCACAACAGTGTGAGCTCCATGAGGTGGAGACAATGTTGGACTTATTCAACTTGCAGTCATTTAGGTCAGCACTTCTTCAATTACATGGACTCCTTGGTGTCTTTCTGGCCAGAGAGTCACATTTCTTGGATTTTAGCCTGGAAAGGACAATCCTTTTGTGGTAGTATGTCCTACTAAGAGCCTTCTCAGTCACATTCCTACATAGCCAATCTCTTTCCAGGAAAGGATGTGAGCTCTGGCAATAATGACTTCCATGAGACGTGATTTTCTGACTAAGACTTGGGCGTCCAAATGCATGACAATTTCAGCAGGTTAACTGGATATTCTTTACCAGAAATCATTTCATGAAAAGCAATGTCCAACCTCTAAGGCTTGATGGGAAGAGAGTCTATGATCTTAGTAAAAAAAAAAAAAAAAGCTCAGCTTCTATTAACTCTGTTAACTCTAAATTAGATTACAAAACAATATCATATAAAAGGTAAAAATTCATTTTATTTTTTTTCTCAAATAAAATGGTTAGAATTGGGACTTTCATTTTACCTTGAAGCTGCAAAGAAGCTTGTGATCTGGTAACCAAAACTGGCATAGTAAGCATGCTCCATTATTGCCATCATCTGAATGCAGTTGTATCCTATACAAGGAAAGGTCAAACAGAGATTAAAAGCAACATTTGAAAAAAAAGAAAGGAAAAAAAATATATAAACACAGCATCCTTGTTCTGAAGACATTAAATTTTACATATGATCATTTACATATAAATGATCTGATCACTTTGAAAAGTTCTACTACTTTAATATCTTTTGCTTGTCTGACCTTCTAACACAAAATTGGACAGTTAGTTCTTGAGGGTTGTACTCTAACTAGCTATTTGAAATGTCTTCTTTTTAACAAGTAATAAATGATATGCAAATATACTCTTAATTTGACTTTACAATATTAAAGATGGCAATCTACATATGCTAAACTTCAGCTGCACTTGTAATATTCATACTGAAGACTATGAAAGCTAAATAAAATAAAAGTAACCAGTTGCATGCCATATAGTTTTTATTTTACCTTTTTCTTTATGTTTTAATTATTTGTGCCATATAACATAGGATATTCCAGTAAATCCACTTTTCCACAAGGTAGCTTTTACAAAGCCAGCATTAATTCTTCTACTTGCTGCAATTTCTATGCCTATACAAGGACTGCAAAGCTGTTTGTTGTACACACATGGGCACACACAACCTTAAAAGCATTTACTAATATGTTTTTAATATAAGCAAATAATCGCAGAAACTTTTGATCTTTAACAGAATAACTAAGGAAACATTGTTTTCCTTCAAATTTGGTAAAATTTTCAAATATGATTTGACTGCTTTGAAAGTTCCATTTCTCTAACACACATAGAAAATACTCTGTTCTCAAAGTCCAGTTCATGTCAGTATAGCTTCTCCTGTACATATTTCAGTACTGAATTAATAGTGGAATAATTGCAAAGTCACATTCAGATTTAGAGATTCATGTTTAAAGAATAACAAACTATGGTTCATAATCTGCTTCTGGCTTTTTCATTATAAAAACAATCTAACTCTATCACATTTCTATCATGATAGAAATATGTATATAAACTCCTGCTCAGGTAACATAAATCAATTATATATTTTATAACAAAATACAGAGTTTATAGTTTATTTCTCTATTATGAAATAAAGATTATTCTCATGATCAAGCACCGATTTATAGTTTTTATTATTAATTTTATAGCATTACTCATTCTTAGATTCACTGATGTTCAGAGTTCTGTGCTATTCAACTGAAACACAACAATGAACAAGAGAATCCTTGTTCTGTCAAACCTTCTGCAAGACCTGGGTCAAAAACAATGTATTACAGTATGAAACGGCAGAACATCCCAAATATGACAATTTAAATATAATACCTATTAAATATAATTAATATTAAATTCTTCATATATTTAATTAATTCTGGTTTCTGGAATCTGACCTCATCATTACAGACGATTAAGATCCATGTATAAAAGAACTTTAACAGTGAGTTGCAAACCTTTCTTCTAGCCAAAGTTTGGACTGCCTACCAGAAGCAGAATAATTAAATGTACTTTATCTTCCTGCCTAGCTGTTGGAGCAGGTGCTAATATGCTGTAAAATGATAAAAAAGCATTACCAATAAAAAGAAAAATAACAAATTTAAAGCATACTGAATCAATAATTCAGCAGTACACTATTAACTTTCCTGGCTGTTCCCATGAAGACAAGGATCTGTGTCATTACAGTCCAACATACAAATATCTAGAACAATGTGTCTTAGAACAAAGATGCACCATAAATATGTCAAATAAGTCATCCAGACCAGACATGTAGATATACACACACACACACACACACACACACATATGTGTACACATATATATGTGTGTGTATATATATATATATATATATATATACACACACATACACATTTGTATCAGAGTCAAAATGAGTTCCAGTAACCTTAAAAAAATGTAAGATTTTTTTCCCTAACAGACTAAAATGAACAGGCTATAATCAATGACCACTTAAATTGATAAAAGTTCTTTCCTGTAGAAAAGTAACTATGCTTACATATTTATCTACAATTTGGAAGCCATCAGTTCACATTACTTAAAATTGAAATTGGAATAATAGCTTGAATTCTTATGCTCTATCTTATTCCATTTCTCTTTTCTGTGCTATCACTATTACAGGGCAATTTGAGAAGCCTAAAATAAAATGCATTTCTATTACATATTTAATCTCTTAACACAAAAAAAGAGACACTTGTAATTAGCTTTTCTAATAAGAGAACAGACTCATTAAAATTTTATCTGAATAAAAATCACAGTTATTACTTACCAAGGTCTTTGATTCTTGGTAGTACATTGCACGTAAAATGTTTATAAGAAGCTATTTTTCCTTCATAGGAAGAAATTCCCACATGAGATTCATAAATTCTTAGACCTCTTGGCTTCTTTGGTTTGGAATGCTTAAACTACAGAATATAAAATTATATAAAGAATTAGATCAGAAATACAGGTATGATACTAACTGATTAAGCATGTTAAATGAAATGGTGAATCAACTCAAATAGTTTGGAACTGCTTAAGCATATAAAAGGCATTTGGCTATATCCATTAAATTTCCTCTTGAAAAGAAATTCCTTTTTGGGATCATGTTAATGGATCTGTTTTAAAAGGGTAATCATGAAATGGCTTATGCCTTATCATTGAGCCTTAGAGAAAACACAACAGCTTAAAATGCATACATAATTATTAAATGCAATGCATTTATCAACAAGCTCCAATAACTTAAAAGACAAAAAAGTGAGTTCAAAGATACTATAAACCTTGACAATAATATGGCCTTAAAAATAACCCTAAATAGTACATTCATGAGGTATCTTCCCTATGCCTTGTTCCTAAGGCCTTTGGGACCCTGCTTCAAACCAATGACAATGAGAAATACTGTATCACTGAAGAATCTGTGATAAATCAGAAACTGTGATTAAAAAAAAAAACAACAGTATCCCTTTCAGGTCAGTATGTAGAGATTTCTTTCTCCCTCCTAACCGCAGAAACACATGATAAAACAAGAACTCACCTCTATATTTTATTGGCTACAGATGATGGACTCTGATATATGTATAGTATATCAGGTACACTATGATGTAAAATATAAAACTGGCAGTGAAGAGAGAAGTTGAACATTACTATAAAAGTTATAAAAGTAAAAAATTAATTTTCCTAGAAATATTGGAACAAGCATTTATTTAAAGATTTGTTGTTCTCACTTTATATGGGTGTTCTGGATCCCAGTGTATCCAATCATAATTCACATTATCACCTTCACGAGTCACATACTTCGCCCATGGTGAAATACGATACAAGATCTCTCCACTTTTACTCCTAATAACTACCTAAAAAGAGAATGAGATGTTATTGCTTTAAAATACTTAGAAAACTCTAAGATAACACATAAGAGTTTATGAGAACTGCTACAAGTAAGAAAAGGAGGAATGATCTTAAGAATTTAAACCACCATACAGATGTGTACCCTTAAAGATGTTTAAATTCCATGGACTTTACTTTCTTATCTCTTATAGTATATGATCCTTAAAGCCACTTCCAGCTGAAATATTTTATGATTCTCTGGCAACTTCCATCCTTGCCAATCAACCATTAGAGTGGTTAATTAAAGTGAACATAAAGGAGATAGTAAAAAGACAAGAATATTATTTGGGAACTACTGTGAATAAGTCAACAGGAGTACATAATGCTACTATGTATTTAAAAAAAGTAATGAGCTATATTGCCAACTCTTTCATTTTGTTTTCATAGCAATTATAACATTTTCAAAAAGCTAAAGGAGGAAAATGAGTTTTGATTAACATTTGTATTATGCACACACAAACATACATACATACATACACACAAACAGATACCACCTGTAAATATTTTCCACCTTTTTTCAACTTCTATGCCCTATTCCAAGTGTGCTTTACCATATAAAACCAAGCATTTCCCCCTTTAGCCACTCATTCCTATATTTGCCAATGGTATCACTATTGTCATCAATAAAAAAAACAATAAAATGCAAATCCACCCTTTTAGACTTAATGCTGAATAAAATATTTTTAATTTATCAACATGGTTAGATAATAAAGTGAGCCACATGAGCAGAGTTTCCAAGAGACTGAAATAGTTGTTTTTTTTTTAATTAAACCTTCTAAAAGTAGATATAGGATGATCAAAATTGTTCAGATTAGGAGCTATATTATGCCCCTGGCATTGAGAGAGAATATTCTTCAGTCTCCTCTAACAGAGAAAAGCTCTGCATGCGTAACTCTTGGTAATTAAATATTTGTGAAACGCTTTACAGTTTAGAAAGGACTTTCATCATTATATCTCACCTGTTCTAGAAAATCTTTATGACCCAAATATCAAGTGGAACTGAGTTGTCAAAAGTCACTGAATAGCAGAGCCAAAAGTAAACACAGAGCCTCTGATACTCACTTTCTTGCTTTTAGCAAGCAACCACACCACTTCCTACAGATACCAAAAAATAATAAATCATAATTTATGATAGAAGAGCAGGTGAGTAGTGAAGTTCATGTCTAACTTACATGAACAAAATTCTTTCTTCTTCATTAGGCCTCCCACTTATTGAAGCCACTGACAGCTGAGTATTGCTATCATTCAAATAATTATCACAAAAAGATGAATGAATAGGATTCATCCATTTCAGTAGTATTCATTGCAAAAGATATGTCCCTTGAGCTATATGAATTTCTGGTATAATATACAATAGTAATATGCTTAAGAAAAGGTCCTCTGTCTCACTCATCAATTGAGAATAGGCCATGGGGAAATAAAATATAGAAATCAGTTTTCAGTAAATAACACTCTGCTTAATCCATCTATCTTTTCTCTCTTTTGCTAAATGGCTCTACAGTCCCTCCAAAGGATGTTCATATACCCATAATTATTTGTGAAGGTGCCTGTTGGCAGAGAGAATATTTGAAACTTTAAGTAGAGGATATCAAGAATCTCCCCATGCTGAATGTAATTTTCACATTCTTTAGAACATTAATTTGCTTGTTGTACACATGTCTACAGAGGCTACTGTGCCATGGGTGTTGGAAGGAACAGTCCCTTCACTGGTGTCTCATATTCCTATATATTTTGCTGGGTGTGCCAAGAATACAAGGCCCTGACAGTTACTGACAGAAGCCATTTCTCAGAGTTGTGTTTGTAGCATGCCATCCTGAGGAATAAGATAATGTCTCCTCTGAATACACAAAACAGGCTTGCTTACTGCTTGTTATGAAAGAATGGATTCCCCAAGATGAATAGTCTGGAGCTATGCGGCAAACCCACAGTGTGAGGAGCATCCGTCGGGACCGTTTGGTGTCACTCTATGGGATTTGGAAGACCAGGAGGACCAATGCAAATACGATGCTCATATTGCTTACTATGCTGTGGCTAATAAAATGATTTGTCTCTGACCCAGGAGTTGTGTGCATTCTGCCAGACTGCATGAAACAGTAACAAGCTAAGTTATAAGTGTGTAGGTAAGGTAAAATCAAACTCTACACCTGACAAAGGATTAGTTAATCATTCACTGAATGACTTCAATATTCTTGTTTCCAAAGGTTCTGTTTCTCCCTTCCCTAACAGTCATTCCTGTTAGTATTGCTTGTTAGGATGGACACTTTTAAATATCAAATTCCCTCTTTCCTTCTCAGTAACAGAGTTATAGTCTAGGTCCTTCAATGATATAGTAAGGCAAAACTTCCCACCAAATCTGGATCATTACATATCTGTGATCATTACATAATCTGTGATCTTATCTGTGACCATTACATAAAAGGTAAATAAATTTCTCTGTTCTTTAGGCCCCTAAATTTTGGAGCCTTCTTTATTACACTAGTTCATTTTTTCCTAAGCACTTGCCTATGGAAGCCACCTCACCTCATTTTTGATTTGCTGTCCTTAAATTGTTGTGGTAACCAGCTAAGAGTATTATAATAAATCTAAATAAACCTAACTTGAGAAATGTTCCAATGAATGGGGAATATTAATCTTTCTTGACTAAACTCTGCTCACATTTTCTGGGGAGAGGGCAATTCCTAGAATTTGGATCTCATGAGTTCAGATTCAGATGAAAGGTTTTTTTAGATCATGAGATAAGACTTTACATCATTTAATTTATAGCCTCAAAATAGCCCATGCTATAAAGCAAATTGAAAAGAGATAGCTTGGTAGATCTTTCAACAATAATAAGTCTAACAGCTGATGAAGTAGAAGAATTTACTTGATACTACCAAATTGAAAGTCTTATACACTGTTAGTATAAGTATAAAATAGTATAAAATCTTTGAATAACAATTTGGCAATATGCATAAAAGAAGTAATTCTCAAAGACTTAGCAATTCTGATTATAGAACTTTGCCATGGAAATAATCAGAGATGTGTCCAAAGAATTATATCCCTGTCTGTTGGCCTTAATGTTACTTTTATTGGCAAAAAGTGAATGACTAAATAGTATGTATAATATATAGTTGTAAATAATAATGTATAGTTGTAAAAACTGTAGTACTTAATTATACCAAAGGTTGTAAGAATATTGTTTCATGTTATGAAAAGGAATATATTGCATCTCCTAATGTAAATGCACACAAACCCATGGACTAAAATATTTAAACAAATAGAAAAAAATATTTAGATGATTGGCTATGGTTAGATTATTAGTAGCCTTTATTTCCTGGTTGTATTTGTGTATATATCACTTAATTTCATTTGTATAACTTTTTTAAAAAAGATTTTACTTATTTGAGAGAGAGCAAAAGTGTGTATGTGTGTGAGCCGGGGTGGGGGGGTGGTGGGCAGGCAAAGGAAGAGGGAGACAAGCAGACTTCCCACTGAGCGGGGAGCCCACTGCAGGGCTTGATCCCAGGATCCTGAGATCATGGCCTGAGAGTCGGATACTTAACAGATGGAGCCACCCAGGCACCCCTTCATTTGTATAACTTTTTGATCAGAAACAACTAAGTATTTTAGTAAGGGCTATAAATACATTAATTATATAACTGCATACACATTTGTGGAGATATGCTATTCAAGTTGCATATATTATGTACCTTAAATATATTGACACAGTGTTAAATAGAAAACCTCAAAAACTGTACCAAATTACTTTAAAGGAATATACTAATGAATACAATATCAGGATGAACATTTTATATGGCAAATGGATACTTTGTAAAATTATAATATCTTGTAACATGGTAAAAATATTATCAGGCTCCTTTTTTAATAAATCAAATTATCTCTTTGACTTTTGGGAAGTTACTATCAAAAGACATTAATAAATAAACAAGTGTATAAAAGAAACCTCTACCTGTACAAAAATCAAATTGACTTAGTGAACAATATGAAGTCAAATTTTATTTAGAAAATGTCACTTAGAATTCAAATAAACAATATAAGAAACAGTTTGGTAAAAGAGTGAAGACCTTAAAAAAATTTGTGTGTGTGTGTGTGTGTGTGTGTGTATTCATTCATTCTAGGAATATCTTTTGAAATGCTTCTCGCCAAAGAATATTGTTCCTATGGACTGGAAAATTATGACATAACATGCTCCTCAGGTGGTCTACAATCTCATATAAAAACAATGGATGTGTTCAGCCGGTTAGAAGTATTAGCATACTCTGGAAATGGTATTGAATGTAACTTTGGGTTTCACAGGTGAATGTGTAGAAGACCAAGAGAAAAGGCACAGATATTGAATATTATAATTCAATTTGCCTAAATTATACTACCAAAATTGCAACTATGTGATGCAGGGAAAACCTTTCCTTATAAAAAATAAAAGCTTAGCAGGAGGGTTAATTAAAAATGTAGTAATAAAAATAACTATTTAGTGGCATACAGGTTAAAGTAAATAACCAAGCAAAGTCATTTCTAATTTATAAAGCAATGTTATCTCCACTTTTAAATTACCTCTAATTTATATAACATCTAATGTAATTGATACTATATATATAGAAAATATATAAATATACTGATATAGTACATATTATATACTAATATCTATCAACACATACAAATATATATATAAAACAATGGATACAGGCATACCAATGTATAATACTGAATATGAATATTCTGTCTGTGCATTTAAAATGTGACTGAAATACATATGTATATATAAATATATACATTTACAGAGAAAGAGAAGTATACTTAAATAGAAAATATATTGTGATTTATTATTAAGTAATTTTAGAAGTGTGAGAGATGGGCTAGATGGGTAATGGATATTAAAAAGGGCACTTGTTTTGATGAGTGCTGGGTGTTGTATGTAAGTGATGAATCACTGAATTATACTTCAGAAATCAATATCGCACTGTACGTTAACTAAAATTTAAATTAAAAAAAAGAGGTGCATGGGGCAAAAATAAAGAAGATAAATTTTTAGAAAAAGTAATCAGTGTTCATAATTAAGTAGGAAAATAAGTGATAATCACAAGAATGTGATGTTTCTCTCAGTGAGCAGAATCCTGAAGAAATAAATGTTTTTAATATTTACAAATAACATAGTATAAACATTATTTTATTTTGTTAAAGACTTATTTATCTATGAGAGACAGAGACAGAAAGAGAGAGAAGGAGAGAGGGAGTGTGAGCAGTGGGAAGGGCAGAGGGAGAGGGAGAGAGAATCCCAAGCAGACTACACTGAGCACGAGGCAGATGCGGGGCTCCATCTCATGACCCTGAGATCATGACCTGAGCCAAAACCAAGAGTCAGTCACCCAACCGAGACACCAAGGCCCCCCAAAATTATTTTAAATACATAGATATAATTATTAAAACTTAAAATAGCTTAATAGAATTTTAAATCTTAAATCTCTTAAATCTCATTGTAATTCAACTGAAGTTTTACACCTAATCTTTGTTTTAAAAATATGACGTATGAATAAACGCTGTTTCCCACAGTTTTGTTTGTTCTTCCGACTTGGATCGGTTTTAAGATTCCCTAACATTATGTAAGAATGAATCACTTCTCCATTTTGGGAGGCTCAAAAATGGCCCCTCAAAAGATATTCACATCCTACACTCTAGAATCTGTAAATGATACTTCATGTAGCAAAAAATGGGTCTTTGCAGATATGATAAAAGAATCTTAAAATGGAGAGATTATCCAGATAATCCAAGAGGGCAATCACATTTATCCTCATAAGAGGGAAAGGAGGCTATTCACACATTGAAAGAAGAGGAAAGAGCAGTGTGACCAAGGAAGCAGAGTGATGCAGACACAAGCCAAAGAATGGTAGCAGCCTCCAGAAGTTGGAAGGGGCCAAGGGCAGAGTCTCCCATGCCAGAGGGAGTGAGCTCATTGCAACACCTTGATTTCAGGCCCAGTGATACTGGGTTTGAACTTCTGTCTTCCAGAACTGCGGGAGAACAAATTTCTATCATTTAAAGCCACCACATTTGTGCAACAGCTACAGGAAACTAAACTAGGAAGGGAAAATTATAGGCAGTCACTTTTTAAGAATAAAATGGAATGTACTTAAATTTAGTTAAATGTTGTCAGTGCTGGAAAGATTAGTTAGAAGATAAGGTTATTTTAATGAATTGTCTAAATAACATATTTTATCTCTTATTAACTTCCTACTCCCCAAAAGAAGACATATACCAATGCATTTCAGTAGTCTTCACTGAACAAATCTCCTTGACAATTTCCAGGAAAAGCAAACTCCTTCAGAATAAATGTTGCTGATCTTCAGAATTGATAGGAGAGCTTATAAAAAAAGTGATTTTGTAGTATGTAGTTTTTATTGCTAGTCTACCCCCATATAATTATATTCGGGATTGAATAAAAGGCACTACTCTATATGATGCAAATAAAAGCTCTGAATTCACCATAAGCAAAAGCTAAGGGGCTATTTTTTCTGATATACTTGCTTCATTAAACAGAGATGAGACTATTTCAATAGATAATCAGCAAAAATAATAACAATGTTTATTGAAGAAATTTCATTCTGAATTTTCTAAATAGGGATATCAGAAACACTATCTGATATTAAAAGATATTTCATTGTGAATTTTTAGTTTATATTTCACTTAATTGAGGGGAAAAAAAACCAAGACACCAATAAAAGTATCAAAGTAGTTTTCAAATAATAATAAGCCCATAATATGTAAATGAGCACTTTATAGATACACTTTCATAAAACTACATATATTTGATTGGTAAAATTATATAAAGTAGGTTTATATATGAACTATAATTAGCATTACCATTGTTTATATATTGAGCCTGTTATGGGTACCAAATAAAAATAACTCTGTTATTTGAATTTTTTAAAAAAATTCTGTTAATTTTATCTGGATAATAAAGTTCATACATTTTAGAGATCTCCATTTTTGATCTCACATAATTTAGACCATAATTTTATTTACTCAAACAACCTTACACAAGTCATGTACATATAAAATCATCATAAAAAATTATCACATCTTGAAAGACACATACAGATTGAATGTGAGGGGACTGAATAGCATTGATCATGCAAATGGAAGTGAAAAGAAAGCCAGGGTAGCAATACTTATATCAGACAAAATAGACTTTAAAACAAAGACTGTACCAAGAGACAAAGAAGGACACTATATAATCATTAGAGGACAATCCAAAGGAGGACATAACAATTATAAATACTTATGCACCCAACATGGGAGCATCCAAATACATAAAACAGTTATTAAACAGTATAAGGGAATTGACAGTAATACAATAATAGTAGGGAACTTCCACACCCCACTTAGATCAAAGGACAGACAGTCTAGATAGAAAATCAATAAGGAAACAGGGGCTTTGACTAACACACTGGATCAGATGGACTTAATAGATATATTCTGAACATTCCATCCTAAAACAACAGAATACACATTCTTTTCAAGTGCACACAGAACATTCTCTAGAACAGAACACATATTAGACCACAAATAAGTCTCAACAAATTTAAAAAGACTGAAGTCATACCATGCATCTTTTCTGACTACAACACTATGAAACTAGAAGTTAACCACAAGAAAAATCTGGAAAGAGCACAAATACATGGTGATTAAATAACATGTTACTAAACAATGAATGGATCAACCAGGAAATCAAGGAAGAAATCAAAACATACATGAAGATAAAAGAAAATGAGAAACAGTGGCCCAAAATCTTTCGGATACAGCAAAAGTGGTTCTAAGAGAGCAGTTTATAGCAATACAGGCATACCTCAAGAAGCAAGAAAAATCTCGGGGCACCTGGGTGGCTCAGTCATTAAGTGTCTGCCTTCGGCTCAGGTCATGATCCCAGGGTTCTAGGATTGGGCCCGCACTGGGAATCCCTGCTCAGAGGGAAGCCTGCTTCTCTCTCTCCTACTCCCCCTGCTTGTGTTCCCTCTCTCACTGTCTCTCTGTCAAATAAATAAATAAAATCTTAAAAAAACAAAAAAAGCAAGAAAAATCTCAAATAACTTAGTCTTATACCTAAATGAGCTAAGAAAAGAACAAACAAAACCTCAAACCAGCAGAAGGCAGGAAATAATAAAGATTACAGCAGAAATTAATAATATGGAAATTAAAAAAACAATAGAACAGATCAATGAAACCAGGAGCTGGTTCTTTGAAAAGATCAACAAAATTGATAAACCTCTGGCCAGACTAATTAAAAAAAAAAAAAGAAGAAGAAGAAGAAGAGAGAGAGAGAGAGAGAGAAAGGGGGCTCAAATAAACAAAATCAGACAACAAAAGAGGAGCAGTAACAATCAAGACCACAGAAATACAAAGGATTTTAGGAGAATATTATGAAAAATTATGTGCCAACAAACTGGACAAAAAAAAAAATGGATAAACTTTTAGAAACATATAACCTACCAAAACTGGAGCAGGAAAATATAGAAAATTTGAACAGACTCATTACCAGTGATTAAACTGAATCACTAACCAAAAAACTCCAAACAAACTAAAGTCCAGAACTAGAGGACTTCACAGATGATTTCTACCAAACACTTAAAGAGAAGTTAATACCTATTCTTTGCAAACATTTCCAAAACATAGAAAAGTAGGGAAAAAATCCAAAATCATCCTATAAGGTCAGCATTATCCTGATACCAAAACCAGATAAAGACACCATGAGGGGCGTCTGGGTGGCTCAGTTGGTTGGGCATCCAACTCTTGCTTTTGGTTCAGGTTGTGAGCTCAGAGTTGTGAGATCAAGCCCCACATCAGGCTCTGTGCTTAGTACAGAGCTTACTTGAGAATCTCTGCCTCTCCCTCTGCCCCTCCCCCACTTGACCTCTCTTTCACTCTTTCACTCTTAAATAAATAAAATCTTAAGAAAAAAGACACCATGAAGAAAACAGAACTATAGACTAATATCTCTGAAGAACATCAATGCAAAGATCAAAAATACATTTAAAAAATCATTCCTAATATGACCAAGTGGGATTTATTCCTGGGATACAAAGGTGGTCAGTATTCACAAATCAATCAACACAATACATCCCATCAATAAGAGAAAGGATAAGAACCACATGATCATTTCAATAGACACAGAAAAAGCATTTGACAAAATACAACATCCATTCATGACAAAAACCCTCAACAAAGTAAGTTTAAAGGGAACATACCCCAACATAATAAAGGACATATATGAAAAACCTACAGCTAACATCATACTTAGTGGGGGAAAACTGAGAGTTTTTCCCTTAAGTTCAGGAACAAGACAAGGATGTCCCTTCTCACAACTATTATTCGACATAGTATTGGAAGTCCTAGCCATTTCAATAAGACAAAAGAAAGAAAGAAAAGGCATCCAAATTGGTGAAGAAGTATAACTTTCATTATCTGCAGATGACATTATATTATATATAGAAAACCCTAAAGACTCCACCAAAAAACTGACTAGAACTGATAAATGAATCCAGCAAGGCCACAGGATACAAAATCAATCTATAGAAATCTGTTACATTTCTGTACACTAATGAGAAATTAATAATCACTTTTACAATTGCACCAAAAATAATAAGATACCTAGGAATAAACCTAACCAAAGAAGTGAAAGATGTGTACAATGAAGACTATGAAAGAAACTGAAGAGGACACAAAAAAATGGAAAGCTATTCCATGCTCATGGACTGGAAGAACAAATATTGTTAAAATGTCTATACTACCCAAAGCAATCTATACAGCTAAGGCAATCCCATCAAAATACCAAGAGCATTTTTCGAAGAACTAGAATGAAAAATCCTAAAATATGTATGAAACCACAAAAGATCCAGAGTAGCCAAAGAAAGTAATCTTGAAAAAGAAAAACAGAACTGGAGGTATCACAATTCCAAACTTCAAGTTATACTACAAAGCAGTAGTAATCAAAATACTATGGTAGTGACACAAAAATACACACATAGATCAATGGAACAGAATAGAAAGCCCAGAAATGAACCCACAGTTATATGGCCAATTAATCTTCCACAAAGCAGAAAAGAATATGCAATGGGAAAAAGACAGACTCTTCAACAAATGGTATTGAGAAAACTGGAAGCTACATGCAAAAGAATAAAACTCGACCACTTTCTTACACCAAACACACAAATAAATTCAAAGTGGATTAAAGACCTAAATGTGAGACCTGAAACCATAAAACTCCTAAAAGAGAGCACTGGCAGTAACTTCTCTGACATTGGCTCTAGCAACATTTTTCTAGACATGTCTCCTGAGGCAAGGAACACAAAAGCAAAAATAAACTACTGGGACTATACCAAAATAAAAAGCTCCTGCCCAGCAAAGGAAACAATCAACCAAACTAAAAGACAACTTACTGAATGGGAGAAGATATTTGCAAATGACATATCCGATAAAGGGTTAGGACCCAAAATATGTAAAGAACTTATAACACTCAACACCCAAAAAATGAATAATCCAATTAAAAAAATGGGCAGAAGACATGAATAGACATTTCTCCAAAGAAGACATGCAGACGACCAACAGACACATGAAAAGATGCTCATCATCACTGATCATCAGGAAAATGCCAATGAAAACTACAATGTGATATTACCTCATTTAGCCTCAATGGCTAAAATGAAAAACAGGAAACAACAATAGGTGTTGGCAAGGATGTGGAGAAAAAGGAACCCTCCTGCAGTGTTGGTGGGAATGCAACTGATGCGGCCACTCTGAAAAACAGTATGGAGGTTTCCCAAAAAGTTGAAAATAGTGGGTATTTGCTCAACAAATACAAAAACACTAATTCAAAGTAATAAATGCACCACCATGTTTATTGCAGCATTATTTACAATAGCCAAGATATGGAAGCAGCCAACATACATCAACTGATGAATGGATAAAGAAGTAATGTGTATGTAGGGGCACCTGGATGGCTCAGTTGGTTAAGCATCTGCCTTTGGCCCCATGTCTGGCTCCCTGCTCAGTGGGGAGTCTGCTTCTCCCTCTTCCCCTCTCCCTGCTCATGCTTTCTCTCTCTCTCAAATAAACAAATAAAATCTTAAAAAAATAAAAAAGAAGTAGCGTGTATGTGTGTGTGTGTGTGTGTGTACACACACACACACACACACACGCTGGAATTTTATTCAGCCATAAAAAGAATGAATCTTTCTATTTGCAACAACATGGATAGAGCTAGAGAGTATGAGGCTAAGCAAAATAAGTCAGTCAGAAAAAGACAAATATATGATTTCACTCATAAGTGGAATTTAAGAAACAAAACAAATGAACAAAGGAAAAAAAGATAAACAAAAAAACAGACTCTTAACTATAGAGAACAAACTGATGGCTACTAGAGGGGAGGTGGGTTGGGGGATGGGTTAAATAGGTGAAGGTGATTAAGAATACACTCATCTTCACGATCACTGAGTAATGTGAAGAATTGTTGAATCACTATGTTGTACAACTGAAACTAATATAACACGGTATTGGTCAACTACACCGGAACTAAAATTAAAAAAATAACTGAAAAAAAATGATCACATCTTTGTGATATACTTTATATCCACAATATTCAGAGGCTGAGGTAAATGGAAAAGAGATTAAATGATTAGATTAAGCCCATTAACCCTTATGTTATGCAGTACTATACCTATACAAAAGAAAAGGTGATATCCTTCCTGGTAGCTTAACTAAGAAAAGGATAGAAATCAGTTTAACTTTGAAAGCAGTAACCTATTGATAAGTTTTCCTTGACTCCCATTATTTTAGCTTTAGGATTTTTTTGTTTGAAAATATGGCATCACAATTCAGGTGGGTTTGTTGTTGTTGTGTTGTTTTGTTTTGTTTTGTCTTTCATAAGAACCAAGAAATCTTTCCAATGTTGAATGCAGTAAGAATGGCCTGAGTAGGAACAGTTAAAGCATTTCTCTCAAAAAATGAAACCACTGTAAAAAAAGTCTTTAAAAGAAAAGACTAAGCATACTAGTTATGAAAAATAAATCTGTAATGTGACACAAAGGAGTATCAGATCAAATTATACCAAACTTTGACATCAAGGACACCAATGTACAGAACAAAAAGAGATTATATTTGAGGCATAACACTCATAGCTACTCTGCTCCTGATTTAACACCAATTGCAGAATTACAGAGATATAAACATTCATTTCTGTAATACTTACACATGGGAGAGAAAAGACTTCAGAATATTGTAAAAAAGAAATAAATGAAGATCAGTAGTTGCTTCTTATAAAAGCAGGTCCTTATTTAGAATGATTTTTAAAGAGACAGACGCTCCTGTACTTTTAAAAAGGAGTATTACTCCCAAAGGTTCCACTCCAGTTCCCCATCCTTCTAGTTCTGTTAAGAAGTATTACAACTATAATATTTTTTTTCTGTCTGTCTTTTGACTGAGGCAAATCTTTAAAGAAATAAACAACTAAGTAGAACTGATAAAGTGTTTGCTTCATTTCAAGTACATTACCTGAACAAAAACCTTATAAAGTGAGGTCACTATAAAAAGACAAAATCCAAAGGGATTATGTGAGATTTAGGAAGCAGGCATTGAAAACGATACCCCTGAGCAAGTGAGAATAACTACTCCTAAGTGAAAAGCATAGGAACAATGCTGAAATGTTGTAATCGGGTAAAGATTGATTAAGTGTCTTAGACTAGAAAACAAATGAATTACACATGATATAAAAATATATGATTTAAACTTCCAAGATACTGAAAGATCAATACAGTAATAAAAGAAAAAAGCTATGAAAAGGGGAAAAAATCAGTGAGTTTTCATTACTGAAAAAGCGTGCTTCAAAGAGACTCATCCATGTGCAGTGAAGGCTAGAATTCTATTAAGTAAACAGAGTTATAATCTGGTATAATGCCAATAGAAAAATATCTGAGAAGTATTTTCAGAAGTGCTAGGATGAGGGGGTACTATCATAAGATGAGATAAAGTTCTCTTTAAAAATATTTCATTAAGTATAATTACAAAAGTCTATATGGTGATAAATCAAATCATTTGAAGAAAAGAATATGATTCTGAAGCAATCACGTGAAGTGCTTTTGCAATGAGGTAAGATACAAAGTGTGTTGGGGGGGGGAAGAAATAATTCAGCCCCTAGAAGGTATGCAGAGAAATTACAAAGACCAGATTCAAAATACATAATTGCAAAAATTATAAGATTTGCGAAAACATACAATTATATATTTAATATATATTGAGACTAATATCTCCAAGTATGTAATTGATGACTACTAAGTAAACAATGATGAAAAGAATTCTTCCTGAATATTTAATATTCTTTATATTTAAGGTCTCATTATATAGATTGCAACACTAACACTCTTTTCTCTCGTTTCATCCACAAAAGACATGTATTTTCCTAAGTATACATGGTATTAGGGGAAGATCTACAAAGAGGTATATATAAATATTGATAAGGAAGTAAGTACACCCATCAAGAAATGAGAAAGTGATTAAACAGATGGTTTAATAGGGAATAGGTGACTATATGTGAAATGTTAACTCCAGATATGTATTTGGATAATTTCTTGTCAGCTGATTTCATAGCAGTTTTTTAAAGTTTATATTTTAATTCCAGTCAGTTAACACAGTGTAATATTAGTTTCAGGTGCCCAATATGGTGATTCAACAATTCCATACATCACCCAGTGCTCATCATGACAAGTGCACTCCTTAATCCCCATCACCTACTTAACCCATGTCCCATCCACCTCTCCTCTGGTAACCATCAGTTGGTTCTCTACAATTAAGAGTTGATTTCTTTCTCTCTTTCTTTTCCCTTTGCTCATTTGTTTTGTTTCTTCAATTCCACATGAGTGAAATCATATGATAATTTGTCTTTCTCTGACTTATTCTGCTTAGCATCATACTCTCTAGCTCCATCAATGTTGTTGCAAATGGAAAGATTCATTCTTTCTTATGGCTGAGTAATATTGCATTGTGTGTATATATACACACAATGTGTGTGTGTGTATGTGTGTGTATAACTTCCTCCTTATCCTTATCTTGGCTATTGTAAATAATGCTGCAATAAACATAGGGGTGCATTTATGACTTTGAATTAGTGTTTTTGTATCGTTGGCTAAATACCCAGTACTGTGATTGCTGGCTCATAGGTTAGTTCTATATTTCACTTTTTGGGGAACCTCCATGTTTTTTCCAGAGTGGCTGTATCAGTTTGCATTCCCACCAACACTGCAAGAGGGTTCCTTTTTCTCCACATCCTTGCCAACACCTATTGTTGTTTCCTGTTTTTCATTTTAGCCATTCTGACAGGTGTGAGGTAATATCACATTGTAGTTTTCATTGGCATTTTCCTGATGATGAGTGATGATGAGCATCTTTTCATGTGTCTGTTGGTCATCTGCGTTCATTCTTTTGCATGTAGCTGTCCAGTCTTTTTCAACACCATTTGTTGAAAAGACTATCTTTTTCCCATTGGATATTCTTTTCTGTTTTGTGGAAGATTAATTGGCCATATAACTGTTGGTTCATTTCTGGGTTTTCTATTCTGTTCCATTGATCTATGTGTGTATTGTGCCAATACCAGTGTTGATTACTACTGCTTTGTAATATAACTTGAAGTCCAGAATTGTTGTGTCTCCAGCTTTGCTTTCCCTTTTCAAGACTGCTTTGGCTATTATGGATCTTTTGTGGTTCCATACAAATTTTAGGATTTTTCATTCTAGTTCTATGAAAAATGTTGTTGACATTTTGATAGGGATTGCCTTAAATTTGTAGATTCCTTTGGGTAGTATGCACATTTTAACAAAATGTATTTTTTTTCAATCCATGAGCATGGAATATCTTTCCACTTGTGTCATCTTCAATTCCTTTCATCAATGTTTTATAGTTTTCAGAGTACAGGTCTTTCGCCTCCTTTGTTAAGTTTATTCCTAGGTATTTCTATTTTTGATGTAATTGTAAATGGGATTATTTTCTTAATTTCTCTTTCTGCTGCTTCTTTATTGGTATATAGAAATGAAACCAGTTTCTGTAGATTGATTTTTTTATCCTGTGACCTTACTGCAGTTTTTTGGTGGAGTCTTTGGAGGGTTCTATATATAGTATCATGTCATCTGCAAATAGTGAAAGTTTTACTTCTTCATTACCAATTTGGATGACTTTTATTTCTTTTTGTTGTCTGATTGCTATGGGTAGCACTTCCAGTACTATGTTGAATAACAGTGGTGAGACCAGACATCCTTGTCTTGTTCCTGACCTTAAAGGAAAAGTTCTCAGCTTTTCCCTATTAAGGTTGATGTTAGCTATGGGTTTTTTTTTTATATGTATCTTTACTATACTGAGGTATGTTCCCTAAACCTCCTTAGTGAGGGTTTTTATCATGGATGGATATTGTACTTAGTCTAAAGCTTTTTCTGTGTCTATTGAAATGATCATATGGCTTTTATCCTCTTATTACTGTGAGGTATCACATTGATTGATGTGCATTTATAAGCATTTTTATAGGTCATATAATATGGCAAAGTATTGAAGTGATCCTTTTGATAATGGGACTGGAGGTGGCAACAGTGATGATGGAAAGAAGTAGTGGTAAATAATAGAGTCTTCACAATAGAGATATTTACTTTAAACCTTACTAGCTGAGGTGTATTGAAGTCATTAAACATAGACACCCCCATCTTATGTAGAAAAGAATGGCACAGGACAGCAAACAAGCTTTAATCTCAAGTCCTCTGGAGAAGGAGACAAGACCTCTGGAGAAGCAGGGATACTTCTCTGACAATGTGGTCTATGAAGCAGAGGTTAGAGAATTGCCCACTTGACTTCTGAGTGAGGCTCAGAGAATATACATGTGGTAAGATGCAGTGACCTGTAGTTGACTTTTTAAAAACCTATCTGTCTGTCTGTCTATCTATCTGTATCTGTTCATGAGACTTTGTTTTTCCAATCAGAGCACACTGACTCACTTGGAGAAATTTAGAGCTATTAGCATAGGTGAAGAGGAATAGACTGAAGAGTAAAAAAACAAACCAAAACAAAGCAAAAAAAAAAAAACTCTTTAAATTGAAGAGGATTAAACATTAATGTTGACATTTAACATACATTTAACTGTGCTATTCAATAAAATAACATAGTTTAAATGTAAATATTTAAATCATAAAAAGATTATATAGTATGTATTTTACCATGAGAAAAAGATTATGTCCTATAGGTGTACTTTTATTCACTAATATTTGAGGGAATACTTTGCCAAAGTGCAAATACTTCCATTAAATATAACTCAAAATAATACTCATCTTAACAGTTATAAAATTCAATTTTCTTCCTTTTTCTGGCACAGCATTAAAAGATCAAATCCTAAATAAAAGCTCTATAAAAAAAAAACTGATGCCTACATAATTTAGAGGACAAAAGCATGAATTACTTTTATTTAAAAAAAAAACAAACATACTCCTAAGGAAAAATCAAAGTATTCAACTGTCCAGACTTCATAATCCTCTTTAATATCGAGTATTCTCAGTGGTGCCTCGGTGGCTCAGTCGTTAAGCATCTGCCTTCGGCTCAGGTCATGATCCCAGGGTCCTGGGATCGAGCCCCGTGTTAGGCTCCCTGCTCCGCAGGAAGCCTGCTTCTCCCTCTCCCACTCCCCCTGCTTGTGTTCCCTCTCGCTGTGTCTCTCTCTGTCAAATAAATAAATAAAATCTTTAAAAAAAAAAAAAGAACACAAACCTTATTAAAAAATAAAAAATAAAATCTAGTAGGCTCAGATTGAAGGACAAAAAAGTTTATAAAATAAGTGTAAGATATTTCACAGTACGTGGATATAAGAAAAGGATGTCTACTACATTTAAAGTATTTCTAGAATTAATATTGACATCAAGAAAGCAATCAGACAACAGATACTTATGGACAGTCTAATTTTCTAGATACCTGTGATTCACTTCTATAAGCACTAAAGCTGGAGGAAGAAAAGAATATTTTTTAAAGTTATCTTTCTAAAATGTACTATCCATTCCCTTGTGGCTTTAACAGAGGTAATTAAACACTTGTTGAAATTGATTTGTATATGCTGAACTGTGACATGTTTGAAATATGAACATTTTCCCCCTGAATTCAGTAAAGAGAATATTAGACTTTTATATGTGTCTTTGGCAGCAGTTTTCAACCCTGGATGTGCAATGAGGACTACCTGAAGAACTTTTTAAAATAAAGAACCCTATTTATATCCAGTACCACCAACACTACCTATCACCCTTGATTCTGATTCTGCAGTCTCATGACTTAGCAGATAAAAGTCAGACCTGAGAAAGCATAAAATAAAGTCCACTTAAAAATGGAAGGAAGGAAGGAAGGAAGGAAGGAAGGAAGGAAGGAAGGAAGGAAGGAAGGAAGGAAGGAACCAGAGTTATAGGGAATGGATTCTCGAAACCTTGATATTAATGAATACCTTTACAGATGATAAAAAAGTATTTTGCAATAAGATTTGTCTCAATCTCTACTTTGAATTTTCCATTTATTTCTTATTCAGTAATAATTTACAATTATTTTTTCATTCCTCATAGTCTAATCTCCCTACCAATTTATTATTCTCAATCATTTTGTAAACTTAATCTCACTTCAGTCACTGAAGGTATCCATGCTGGCTCAAAATTTATTCATTTGTGGTCCTGAGTATGTCTATGAATGTCTTCACATCATCTACTTTTTTTAAGTTTTCTACTGTAGCTGGGAATGCCTTCAGAAAAGGGTACAATGAACCTATTCAAGTTTCTGATCTTATCCTATAGTTGTTACCCATTATTTAAAATACTTCACCATTTCTCTACCAACTATCACACAAATCATTTTTGCAAAACAATATTTATCATTGCTATTTTAAATGCCATTACTGAAATTGGATGATTTTCTTTCCAACACTATGTGCTTAGGAGTTCCATTTATAATTTTTATTTAAAAATTGTAGCAGATATTGACTCTTTAGTCAGTCAAACCACTTTCTGACATTCTTTCCTGTAACACGAGGATGTAAAGCTAAAAATCACATTTTTCAGACGAACCATGAGGGACGATGGACTCTGAAAAACAAACTGAGGGTTCTAGAGGGGAGGGGGTTGGGGGGATGGGTTAGCCTGGTGATGGGTATTAAAGAGAGCAGGTACTGAATGGAGCACTGGGTGTTATATGCAAACAATGAATCATGGAACACTGCATTAAAAACTAATGATGTAATGTATGGTGATTAACATAACAATAAAAAAATTTTTAAAAAATCATGTTTTTCACACTTCCTTGCAGCTAGGTTTCTGCACCTAGAAGATGCACCTACATAAGCTCTGGGAGAAAGAAACTGGTGCATGAGGTAAATCATATGGAGATCAATTTTTTTGCCTAAGAACACGGAATGATGCTTAAACTAATAAAATGCCATTATCTCCATAGGCATGGATAGTGGAAAACTCAAAGATAATTGACTTGCCACAATTAATTAGCTCACGCATCCATTATTTCCATTTGTACCTCCCTAGACATAATTATGTATACATTCCAAAGTAGCTTGTTGATGAGACACAATCACAAAAAAATTGTCTGGCATGGAGAAAGTTCTTTTCTCCCTGCATTTGGTTTCAAAGTTGAAATTTTAAAGTTTAAATTTTATATGCAGAGCTGATATGATTCTCACATGAAAAGAAACAGATGTGGCAATATATAAGAATCCTTAGGGGCCAGAGAAAGGATTGAGAGGTAGGGATAATCTGTACCTCAACTGGGATTTGAAGCAGTACTCTTATCATGGAAAATAAAAGGAAGACGCACTGACCTAAGATAGGTCAGGACTTTAAAAGAACACATCAAATTTGGAATATGATATAGAGCAGTTTGAAAAAAGAAATAGAATAAGCGGGCTCATATGATGGAAAGTTGGAAGGAGATCTTAGAAACTGGAGTCCTAAAGAATTGGAGGAGAATGGCCCAAACTTCAAGATTAGATGGGCAAAACCAGAGAACTCCTAAGATGTGTCAAAAAAGTGCCAACACTAAGACAAACAGCATAATTATGTCCAAACCTGGTCCTAAGATTAAAGCTGCCTGGATCCCTCTGTCCAACCGCGTAGTCTTTTAGGTTTTAGCAAGCACCCTCAGCGGTGTAACTGATTAACTAAAACTTCTGTATATTTATAGATCGTGCATTCATTCCTAGAAAGAACAGAGCACTTCCACACGTCAACAGGCTCTCTGGTACCAGCCTGCGCACCATGGAACCAGATCCTCTCGTACGACCTCCGAGCACCACAACAGCATCTGTAGCCGGCACCATTGAGGTTGCATGTAATCAAGAATTGTCAAACCACTGCACTCCCTTAACTTCCCTAAATCCCTTTAAATATCTCTGGGCCAGGCAAAAACCACAAAGTTGGCTTTTGGACAGGAGTCCGCCTTCTCCTCAGGTGGCTGGCCTCCTGAATAAAGCTCTTATTCCTTTCCAATCAAAATTCGTCTCTTGAATATTGGCCTTTGGGTTTTGGTAACAAGATGACCAAAACGCTTTGAAAAGAAAAAGAAAACACCTACAGGATTAATTTCTTCAGATATTAAGATGTACTTCTAATTATTAATTTAAAAATGGGTCCATGTCTCAGGAACAAATGGAAAGCTGAGAAACAACTGTTTATGACACAGTTTACAGTTGTTGCTCAAAAAAAAAAACCATGTTTATGGGATAGCTTACAATTGCTTCACTCACCAACCAAATATTTATTAAAAGAACCCACAGTAAAATTACCTCTTTGCCAGAAATAATGTTTTAAGATTCACAGGTGAGTGAGCTGTTACTTTTATTTCTGACTTATAGATTCATTTGGGGAAAATATTCACATGAACAAAGATTTGCAAAATTCACCCACTGTAATTACCAGGATAAGACATTATATATTACTATTATCACAAACCTCTCAACATGACTATTTGTAAATATGACTTCTTAAGTCAATGACATAGAAGTAATTGGCCATCCTAAACTAACAATATTTAGCATAACGATGGAGTAAATCCAGATTAATTAAAATATGCAAATGTCAATGACATTGTTATTTACAAAGATAACAAAAAGCATTACCTGTATATTCTTTGACTTACACAATTTAATTAAATTCTAATGTGTATATGAAATAAGACCTATTCTGACAGTTTTATTCAGTGGCAGTTCACAACCATGTTTCATAAGTTATATATATATATACACACACACACACACATTCACATATATTATTGCATGAGATCCATAGGTTGAAGTAATGTTTTCAACCTCTTAGAAATGCTGATTCAATAATTAAGTTCTGAAAGTAATTTATGAAAATTAAAAATGTGAAAACTACCACATTGGTATTAGATGTGCGACTTTTTAAACTAAAAGAAACTCCTTTGACTCTTGCAAACATTTTCTTTTTATATTTCATGTAAGCAGTCTTCTTGTGATATGGTAATGGTTAACTGAAAATCTCCAAATTTGAATCCCTTTATATTCCGTACGCAAGGTACAAAGGAGCACAAAACAAAATCTAAGACCATATCCAGCAAGACACTCAATGTTGGTGAACAATTTACAGGTGAACTCAAGGCACTTGCTAAGCTGCTGATGCAGGCAGCAAGGAGGGCAGAAAAAGGAAATGTTCTTTTAAACAACGGCGGTGAAGGTCAGGTCCTGATTTTAATACCTCATGAGAACACAAAATTATTATTATAAAATTAGGTTAGCTATTATAACAAATAGATTTGTGTGACATACACTAAATATATTAATAAGCTTTTATTTCTTTTTATAGTAGTTTGTTAGGCCAAGGTAGAATGCTATTAGTTTCTAGCTTGTAGGCATCACTTCATTAATATGAGTATTAAGTTGATTCAAGTCAGTAAAATACTAATGTACCTTTTGAGATTTGCATGATATATTGAATGGCGGGGGGGGGTAGTTGGCAGATAAGAGAAGGAAACTGGAAACCAGTAAGTATAGAATAATCACATTTTTATGATAATAAAAAGCATACACACACACACAGAAGCAGAATGACAAGAAGAAAGACAGTTTATAAATGCTTAGATCGGGAAGACCCACAGAAACTCAAAACAGTGGATGGTTGGAGGGGGGACTGTTAATTATGAGAAGAGCTACTTTGTTGTTTTATTTTGTTATTTCTTAATTGTTTCAAATTCTGTTTTTTTAACAAAAATTATACCGTGTTTAATAATTTTGCTTTGACAAAAAAGTAAAATTGACTCTCTGGAAGTAAAAATGAAAGCATTTCAAATATGAAAAAGTTTTCCTGGGTTCAAACACATCAAATGGCCTGTAGCTCTCAAGCCTAAACAAATAAATATGTGCATATGTGAAAACTAAAGTTTAACTTTTTTATTAATGCTATAAAATTCAAAAGGAAAACTATTCCAAAGAAAAATATTATTTTTACAACTGTTTGCTCAGAAAGTTTTATAAACTGGAAAACTATAAAGAATAGTTTAATTGCAATCAAATGCCATGCCTTGACTTTCCAAAAGAGGGAGATATAACCCCACTGCCACAAATGTATCGATTTGATACATAAAGGATCTATTCAAACACACACCTTGAGTTACCTAACCAAAATAACTTTAAGAAAAAACTTTAAATTATGTGTTTATTTTAGCATTATGATTTTAATTGCCTAAAGAGCACAGTGAAATCTATGAAAAACATCATGATCCTCAATAATAAAACGGAAGCTGCTCCAGCTTTTTTTTGAAACTCTCAGTTGTAGAATAAAAATATGACAGAAATCTTATATTGTTTATAATTTGAAAAAACACAGATTCAGAGACCCCAGATGTCATGGTTACTAAAAATTATGGGTTCTTATTATTATTTGAAAATAAGATTTAGTATCGTTCAGAAGAACTAGAGAGAGAATGCTGTTTCCTGCAGTGATTATTAAAAACATGAATATCAAATGCTGTACCTGGGGGCTTCCTACTGAAAACAATGTTCACAGAATTTACTTTATAAATTAAATCAAATCTTTAAAAATGTACTGCATCTTTTGAAAAACAAAAATAATATAACCTGGTTTCTAAATTATGAAAAATAGTATCAACCAATGAATTAAAAAGCTCAAAGTAAAAGAAATATTTGAGTTATAACCAAGAATACACACTAATGATGAAAGAAGGGATATTAGTATCAAAACCCAGATATTAATTCAACTTGATAACAGCAATGGTATCATTCTCTGGAAAACTATATTCTAAAAAGAATGTGAAATGTTCCCGGTTAAATACATATACATATACATTTAAATATGAAATGCAAGTAAGCAAAAACAGTTGAAAGCAGGGCACCTATTTATTCAGAATGCTATTTACCATATTTATTTATTTTACCCACTTTCTATGTAATTACAGTTAAAAATGGATGGTTTGTTTCTCTTTATCAGTATGTGGCCAAATCACTAAGTTTCCACACATTTAAAATAAGGTTTGAGCTAGCTGATTACTATAGTGCTCCTCCACTTCAACACATAAGTCAGTATTACTGCAGAGGGCAGACTAGAAGATTAACATTTCAGTTTATTGTTTCAGCCACTTACGACACCAGACAAGAAACTTAATCTAGCTAACATCCACTTTCTTCAGCTAAAACTGGGAATAATTATAGTATCTATACCTCATAGGACTGTTAAATAAGGGTTGTAAACCAAAACAAGCTATTAAACAAATAAAATGCTTAAAATAGTACCTATAACATACTGAATACTCAAAATAATACTTTTTTAAATTCCAACTAAAATGCTCTAACAATTTAAACTCATAAAAGAAGAATAATATCTGTGGAAGACCATTCACAGTCAGGAAACATACTGTAAATAAAAACAACTGTACTGATAATATTTCCTTATTTAAACCTTAAGCAACTGCAGATGATTTATTTTGCATTGAGCATGAGCTGGTATTTTGTAGGCTCAGATCTTACTAACGTGAAGAGATGCATGAATCTTGAGCAAGTTATAACTTCCTTGAAATTCAATTTTCTTAACTACATCAATATTTGATGAAGATGACCTCAAAGTTTCCTTCTTGTTTGCAAACTCTAGGACTTCTCATTACAAAGAAAATATTGTGTGTATGTGTACAAACTGATTTACATATGTGCAGATAAACAGATATATATAGAAAGAACAAGAATAATAAAAACAGTATACGTAAGTTTTGTTATTTCATTAAGGAAGAGACTTCTAAGCCATTTTGAAGGAAGAAATGGATCTGTAAAGGCAAAAACACAGAAAATGGGCCATTCTAGGAAGTGAATAAAATAAAATATATATTCAGAGTTGGAAACAAATTCAGTGAAATAACAAAACCTGGTTCTAGAAGATTATACAAACCTTCAAATAAGAAACTGGCAAGAAGAATACAAGAAAGTTTGAAACAACAGCAATGAATTGGTTAATGAAGAAAATGGAAATGCCATCCTGAGGAGTTTAAGTTTAGGACTGAGTAACAGCTACAAGAGTACCAACTCCTTAAGCCACCAACAGTACAATAAGATAGTAATGACAGATCATTAGATCATTTTTACCCTTTAACGGTATCTTCACAATGTCATTAGGTAGGACATGTAAAATATAAATATATCGAGCAAATAAACTGAGGAACCAAGATATAAAATCAAATAGCTAATTACTAATGGTTAAATAATAACCCAAAGTGCCTGACCCCTGGGCCCAATGTTATTTCTATAAACTTGCCATCCACCAAAATCATCAGGAGCTGTTTAAAAATACACAACCCTCTTCTTCTGTGATGGTGATCCAAAAGCTATCTTTGAAAACTACTATCTGCTCTGGTGAGAAGGGGAAGCCACTAGAGTAATTCAGACAACAGGCAATAAAGGCCCAAGCTACAAGTGAAGAGAACAATTTCGAGAAATCCTACAGAGGTAAAAATCAGCTAAATTTCTTGACTGATGGAATGTGATGGTAATAGAAGACAAGAGATAAAAGAACTATATACTTACAGTTCTGGGGGGCTAAGAGGATGGCAGGCCCTTTGAGAATGATACGGCAGTCAAAAGGTTATGCTGCTTTACAACTGAAAAAAAAATTAGCTTTTTTCCTTATATTTAATGTCAACTGTATACTTGAATCTCATCAGATTTATCTTGAGTTTTGATTCATACATGTAACTGAAAAATATGTATTTTTGCAATACTATCAGAGATTTTTTGTTAATATTAAGCAACTTTAAAAACTGTATATGGGGGGCGCCTAGGTGGCTCAGTTGGTTAAGCGACTGCCTTCGGCTCAGGTCATGATCCTGAAGTCCTGGGATTGAGTCCCGCTCCCTCTGACCCTCTTCCCTCTCGTGCTCTCTATCTCTCATTCTCTCTCTCTCTCTCAAATAAATAAATAAAATCTTTAAAAAAAAAACTGTATATGGTATATGAGTGTTTATGCATGAATAACTTTATGTGTAGGTTTACCTTCTCTCATCCCCCACCCCACCTCAGAAGAACACAAGCACTGTTAAAACCCAGAGCTAAAAAGTTAAACTATATTAATTTCATTATATTTGCTTTTCTAGAAAAAAAAAGTGTTATTTCTAGCTAATTAGGTTGGCAAAACAGAACTGTATAAGTCTAAATTATAAAAATCCGTATTTTCAAGTACTTGCTATTTTCAAAGTTTAGTCTAATTTAAGTTAGTGTTCTTCAAGTAAGTCTAGTAGAAGCCCTCTCCTCATAAACAAGGAATATAAAGCACTTAAGTAAAGCAAATATTTGCTTGATAGTATACAATTACATGTATGAACTACTCTTCAATAAAGTTGAATTACACTAAAGCTAAGGATCCTTTCGCAGAGGCATCTTTCTTTTAGAATACATTCCCATTACCCATTAGCCTAAGAAATTTGTTATATTTATATATTACTTACAAATTATGGTAAATTAAGACAAATTTTACGGTTTTTTAAGCAAATTTCATCATAGTATGTTTAGACAATTGTATAAAACACAAAATAACTGAATGTTAAGTCAATATATAGTTGATAACCTTCAGGAGTTATAAGCAGAAACAGCCACATTTGTTCTTGTGACTTGTTAGAGGTCACTGAAAAGACTATGGGAATCGTCTTCACTGAAATATGAAAGGATCTCTTGGTGATTTGATGGACAAAAATGTGTGTGCAATATGAGAACAGTATCCAAATTCATTCCAGTGCTCACAGTTTAATACATTTCCTATGATATGTTTTTTCACATTGATTAGCTCTTATTGATCATTAACATCCAGTCCTTGTATTTGATTAGTTTCAAAACAACTAACTTTTCTTATTTCCAATAGTTCCTTTCTTCATTAAGGATTCTCTATCCATCTTCACTGTGGTAGCTTCATTTTGGTCTCTGTCTCCTTGATCTCTCCCATAACATTTCATTAAGATTTCTTTTTAAGTTGTACAGAGATTTTATGCATAGTTCCAAGATTCTTAAAATGTAAACTTTGAATTAAGAAACTGGATGCTCAAAAGCACATAAAATTCTTTACATGAGTAAGCACTGGGCAAAGCACACAGTTTTTTAAACACTCTTGTGAATTTTCAGACATTGGTGGAGTGATCCCATGAACACAGCAGCTGAGCCTCAGGAAACATTTTGTAAGGAGGAAGACAATGCTGATTTACAGACTCCTCAGATACTGTCTTATTTTATAATTTATAAGCTATTTGGCCTGTACTCACAAAATCTGCAAAGACATGATTATTGAAAGCATAATAAGCATGGCTCTGAGCACTTGTATGCAGAAAATATAGTTGAGATTACAGAGAATTAACTCAGTACCAAACATTGTTGTAAATACTTTTACCCTCTCATCAGTTCCATGGGGTACTATTATGAATCCCAGTCTAGAGGACAGAACTGAGATACGAGAATGATTAGCCAAAGGTCACACCAATAACGGGCTGGAAACAGCAAGTGAACACAATCAATCTGGCTGGAGTCCGTATTTATATACATTATGCTTTTACCACTACTCAAGGGAACATGGAGAAACTTTTCCTCTGAAATATAGGTCGTACTGGCATGGACATAAAGTCAAAGCCATCTAATAGGCAGAGTGCCCAGGAGTAATGTCACATGGTATCAGCATTCAGATGTATTTAGATATTCAGGTGAGACATGGTACACTGTTTTGAAGAACGTCATTGGGCAGAATACTCAGACAATTTGTTCTGTGGGTATATTATGAGAGGACAAAGATTTAAATAATGAAATAATGTATCGTGAGAGAATAAAAACAGTCACCATAGTTCTTATTTATTATGAATATAAAAAAAAGGAAAATTGAAATCTACTTGAATACTATTTATTTGAAAAGTTTTTGAAATACTAGTTACATTGTTTTAAATGCAAACTGGGGAATACCCAAGAGGCTCAGATATGTATCTTGCTTAAAGCCATAAACAGCATATAAAAAACTTATATACTCCAAAGTCTTTATCCAATTCTCTATATAAAATAACCTGTCATGACACCTAGTTAACAAGACAGTGAATGGACTCTTCGTAAACACTGAGTTATTCCAACTTCTTTCCTGATGCTTTGCCTTTAAGAAAAGTGCTATAGCAGGACTCCAGGGCTGTCTTAACATAAGGTAACTATATGAGTTCATGTATGCTAATCTTGTAGAAGGGAGAAGGGCTGAAGAAGGTCTCCATGACTTTAAGGAATTCTGCAACTGTGACTGTATAAGTTTCACCGATTAGGGTGATATGATGTGGGGCAGTGAAAGAGCATACTTTGGGCAGTGAGGAAAAAAAAAAGGCACTTAATAGAGTTTCCCTTGAGTTTCTCTGCTCAACAAAATAAAATATAAAGTCTTGTTCAAGCACCCCTTTATTGCACCTTGCCCATATTCTTTAAAATTAGAATTAAAACAGTGGTATACAATAATCCAAAAAAAAAAAATCATATTTTTTCAAGGGGCCTTGAGACCTACAAACAAACACAAAAGCCAAAGAAAGAAAAGAGAAAGAAAGAAGATCTGAGGACACAATTCTGTTTTTTAAAGCCTCATAAACTAGAGGCAAAGGCTCTGCAATAACAGAGTCCTTTGAGACGTCCTCAGTGTGGTCCCCACACCAGCAGCCCTGGCATCATCTAGGAACTTGTAAATGCAAATTCTCAAGTTCATCCCAGACCTATTGAATCAGACTCCCTGGACAGTGTCTTTCATCAAGCCTACCAGGTGCTTCTGATCCACGCTGAAGTCTGAGGACCAGTGCTTTAGGGTACTGTTACACAGGCTGCTGTGAACATGCAGGTGGATGACATGCATGTGGGGAGTGAAGAGTTTATGAGGAGGGACAGTATTTGCAGTATGATCACCAGTGGGTGGCTGAAGCCATAGGACTTCAAGGAGTGAGCGGAGGGTAGGGCAAGACCACTGGAGCAGAGGAGGTTGAAGGAAAGGAGAGGCCAGCATGCTGGCAGGTCTCCTATGAGGATACTGAAATCAACAAAATTATTTTTCTTTAAAACAGCCTCTCAAGGGTACAACTGAAACATTTTGAGGTGCTTCTGTCCTCCCCATAATTTAATATTTTTCTCTAAAATATTTTGTTTTAGTAAAGGTAAATTTGAGAATATAATTCTTATTTTAGTAAGATCCTGTTTATCAATTTACTAGCTTTAAAAAGCAGTCTTCTTTCTAAAACTCTTCTAATATTATGTTAAATACTTT
>NW_027397063.1:26165620-26275836 GCF_003265705.2 Callorhinus ursinus
AGGGGGGGATGAACCATGAGAGACTATGGACTCTGAGAAACAAACTGAAGGTTCTAGAGGGGAGGGGGGTGGGGGGATGGGTTAGCCTGGTAATGGGTATTAAAGAGGACACGTACTGCATGGAGCACTGGGTGTTATACGCAAACAATGAATCATGGAACACTACATCAAAAACTGATGATGTAATGTATGGTGACTAACATAATGTAATAAAATAAAATTTAAAAAATAGAAACTATGTCAAGGTACAGTTGTTGGGTGATTAACAAGATTTATTCAGCAGCTAAAAAAAAAAAACATGCTCACCAACAATACAAAAAATAAATGATTAGAGCCAATGCCTATTTAGCTCTGTTAAGAAGGGAAGGAAACTCATTCTTCTTAAACCTTAATTTAAATCTTAGGTATCTTAAATGTACCCATCCAGCTGTCCTAAGAATTCTCTGTTATATAGGCAATCAGTTTACATGCTCAATTTCGCTATTCAAGAAAACAAGTTAGAGCCTCGTTGGCTGTCCAGGTGCAAATTCTGCTCAGTATGCTTTTACATCCCACACTGCTATATTTACATGCAGTATTTTCATTAAAATCCCACTCTTACTTTATGCAGAAGTTGTTGTCAAATTAAAAATAGCACTAAAAGTGAGACTAGCATTTCCTGATAATTTGGACATCCTTCAAAAAGTGGGAAAATTTTAAGCATCACGTAATATTATCTAACAAATTCCAGATTGCTTTAGGATTTTACTTTCACTTTATTTGTGTAGTGTTGGAGTTCACAATTTAATCTAAAAGATATCATTATAATTGTACATTAATAATACTAGTTATATCTTTGAGTGTATACTGTCAGCTCTCTCCTCTAATTTTTTTTATTATGAACGCCACTCTATTTCTAAGTTATAATGACTGAACTCATAAAAGTTTTAAAGCTGTTTAAGTTTTAAAGGATATATTTACAGTTGATTGCAGAAGTATATAAAAATAAAAGTTTCTAGCTCAAGATTAATTCTTCCATTTCCTTAAATAAGTTCCTTTTAAATGGTTATGACAGTAAATGCTAATTGCATCTCAAAAGCAATCGTCCATTTTTTCTTGAAGACAGAACTTGCTGAATTTTAGCTGGACAAATGGCCCCCAAGCTAAAACCATATATCCCAACATTCCTTGCAGCGAGAATGGCCAATGAAACTAAGATCTGGTCAAAAGGATGTGTAAAGAAATGATGTGTTCATATCCTTAAAAGGGAATGCCTTTGTTTTCCTTTTTCTGTAGGAAACACAGAGATGGTAGGTATTGTTTATCATGTGGGTAACATACTTGGTGACAGAAGGCCAAGAGGAGGTAACAAGGAAACTGGTCTGAACATACACATGGAACAGACACAGACTATCCATAAAACACCTACTGACCTGAACTTTTACTTCAGAGAGAAATGGAACCATCTATCTTGATCAAGACACTGTTATTTTGGAGCTTGACAAAGCAAAATAACCAATATCTTACTTAATATGGTGACTGAGAAAGATGCCTATGTCCCACTAAAACAACCTTAATAAAGTCAACCAAATGTAGTCCTAGGCCAGCAAAACACATTACAAAGAAGAAGAAGAAGAAAAGAAGAAGAAGAAGAAAGAAGGAAGAAGAAGGAAGAAGGAAGAAGGAAGAAGGAAGAAGGAAGAAGAAGAAGAAGAAGAAGAAGAAAAAGGAACAGAATGGTGGATCCCCACTCACCACACTCACCATACCTGGCTCACCTCACACCTTATTTGCTTTCTTGAACCACATTCATTATGGACTTCTCCAACCATCCTCTGTCTAGCCAGCCACACAAGCTTTATAAACAACTGGGTTTCTTTCATCCTCTATCCTTAGCTTTTCATCCTCTATCCTGTGGATACATTAGTCTCTTTCTTTTTTGACTCTATAATGACAGCGAAGTCCTTCCAAGGTACTGTGTATGGTCTCAACCAACTACCAGGTCCTTGCTTTCTGAGCGTTGCCCCTTCATCAGTGCCCAAGCTGACAAATCTAGCCAGAGAGGTAGGACATGGATATACGATATGGTCATGCTAGGCATAGGGACTAGTCTAGATTTAAAAAGTACAAAGTAAAGTCCACGCTACTTTAGAAATTTCTGGCTTACAGAGCTATAAAACTAACTACACACATATCTACCAACACACACACACAAACACATATACATGTATGCATGCATACTACATAGTGACTAGCAATACCATAAGATCAAACTGTTGCAATCTGTGTGCATAGCTTCCTTCGAGAATCTTCATTGTAAGCTGCCCTCACATAGTAGTTATGATTCCATCAACTACCTAACTTGAAATATATATATTTAGACATATATAAATATATGTATATTACTTATACCATATGTTCTATTGAATGTTCCTAACAACTAAAAATATATCAGATTGTTTTTTATGTGTCTTCTCCCAAATTTATTACTGTCATTGCATTGTCACTTGCTCCTAGGAAAACATGCATTCTAAAAACATACCAGAATTTGCAAAGGTTTATCATTTAAGCCAAGGGCTAAGCTTGGTAGTGTTTTTAAGCAGAGTTATCAAGAAGTCCCAGGAATTGTAACTAAACTAATAAATTATAGAAACATAGCATAATGGTTAAGAACACAACCTCTAGAGCCAGACTTACTGGGTTTCAATCCCAGCTCTACCAACTATCAGCTAACAGCTAGCTAGGTGACTTTGAGAAAGCTATATAATCTCTTTGTGCCTCACTCTTCTCTTCTGAAAAATGGGGATAATGATAATAGGACATTCCTGATAGGGCTGCATTGAAAACTAAATGAATTAATATTTTAATATGTTTAAATTGTACCTGGAACATAGTTAAGTTCTATAAAATAAACAAAGGACTCTTTACAAAGAAACAAGCTGATTATATTTATAGCCTAGCTTAGGCTATAAATTCTGTATACTTAATTATTGCATATATTAAATTATGAAATAATTATTTTATATACTGAATTCTTAAAAGAAGGAAGAGTAAAAACATAGGAGAAATGAAAAAAAATCAACAGGTTTATGAGTTTTTTTTTTTCTTGTGCTTGTCTCTGAAGGTGACCTTTTGGGGAAAACGTATGTTATTTGTTCTCTGAGCTGTGTATGATTAGTTTCTTCATCATACACAGACAAATTAGAAAGGCTGCTGTGGTGCCCAGAAATCATCCGTTAAACAAAGTCAAAATTAATGATAAAATTGAGTTCCCTTTGTGTTTGATTTTCATTTATCTGCACTCAATTATAAACGAGATACCAAAGAACGCTACCCATTAGCTGTTAATTCATAATGACTTCAGAAAGCAATCCCTATACTGCCAGTGATATCTCACTAACAAACTCCTACTCTGCAGGGCTTTAGCTTGAAGACGAAAAGGAAAAACAAAACTACATACTCTAAGCCGCTCCTCATCCCACCATGGAAAACTCCAATGCTTAATATAAACAAGGTGTAATAAGATTGCATCTATATATCTAAAAAGAACCTGTGCCATTTTTTTCTTTCATCATAATTTATTATAGCTTAAGCAAAATAGGCCTAGATGTAGCAACGGTGCATCCCACATTTCGATTTCACTGTGTCAAAAGTAAATACTCCTCAGGGTTAGAGAAAGTTTTCAGTGAGGAAAATGCCTAAAACAGATGATATGTGTCTCACCCGTAGAGAAATAACATAGGATTATTAATTTGGGATAGGATAAGAGTGACATAATCCTATAATTGGACTTGTCTTTCTTCATAGTACTCATCCAGATATTTTGACCTCTGGCACATCCCATAGTAAATCCATTTTGTAGCCTCCTAACTAACTGGTTCTGAACTATAAGGAAAAAGATTTAGGCCCCATTTATTTACTCATAGGTGATCTAAAGAAATATTAAAACAAACTTGGGTCTTTTTGGAAGTAATTTCAAGCCCTTATTCACAGATTTGCATATATTTAATTTATATTCTTAACTTTCAAAAAACTTACAACTTAAAAAATATAGACTGTCATATTTAAAAATAAAATGAGAAAGAAAAATCAACAGTTACAATGAAAATAGTCAGAAGGCAAGAAGGGCTGCAGGGCAAGGAGGCGAGATAATGGTGTAGGGCTCTGCAGTTGGATGGCTATTGCAACTGTACATTTCACTTAATTTTAAGTTTTCTGACAGACAAGAGAAAAGGGGGAATAATAGTGAGATAAAAATAAACACTTCAAATCTTCCGGAGAAAGGCAAACTTTTTTCTAGTATTGAGCTCTCTAAACAGTAACTCGCAATTATTAACACAGAAAATGCTAAAGACTCATTAAAACTAGCTGTGATTTCCAGATTCTAATATCTGTTCATTTGTTTTTAACCCTGATATCAATAGGATTTCCAAAAATAACAATTCTATAGGTCAAAGATGCCTAAATTCAAAGAATATAATTTAAAGTTACTGACATACAACTTTATAAATTTCTTTCACTTTCTGTATAATGTGCATATGCAAAAATATTTCCAACAGTGGCAAATGGGCTTACCTGATGGTATCTATCCATTTCATCCATGACGTCAATAATATTTATTGAGTAGCTTCTATCTAGGTCCCAGGGACACAAGGATGACCAAGACATTGACCCTGTCCTCCAAAAGTTTACAGTCTAAAACTACATATCATCACAGTGAATGAGGAGGGAACAGGCTCCAGCAAGGTTTGTGGCAGAAGGGGTAGTTGGTAAGTGGAAAGTAGAGTTTGGCATTACGGGAAACTTCACCAAAAATAAATAGCACCTAAACTCTACATCAAAGACTAGGAATTTGTTAGCAGCAGGGGAAGCCATTCCATGTAGAAGGGATGCTGCCTTTGCATTTGCTGAGACATGGTAAGAATGGCATCTGAGCAAACTGCAAGTACTTCAGTGTGGACTGTACCTCATTGTTACGGACTGAATGTTTGTGTCTCCCTCGCCCCAAATTCATATGTTGAAATTCTACCTCCCCCCCACAATGTGATGGTATTAGAAGGCAGAGAGTATAGGCGGTAACGAGGATTAGATGAGGTCAAGAGGGTAGAGCTCTCATGAATGGGATTAGTGTCTTTATAAGAGTCTAAGAGCTTGCTTCCTCTCTCTGCTCTTCACCATATGAGAAGCTGTCAATGAGAAGCTGACAGTCTGTAACCCAAAAGAGAGCCCTCACCAGAATTCTACTATGCTGGCATCCTAGTCTCTGAGTTCTAGCCTCTAGAACTTTAATAAATTTCTGTTCTCTGTAAGGCACCCCATCTACAATACTTTGTTATAGCAGCTCAAATGGACTGAGGCAAGGATAAAGACAAAGTTGGAGAGGAATCCAGAGGCCAGGGCATGGAGGGCTTTGTATGTCAAACTAAGAGTACAGAATTTAAACTAGAGGCCAGTGTTGTTCAGTTCTTTCAAAATAGAAAAATTATTTAAACATAATCATACATGGGAGCCCAGTATAAAACAGGGAAAGGATCTCCTTATTTCAAGTGAGTACTGGGGAATCTGAAAACTCACCAGGTCAGCTTCTTGATACACAGTGTGAAAACCCTAGCTATAACCAAATCAGGGGTTGGGAGAGTTCATCACAAAGGGTTTAAGGCAGAAGCATAACATGAGCAGATTTCAAATCTTAGAATGATGACTGTGGGGCTCTAATATGAAAATGGACTGGGACATTTCTGGAGTAGAATTTAGCGAATGATCACTTACATATAACACTCAGTGCTCAACACAAGTGCCTTTCTTAATCCCCATCACCCATTTAGCCCAACCTGCCACCCCCCTCCCCTCCAGAAACCCTGTTTGTTCTCTATAATTGTAAGAGTCTGTTATGGTTTGCTTCCCTCTCTTTTTTTCCTCCCCTTCCCCTATGTTCATCTAAACAACTTTGAATCTAGATATCCATAATACATAAACTTTAATCCTGGACAAAATGTAAAATACATAAGATCTCAAGCCATTGCCGAAAGAATTTCTATAGTAATGTGCCTAGGAAAGGAAAGTGTTAACAAGTTACAAAAACAATGATTTATGACAAGTTTGAGTTGGCAGGTGATACACAGCAAAAGGATATATTTTTTCCAATATCATGACTAGAAATGATCCCTCAGAAACTGCAGAAGATTGAGACCCTATCACAGGCCTTGACACAGTAAAACTCATTTATGAATTTATATGAAATACTGATATAAATATATGGTTCAAATGATTTGTAAATGAGATTTACATTGCTTCATTCACAGGTCTTAAGTTTGAAAGTACCATCATGCAGTTATTTGTACTATTTTTATTTTATTAGGATATTAAGAGTAGGACAGGATAAAAACCAACGAATGGGAAGTGAGAATATGGAAAGAGCACATGTACATGACAGTAGGTTCTTCTTTCCAGGACTCTCTACCATACAAGAGAAGAACATTCAGGATCCATTAACAGTAGCTAACTTTTGTTAACTGAAAATGAGACTACTTTTATATGCTTTGGAAGAGAGAGTATGAATATCTGTGAGGAAAATAATGAGATCACTAAGGGTCAAAGTCCTGGGGGAAAAAAAGAAGAAAACACAGATTAAAGAATAAGTTGGTCATTATAAAAATTATTGACGTTTTAAGAAATGATGGATTTTTTAAAAAGCAGAATTATAGAAAAAAAGCAAAAAAAACTTTAGCAATTATGTTGTCCTGCACGTTTTCAGAGTAAAATTTCCTCAAAGAGATTCACTATTTTTTTTTAGTCTCCCTATACATGATATCCTCATAAGTCAAATTGGCCACTGTCTCCTATATAGAATTATTAATTCCTGTTCAATCTTGCTTGACTTTATATTCCTTTATTCCCTAATTGACCCCTGACAACCTATTCATTAATCTACATCTATTAACCCCCACAAGACGAAGCCTAAAATGCATCTCTTCCCATAATCATTCCCTGACTAGTAAACCTGTGACTTTTATTCTTCTCCATCTGTCCACTTCCCCAAGAATCTGTCTCTAATCCCTTGTTCTTTCTCCTCATCATCTTCTCTCTTGGGTTCCTTCTTGGCCCCATCAATATGTAGCCAAAATTAAAGAGAACTAAATCACTAACAAATAAAAAAAAGGGAAACAACCACATATTCCATTTACTTATTCCTCTTTTTCCTGTCACAACCTTCTCAAAAATATGAGCTTCTTCCTCTACTTCCTTCCCAGCCAGAGAATGCTCAAGCAACGCATTTGTTTATGGGGAGTTTTCTCCAAATGGACAATAAATTCAAAGCGCAGGCATTTTATCATTTATTTCTTCACCTACATCTGGGAAGACAGTATAATACGTCAAATGCAGAAAATATAAAATTAAATATATGTTAACTCAGCTAAGAGAGAAAAAAAGCAAAATTTGATAAAGAAATTAATGTGGAGCAAAATCAAAGTAGAAAAAACCACTCCCACTTTCTACCTCACCCACCCTCTCTAGGCAGACAGAGTTAACTCTTTAGACTGGCAAATAGACTCCTTTGGAAATGTACATATTTATTTTGTGTTTTCTATCAACATTTTAGAGAACTTCAGAAAAAAAGAAAAGAAAAGAAAAATGAATCAATTAGCAAGCCTTTATTCTCATCTACAGAGGAAGACCATTTCCTGGTATGCTATTTAGGTTTATTAACATTCATATTGTATTTTGCAAACACAAAGAATTACAATCTCTGTGGTAAGGGAAGGAGCATCTAATTCTAACTATGCATTCTCTCACAAATTAGATGTTTCAGGGTCTTAAAGGTTGATTAAGGTGAACCAGGTAACAAATGAAGTGAGTAGAGGATTTTCTGTGGGTTATAAAGAAGAAAATCTTTATCACATATAATAATATATCAAGATATCACAAGCAAGAAATAATCAGTTTGGCCAAAATCTTATAATCATGGCATACAATGAGAATATAATGACCTAAGGCCCCAGAAAATTTAAAATATTCTTCTATCTAGTAGATGTACTTTTTTCTTCTTCCATTTAAAGAAGGGTGGTTAGAAGTATGAATTAAAAATGACAAGCCTAACAAATGTCTGTTGAAATAACAGCAAAGCAATACAAACAGTATTAACAGAAAAGAAGTCAGTAAGAGACCAGAAATTTCAACAAATGTTTGAAAGACAGAAAGTAGCTGAAGTGAGAAGGAACTAAGGCAAAAATTAAAACTGGATATTGCAGAGGAAGAACCTAAAGAGAGCTGGTCAATTTGCTTCACAGCACCGCGAGGAGATTCGACATCTGCAGGCTCCTAACACTATGGAAGAAGGAAGTTAAACAAGGGGACTGTGTTAAACAAGGGGTATTCCACAAGGGGACTGTGGGCTCTGGAGCACACCTTCTCCCTAGCCTATACAGATAAATGTATATCCCTCCAGAACACCACCTCTTACCCCTCAAACAGGAGATTAGAGGTTGATGCTCTAAAAAACAATGAACTAGGAAGGCACCAGAGACAATGAGTACAGTAGATGACAGAGGTGACTCACATGATTGAAAGTAGGGGGATTAAGTGGCTTAGTGTCAGCTTTCATGGTGGAACCATCCTCCACTTCCCTTGTCCTTATTCATGAATGCCAGTAGCCAGGTATAAAGTCCTCTGGTCCACACCCCTTCCACCTACCCCTGTAGGGGATAGGAAGATTCATTTGGAAAGATCTCAAAGAAAAACTTGCACTTATTGCTACCAATTTAAAAGCTGGCTCACTTTCTGACTACCCAAGAGTGAACCTCACCAGGAAGAAGGCCCTGTGTATGTGCACAGAATTTTCAAATGCTTTTTCCTACCTCATTCTAAAATATGACCATATAGCCATGGATCACAAGGCATTTGAAAACAGCATGCAGAATGAAAGACAGAGACTAAAAGAAACACAAAATAAAATCTGAAAAAAAGAAAATGAGAGTAGGGGGTCAGGAGTAAGAAGCAAATTTGGGGAAAGAAAATAAAAGAAAACATCTACAATAATTTTCAAAAAGATAAAAGTATTTGTGGGCATTTAACAATGACAGTACGTATGCAAAAGGAGAAAACAAAAGTATGTTATTAGAAATGTTAAAAAAAAAAGGGGGGGTGCTGGGTGACTCAGTGGTTAAGCGTCTGCCTTCGGCTCAGGTCATGATCCCAGGGTCCTTGGATCAAGCCCCACGTCGGGCTCTCTGCTCAGCAGGGAGCCTGCTTCTCCCTCTCCCTCTGCCTGCCGCCCCCCCCGCTTGTGGTCTCTCTCTCTCTCTCTCTCTGTCAAATAAATAAATAAAGTCTTAAATGTTAAAAAAATGTGATTATTAAAATAAAAGTAGTTGGAAAATAAAGTTATTTCTTAAAGCAGAACAGAAAGTCAAAATGATGGGCAACTTGAGAGAAAAAGAGAAGAAAACTTAAAGGATTCAATATCTAGAGATTATAAATTCCTGAAACACTGAACAAAGAATATGGGGACAAGAAAATTGGCAAAGAAATAATACAAGAAAGGGCGCCTGGGTGGCTCACTTGGTTAAGCGGCTGCCTTCGGCTCAGGTCATGATCCTGGAGTCCCGGGATCGAGTCCCGCATCGGGCTCCCTGCTCAGCAGGGAGTCTGCTTCTCCCTCTGACTCTCCCCCCTTTCATGTGCTCTCTCTCTCTCTCTCTCTCATTCTTGCTCTCTCAAATAAATAAATAAAATCTTTAAAAAAAAAAGAAATAATACAAGAAAATATTCCATAAACGAAGGATAAAGTGCTTATGAGATTTACCTTCTTCTTCTCCCCCGTCCCTCAAGAGTTTTAGGAGCTATATGCCAACAACTGGGACAAAGACCAAATACAAATGTTTCACTGTATCAGAGAAATAATTCACATAACATGACATTCACCCTTTCAAAGTATTCCATGGTTTTTAGTATGGTTCGCGAGGTTGCATGGTATGCAAACATCACCATGATCTAATTTCAGAACATTTCCATCACATTAAAAGGAAACCCTATACTCATTAGCAGTCATTCCCCATCCCCTCCCAGCTCTTGGCAACCACTAATCTACTTTCTGTCTCTAAGGATTTGCCTATTCTAGGATGTTCATAAAAATAAAACCATACAAAATTTGGCTTTTATGACTGGCTTCTTTCACTGAGCACAGTGTTTTCAAGGTTCATCCAAAATGTATCATGTATCAGTACTTCACGTGTTTATATGGCTAAATAATATTCCATTGTATGGGTTTCCCACATTTTGTCTGTAGATAAGTTGATGGACATTTGGGCTGTTTCCACTTTTTGGCTATTATGAATCATGCTGCTATGAAGATGCAAGTACAAATGAGACTTACCTTCTTAAGCAAATATTCAGATATGAATTTTTCAACAGGCCATATCCCTGCCCCCAAACTACTCAATGGCATCCTTCTGCCTCGCAATCTCATTCCAGATCTCAATTAGTATGTTTCACTTTACTTAACAAATCTGATATTTTACCCCCTAAAACCCAAACTCTTTCTACAAATTACCTATCTCCTTTCTATTCTCAGGGAAGGTCGCTTCCATGCTCTTCTTTCTCAGCTCCCTGAAAATTGGGGATAATGCTTTCCACACAAAAAAAGTAAAGACAAATATGGTATGAAATGAGTCACTAAATCTGTGACTCCAGTTTTATTTCCTCTCTAACACTTTTTTCCCTTTTCTCTGTGAACCCTGAGCCTACAGGACATTGTAACGTAATGGTTAAGAGCGTGGACTTAGCTGTCAGACAAGCCTGCATTCAAGTCCACAGATGAGCGTACTCCTGTAGGAAATAAAAAATATAATAACAATACCTTCTCTCATAGCATTACCATCAGGATAAAATTCAATATGAATATAACAGAATCCTTGTTTTTTTTTTTTTTCATTGTGTGTTATCTAAGAAAATTGCAAATGTAGGTATTGGGTTCTGTGTCCCTTTTCCACCTATCGATTGTATAACATCTCAATATAATTAGAAAAGCAATGTGGTCTGGTCTGAACTGTGCTCCCCTCCAAACTCATATGTTGGAGTCCTATCCCCCACTATGACATATTGAAAGATGGAGCATTTGGGAGATAATTAGGTTTAAATGAGGTCATGGCATGGGGTCCTGATGGTGGGATTAAAGCCATGTGAGGACACAGCAAGAAGGGAGTCATATGCAAGCCAGGAAAAGAGCTTTCACCAGGACCCAACTATGCTTACTGGTCTTGAACTTCCTGCCTCCAGAACTGTGAGAAAATAAATGTCTGTTGTTTAAGCCACCCACTGTATAGAATTTTGTTATAACATCCTGTGATGACTGACACATGAATCCCCTGAAACTATTAAAGGCCTAGTATCAAGAAACCTCTGTTCTAGCCCATTTTGTTACTGATTGGCAAAGAAAAGTTAAAATACACAAACATCCTAAACACTAAAAAGACAATTCTCATTGTCCTTGGCAGTCATTTGGGTATTAATTAGAATGAGAAAAGAAAAGAAAATGGGAATCAGAAGAAAAGAAAAAGAATTCTTCACAGTTTGCCTACAACAGTTTACTTTCCCTGATCTCTTATTTTTCCTGACCTGAGGTCTTTACTGACCTCCTGAGCTACATTTTACGAAGTTAGGACAGATTTACTTCTTATCCACCTCTCTGCCCCAGGATGCTGACCATGTGGACCATATTCCCCAGGACACTGGCTTCTCTTTGGGTTTGGCCCATGTGCAGCCCCAGTAAGAGGTCAGAGAGAAGGAGAAGAGTGAGAGATCAGAGTATTTGTTTCCTTATTCCCCTGGCTCCTTCCCTGCACAGCTGCCATGAATTAACTCTGTCTCTCACAAAGCTCAGTGATTCCTTCAAGATGGCCAACTCTTTCTCCCTCTGAGTTCTATAATTGAGCCCTTGTTCCCAGTGGCCGAGGCAAGGTAAAAATTTGGGTGCCACTAGGCTCCCTCACCCCACCCTGTGGATCCCCTCTGCATGCTCAACTTTGAAAACAGCCTTTTGGAAAAACAAACGAATAAACAAACAAAAAACATTGTTCAAACTGCCCTATTTCTGTGTGTATCTGTGTGTGTGTGTGTGTGTGTGTGCCTGCATGTGCGCCATTTGCTTCCTGTTGGGACATCAATCAGTACACACATTTTTATTCATGTAGTACTCTCACGTTAAAATATTCCTCTTCCCTCTCTCTGGTCACCTTCTAAACATGTTACCAAATGTGCTTGAATGTTGTTGCCACTCTGTTATTTCCTGTTACCATGACAGAATAAATAAACTGTCCACTAATATTTTGTTCTAATAGCACCTTATTTTAAAAGCACACGCAGCCCACATATATTATTACACTTCAGTACAAGCATCACAGATCAAGGACAGCACCTGACATACAGCACTCAATAATTATGTTAAATTTCTATGAAACAACTTGAGAAGTTTTTTTTTTAAAAAAAACTTAACAGTGCTATTAAAGATGTATATTTTAAAATAGTGGCAACAACAAAAAATACCTTCTGATACATTAATTTGGCTAAGCATCCAGGAAGAAAAAGTATTAAAGACACGAATAACATATGTCTCATTTTCCTTCAGGAATGTAGTCTTCTTTCTTTATATCTCTATAGTCTTGAATGTTTAATTCACCTTACTATATTTTTTTTAAATATTTCCTATTTGGTAAACTCACACAGAAAGGAGACATTTACATGACCACATAAGCAGTTAGGTATTTTCTTCCAAAGTATTCAATTGAAAAATGCTTTACAGAGAAAACAAAGCTATTATCTCAATGGTAGGTAACATTTCTATTTTTGTTAGCAGTTACCAGATAATTCATAAGAGAAACATCCTCAAGTGAGTTATAAAGGTCAATCCCTTGGGAACTGAAATAAATTTTCAAGTTCAATTTAAAACAAGATTTTTAATTACCAAGATAGACTATCTAGGGATAACTTCAAATTGAAAGGCCAAAAATCTCAAGTTAGTTTATTTTTTTATAGAGAATTTAACCCCTCCCTCAAAGAAAATCTGATACATCATTTCCCATAAATGAAAAACTAATTATATCACCATATTAACAGCATCTAAATGTTTCCTCAACATTTGAAACATCTAAATACTATGAGTAATATTTTGGGCCTAAATTTCTAGTTAATTATCCTCATGGAAATTTTTAGAGAATAATAATGAAGAATGATTACACAACAGTTTACTTGATACTTGCTGAACATTTATTTTATGTTAGACATAGATTTTCAAAGCCAAGTGAAAGGTAAAAGCTACTTTTTTTTTTATCACAGAATCATTTCATCTCATCTAAGTCAAATAAATTTTTAAAAGAAAGCATAGTACAGTACATAACCTAGTGTACAAAGCATCTTAATCTGTTTGGGCTGCTATAGCAAAATCCTACGGACTGGGTGGCTTATACCCAACAGAAAACTAATTCTCGCAGTTCTGGAATTTGGAAGTTTGAGATCAGGGTATCAACCTGGTCAGATGAGGGCCCTCTTCAGGGCTGCAGATTTCTTGTATCTTCACATGATGGAAGGACTAGGGATCTCTCTGAAGTCCCTTTTATAAAGGCGCTAATCCTATTCAGAGGGCTACACCTTCCTGACTTAAGCACCTCCAAACCCCCTCCTACTAGCACTATTACATCAAGCATTAGGATTTTAACACATGTTTTTGGGGACAATACAAATATTCAGACCATAGCAGAAAGTATAAAGGATTTGGAGTTGGATGGGAGAGGCAAATGTTTACCATTATCTCCTGTATATATCAATAATCATTCATTCCTGGTAATCAATTACTTTTCCCCATGTATAAAAAAACCTGTCAAGGTTAATTCAGGCACCATTTAACACAAGAAGTTGGTAAGGTGTCAGAGTTCATAAATTTTTCTAACTTAAGATGGCAAAGAAATTTAAAAAGGCAAAAAAGATTTAAAAAATTAGTAAGTTCACTTCTTAAAAACAAAAAAAACAAACAGAACAAATGGCTATAGGACCTAAAGTGACATCGAAAGCAGTACAAGAAGAGTCGCCCTGCCTCACAGTTTCCTAAAACCAGGCCACATACTAGAGAAGAACCAAGCTCTTTGACTTATTCTTTCAAAACTGGGCCTAAAAATGGCCTTAATATTTAATAAATATTTCTTGAGTGCCTACTCTGTGCCAAGTATTGCTCTAAGAATTGAGAACAGACAATATTAGGAAACAAAACAGCATAGGCCGCTGCTCTTGTGGAGTTTATACTGACTTGGAAAGGGATTATTTATATTAAATGTAAATCCCTCTTATTGTACACTTGTAGCTACTTTTTCTCCTTTTCACTATAGATTAAGAGGAATGTTGGCTGCTGCCATCCCATGTCAAAATGTCTCTTTATTCCAGACAATACGCTCTTCTGGTAACTATATTATGTGTGGCAATATTTCAGTCATTCTCTGACATACGTAAAATTTCATTATTTGTTTAAAAAAAAAAGCTGCAAAACAATCATACAAATACAATACATTTTGATTTTACTTTAAGTAACTGAGTTAATAATGTTAAGTAACAAATACCAATAAAAATAATAATTCAGTCACAGGATCTATCATGATAAATGCTTTGAATACAATCATATGTCCAAAGAAGGGAAAGAAACAAGGGGACGTGGAAATATTATATAATTTTATGAGCACTGGATAAAATCAAGTAAACGTTAAAGGATTTAGATAACCTTTTATATAATCAAATGTCTGAAATCTGTAATCCAGGCTTTCAAAACCCATCTTTCAAACCTCCCCTGAGGAGACAAGAGATGCTAGCTATATGGGCTCTGAAACCCTGAATACAGAAACATAATGGTTAGCCAAAGCAGAGGGTATGTGAAGGACGCTCAGCTTGCCTCTGACAGGCAGGCCCCTAGGTAATCCAAGCAGGCTTAATTTAACATTAAGACAAATCTTAATGTTAAAGACCAGAAAGATGAATAACCAGGAAAATCATGTCCCCAAAATGCATGGTTCTCCAACACACAGTATTGCCTCCCCCATTCATGTAGCTCATCACAAAATCAATTTTTTTTAAGATCTTATTTATTTGAGAGAGAGCACAAGCAGGGGTAGCGGGGAGTGGGAGAGGGAGAGCCCCAGCCAGACATGGGGCTCAGTCCCAGGACCTTGAGATCACAACCTGAGCTGAAGGCAGATGCTTAACCGACTGAGCCACTCAGGCGCTCCCACAAAATCAATTTTATCAAGACTCTCTTTATAGGTAAAAATTTTCTCCACATTTGCTGATTTGAAGACTGGTTTCATTTTTCTATTAAACTTTTTTTTTTTTTTTCAAGCTAGACTTCTGCAATTACTCAATCCCTCCTTACATAAAGTTTCCAAAGTTGATAATAATACAGTTAATAAGTTCAGTACCTTACCAAACAGTCCCAATATAACACAATTTTTTGATGATGTCTCTTCAATTCTCCTCTATTTAAACATTTAGACTATTTCTCCCATAATTATCATGCATCAGTTTACATTCTAATATTTTAAATCAAACTTTGTATATGAAACAAAAAGAAAATAAGTTCATATAAAAACAGGAGGGTAGAAAGTACCTTTAATTTGGATCCATGAGGTACAAGTAGAGATTTATTCCTCTTTGGTGGGATATAAAGCTCCCACTTTCCATAATCCAGTTTTTTATATGGGTATGAAAATGGATTCCAATCATCTAAAAAAAATAAAGAAGATCAGTCAACAATTTGCATGGTATGATTAACATTTAATGAATTTCAAGCAAAGCATAATATGCTGCCTACTTGTACAGAATCAAATTGCTTAAAAAATGTTAAGTTTTCTAGGGTGTTAAGCAAAATACTCTACCAGCCATTTAGAAAAAAGCAGGTTATTTTAAATTTATTTTTAAGAAATGTATTTGAAAATTTACCTTTTGCATCTTAAAACTAAAAATTACAACATTTCCAATTGTCCTTCCAAATTCTAATATGTCAATCAATAAAAAGAATATAAAAGAAAATGATGGGTCCTTTTGTAGGAAACACCATCAAAAATGGGAGTTAATATGAAAAAACAGAAGTGCATTCTTGGTAATTAGACAAGATACATCTCATGGCAGAAAAAAATGATAAAAATAATTAAAATCATATTACATTTCTCCAAATCTACAAGTGAATGACAGAACTGAGTTAAAAACCTAAAGAAATGCCACAAGCAAGGAGGGTGGAAAGTCATATACTATAGGGAGCAAAGGAAAGGTAGATCACAGATCTTGGAAGTAAGCCAAAATGAAGAACAACAGACCTCTGCACACATGAAAACAAAATCAGTAAGTAAAGGACATACTGTTTAATAAGCAGTGCTGTGACAATTGGCTATCCTTATGGAAAAAAGAAAGAAAGAAATAGATCTCTACCTAATACTATGCCCAAGAATCATCTGAGCACAGATTGATGCTTAAATATGACAGGCAAAACTGCAAAATGTTTACAAGAAAATACAGGAAAATATGTTTATAATCTCAGGTATAAAAAGTATATTTTTAAACAACGTACAAAAATAAAAATTAGGAACAAGCCTGATAAATTTGACCGGTAAAATTATAAATTTATCTTCACAGATAGATGGATGGAGAGACAAACAGAATGAAAAGACAAACTACCAATTGGGAGAATACATTTATAAAGAATATACCAAGAAAGAACATCTAAAATATAAGAAAAATGTCCATAATTCAATGAGAAAAAGAAAACAAACCAATAGAAAAATGACAAAGACATTCAGTGGAGGACACATGAATGGCCAAAGAGCATGTAATAATGCTCAAGCTCACTTGTAATTAGGGAAACACAAATTAAAAGAACAGTGAGACTCCATTTACCACCTGCTGGATTAGCGAAATTTAAGAGCCTGAATATATCAGGTAGTCAGCAAGGATATAAAATAGCACTGCAACTGAGAGTATAAATTGGTAAAACAATTTGCATTGTATAGCAAAGTTGAAGATACATTCACTCGAAAGCCCAACAATCCTCCCCCTAGGTAATAGCCTGGAGAAATTCTGACAAATGTGCACAAGATAGCATTTGCAAATGCTCAAAGAAGAACTGTTTGCAATAGCAAAAAATGGAAGCCATCAAAATGTAAATCAGACACAAAATGAGTAAATAGGTTCTGGTATAATTAAACAATGAAATGCTATACAATAACATAAACTAAAGAGCAAATACATATGTGCAAATAGCTAAAGCATGAAAGTTAATTTTAAAAGGGTATGGAAGAATACCATTTATACGAAGTTCAAAAATATGCAAAAGAATATTACATAACACTTATGGATACATATACATATAGTAAAAATATCAAAAGAAAATTGAGAATGTTAAACATCAAATTCTATGGGTGATTTCCACTGGATAAAGGAAAATGAACACAGGAAGCTTCAGTAGTATCTGTAATATTTTGTATCTTAAGGTAGGTGGTATATATAGAGATGCTTATTACATTATTTCCTATCGTTTTTGCGTAAAATATTTCATAGTTCTAAAAATAATTAAGCAGCACTGTGATGCCATGCACCGTAGTGCTATGACATTAGATCCTCAGCAGACAAGGTAATAAAAGCATGAGGAGGCTTGTTTTATGCCATGATTTCCTTCTTTCCATACCAACTCTTTTTACCCCATCAGTTCTAAGGATCTTTACGCTCAGACATTCTGAATGCTGAGGACAGAGTGAGTGTAAGAACCAATATTTAAATAAAGATCCTTCTATACATTTCCCTACTCATCATGTCCTCATCATGAAGACAATCTGAAAATGTCTAATGGTGGTTTATATTAAAAAACAATTCAACAGGCTCTGTGTTCTTATATGCTCCTGCTCCTAAAATCTCAAATATATCTTACCTACATGCAGTGTGACATTCCTTTACCCAAGCAAAGAATTGAGCGCATAATTAGAAAAAAAAAAAAAGCTTGAAATACGAATATCTAGGTACTGTAACACTTCATACATTTATTGAATTTCTTTTTAAGCTAATCACTTAAGACAATTAATAAACTTAAGACAAGTAGCAGATCTTTTCCTGGTTAGTTAGATCTGAAAATAAAGGGTACAGTTCATTAGTTCATTCATTCATTCATTAAATATGAACTGAATGCTTAATATAGGCTCTGCTCAATGCCAAACTCAAAATTAATGTTCAGAATAACAGTCATATTTCCTCAAGAGAAGGTTAAATTGAGTAACAGTACACCAAAATGAATAAATTTATAATACAGATTCACTAAAAACTCAACTGTAAATAAGATTTTGTTACTTTGAAAGTGAATCTTCAACTATATGGGTAATTTACATATGCAGATTTATGTAAAAGCTGTTTTCAGTAATGTAAAAATGAATGTGCTTTTGAATATTACTGATTGAATATCAGTTTAACTAGCTCTTCAACTTGCAGTCACTTGAGTTTTAAGGTCTATTTAAACAAGTATTAATATCTGTATAAAAAATACTTTTACTGAATCACATTTTCCTTTTATAAAATCTTGGGAGTTCTAAATCTCCTCAAGCACATGTTGATTATTTGTAATTCTACACTGTGAATTTTTTTTTCTATCATCTTCAACACTTTCTTTTTATTAGAACCCCTCCTACTCATGGAAACTCAGGTGTTTACTTTTACTGCAGTTAAATTTCTCTTGCCAACCACCACCCTTGAAAGCAAAATTTAGAACATATTCACATATGCACCCCCAAGAAAATCCATTCCACCAACTATCATAAGTGATGTAGAATATGTCTAAAGATTTCACATGAGAAAGGGAGAGGAAGGTTTACAAGGCATACATGAATGAAACAACTGAAGATTTTTGCATTTAGCAACTGTCGCCCCACGCAAATTCCTCTTCAGCCACACTGCTACCAGTCTGTCAGCTCCTTGACTCTTCTTCCAATTACTATTAGCCCTGAATTTTCCTCACTCAACTTCCTTTATTAAATAGTGTTGCTTTTTTCTATTGGAAACATGGACACCAATAAAAATTTCCACTTCCACAGTACAGCATGCAGATGTAAGATTGTTTCTCCCTAAAATGGGTTTTCCAAAATGGCTAATAAAATGAGATTTTCTCCAGGGGATAAATATATCTAAGGCCCAGAAACAGAATAATTAAAAAAAAAAATGGATTTGGACCTGTTCTTATAAACTTTATATTAAACAGTTAAGAAAGAAGGAACCAGGGGCGCCTGGGTGGCTCAGTTGGCTAAGCGGCTGCCTTCAGCTCAGGTCATGATCCTGGAGTCCCGGGATCAAGTCCCGCATCGGGCTCCCTGCTCAGCAGGGAGTCTGCTTCTCCCTCTGACCCTCCCCCCTCTCATGCTCTCTCTCTCTCTCATTCTCTCTCTCAAATAAATAAAATCTTTAAAAAAGTAAAAAATTTAAAAAAAGAAAGAAGGAACCAAAATTAAGGTACATCTAGGTATAACTGCAGGAACCACTTGTGGAAGTACATAATTAAAAATAAACAAATATTAAACATCAAATGACCAGTATAAAAATTTTATTTTTTTAAAGATTTATTTATTTGAGAGAGAGAATGAGAGAGAGTGAGAAAGCACAAGCAAAAGGGGAGAAGAGGGAGAGGGAAAACCAAACACCCCACTGAGCAGGAAGCCTGACCTGGAGCTCAATCCCAGAATCTGGGATCACACCCTGAGCTGAAGGCAGAGACGCTTATCTGACTGAGCCACCCAGGCACCCCATAAATAAAACTGAGTATTTATAGAATTTGCTTCACAAAAATATGGAAGACAAAATATGAAGTTGAAAGACAAAATTTAGGGAAATTTTTGTCTTGTGAAATAAGTCACGAGACTTTATTCCTAAACGTAATGATTCTAAGCCATACTAGAGTAGATCTAAAGAGATACTTTTGGAACTAGATTATTCAAACATTTTTCATTTTAATCTTGTATGACTTTTATTCTGAGTACACAAGATAGCATTAACTTTATTTAAATACTTAATGAAAATAGTTAATATCCCTATGTAGGCCTCAGGATAGGACCAAAAATAGCCCATTACCACATGGGACAATTGTTTGCTTCTTTATCAAGCACAGAACTAACACTGAGAGTTCTGTAGTTCAGTGGTTCTCAAACTTTAGCTCATACCAGAATCACTTGGGCTTATTGAAACAGATTGCGGCACCCCACCCTCAGAGTTTTTGGTTCAATAGATCTCAAGTGTGGCCTAATAATTTGTATTTCTAACAAGTTCTCAGGAGATGTTGATGCCACTGGCCTAGAGAACACACTAGAAACAACTGCCTGGGTCAATAGGTATGTTCAGGTGTTCTCTACTCCTACCTTTTGAGGGATTTTCTAAATTAAATTAGATTTATGGACTACCAAATAATGCTCTAAATCAATAGATCAAGGAAATTCTGAAATAAGAAATATCTTTGATAATCCTTCAAGGTCAGTATTACTCACATGAAATTCAGGACTCAGGGTTTGGGAATGAATAGGGTTGTAAAGCCCAGAAGGATGATGAGTAAGGTAAAGATTATAGAACAGATCTAACGTATAAGGGAATTGGAATGTATTAATGTAAGGGAACAAAAGTTGACAAATTTGAACATGAAAAGATAACATATATTAAGATCATTATTCAATGTAGTTATTAATGTCTATAGATAACATTTTCTAGAATATTCTCATAAAGAGATCGCTTGGTTAAAATGTTTGGGCCACTGATCACTGACTGATCATGAATAAAAATTTGAAGTCGTTTATCTAGAAAAGTAATATTAAAGTTTTAAAATGTTAACATATTACCTCATTTTCCTTTCTATGCCTCATTTCTTACCATAATGTAGACATCTCCAGGTTCAAGGGTTAGGAACACCCAAAACAATGTGTTTAATTATTCTAATTTTGGTCAAATTTTAGGATCATGTTTGCTGCCTGCATAAATTATTTTATTATAACATTTTCTAAGATATTTGATATTTATCAAGTTATGTTGACCTGACATTTTTTTAATTTTTTATTGTTATGTTAACTACCATATATTATATCATTAGTTTTTGATGTAGTGTTCCATGATTCATTGTTTGTGCATAACACCCAGTGCTCCACGCAGAATGTGCCCTCTTTAATACCCATCACCAGGCTAACCCATCCCCCTACCCTCCTCCCCTGACCTGACACATTTTTAAAGCAAACATGTTAACAGGTATTTTATTAAGAGGCTAAACTATATCATCACATTTGATAATGCAAAAGATTCTATTTGTCCATAGACTCAAGACCAGCAGACAAAATTCAAATCGAGATATGGAAAAGAAACAATGTGTGACGCACAGTTTAATATGAACTGCAAACACACATTCGGCACAGGCCATCAAACATTAACTTAAGGTCACTGCATCAGGAGAACAGACTCTGTATTTATCTCAAACCCTCAAACCTTTCTTTTTCTAATGTAATAATCCTCAAATAAATTTCTTAAATGTCAACTTCTTCAACTATTCCCAAACTCTTTAACTCACAGTAAAGTATTTCTCTTCATCAGCACTTAGCCACCTCATCTCCACTGAGTTCCTAAGTTTCATACAAAATTTCCTTATGTATGGCTGAAATCGTCCCAACTTACTATGTAGAGCCTCCCACCTTTGATGCGGATGCTAGTGTGCTGAAGACATGGTCCACACTTGGACCAACCCCGCCACATAGACTTCACCCAGCAGTGACGCAGATGCCTGGTGAATGCAGCAGATAAGGCTAATAATATAAGGCCACTACTGGCCTGTATGGTACATTTTAGTCACCTTCCATCTGAATGGATGTCCCTTATGTTATAACAGTTGTTAAATATTTGGAATATCACCTCTTCAAAGCAACTAAACACTCTTCTTCATTATACCGTGTTACTTGTTTCAAGCTTCATATCATGCAGCGTTTAACTAGACTTATGCAAAGTTAGCTTGACAAATGAAGTTTTGGGGACTTCTCTCATACCAAGAAAGCATCTGCTCTGTTCCCAAGAAATCATAATGTTCAGAACTGAAATTCCTATGGCATTGCCCCTACCTAGGATTATGGGAGGAGCACACAGCCTTTGTAGGTGGAAGACAGTAGTCCTTTCTGACATATATCCCTGTGATGTTTTTGATCTCTTTCTTTTTTTCTCCTCCAGATAATTCTTTCCCCTAATTGGAGGCCTGAGACCCACCATTCTTCAACTTCTGCTGGCAGCTGGTACCCTGGGGATAATCTTATTGAGACCTCCAGCATTATTTCTTTGGGGATATTCTCTTAACACATTAGTTAAGTCTACCTGTGCTTTTCAAAAACAAAATCTAGAGTAAATCAGAATGCCTCTAACTTCAGAACCAACTGAATACTAATACCTCGTTATTATAAAGAACAACGTTCAGTCCTGTGAAATGTAGCTTTCTGGAAATTAGAGAACAAGTCAAATAATCTAGAGCTTCACTTATTGAACTGTTTTTAAAGGCATGCATGGAAGAAAAGGGCTCCATAATCAAAACATGTATGGCAAATGTGACTTAAACAGGATTAACCATGTTTATTACAGGAATAGTATTTATATTATGATATTTTTTATGAAAGGAGATGATAAATGAATATATGTAGTTTCTTGTGATTTTACTTTATTTTTTTAAGATTTTATTTCTTTATTCATAAGAGACAGAGAAAGAGGCAGAGGGAGAAGTAGGCTCCCCGCTGAGCAGGGAGCCCGATGTGGGACTTGATCCCAGGACCCTGGGACCATGACCTGAGCAGAAGGCAGACGCTTAACCATCTGAGCCACCCAGGCGCCCCAGCACTCATAATTTTTTAATCTCCTAAATACCTTTTCATGTCCTAACCCTTTTTGGCACCTCCCTCAGACCAGTCTTCTATAACCAATGACTTTCCAAGGATGTCAGAGCCAGAGAGAAACTTTTTTTTTTTTAAGAATTTTTTTTTTATTATTTATTCATTTGAGACAGAGAGATACAGAATGAGAGAGAGAGAGCAGGAGTAGTGGGGAGAGGCAGAGGGAGAGGGAGAAACAGACTCCCTGCTCAGCAGGGAGCCCGGTGCAGAATGCGGGGCTTGATCCCTGGACCTAGAGATCATGACTGGAGCCGAAGGCAGATGCTTAACCATCTGAGCCACCCAGGCGCCCTCTTGTGATTTTAAGTAGCATGAAAATATAACCCTCCAAAATGAACAGAAATGATTATGTATATAGGAAGGAATAACATGGATTAGTAGTTTAGGATTGCATCTTGTTATATTTTGACTATAGAACAAGGTAAACAATTCATACAATTAGAAAGCTTATTGTCAGAAAGGGGAAAAATAAGAAAAAAAATCCCTTAAAATAGAAACTGAAATAAATGAACCTCTGTGATGGTATTTGGAGGTGGGGCCTTTGGAAGGTAACTAGGTCATGAGGATAGAGCCCTCATGAACAGTGTTAGTGCCCTTACAAAAGAGACCCCAGCTAGATCTCTGGTGCCTTCCACCAAGTGAGGACACAGAAAAAAGACTGTTGTCTATGAACCAAGAAGTGGATCCTCACCAGCCACGAAATCTGCCGGTGCTTTGGTCTTGGACTCCCCAGCATCCAGAACTATGGGAAATAAATTTCTGTTGTTTATAAGCTACCCAGTCCATAGTATTGTTTCTTTTTTTTTAAAGATTTTATTTATTTGACAGAGAGAGACAGCAAGAGCGGGAACACAAGCAGGGGGAGCGGGAGAGGGAGAAGCGGGCTTCCCGCGGAGCAGGGAGCCCGATGCGGGGCTCGATCCTAGGACCCTGGGACCATGACCTGAGCCGAAGGCAGACGCTTAACGACTGACCTCCCCAGGCGCCCCAAGTCCATAGTATTGTTATAGCAGGCCAACAGACTGAAACAAAGTTTATCTTGACTTTTCCACATACCAAGAAATCTCCGCAGTAAAAATTTAAAAACTAACCTGAAGTCTCTGTGTAAAATATTTGCCCAAATCTCTTTCCTTGTTATCAATTATAAAAAGTTATCAAATAAAAAGTATAAGATTTTAATTTATTTATGGTTCTAAATACAGATTAACAAACTACTTTCCAGATAGGTGGTTCCAGCTCATACTTCCACCAGCAGCATATGAGCATGCTCAACTACCCATATCCTCATCAACACTGGGAATTGTAATTTTAATAAGGCACGCCAGCCTCGCTCAACCAGGGATCACCAAGAAAATGAGGCCAGAAGGCCCAAAAGACCCACTGTATACAATAAATTAATTTCTCTTCAATACATCTAGAATGGTATTAATTATGGCTATACTTGGGAGAATTTAGAAAACAGACATTTAAATCATTTTCTGTGTTCTGTGGATCAGATGAGGAACCGACATGAGAAAAGTTGCCTCTCATTATTGTCCTAGCTCTAACAGATAGCTTTTTTTTTAATATTTTATTTATTTATTTGGGAGAGAGAGTGAGTGAGCGAGGACAAGCAGGGAGGAGGGGCAGAGGGAGAAGCAGACTCCCTGCTGGGCAGGGAGCCCAATGCAGGACTCGATCCCAGGAGCCTGGAATCACAACCTGAGCTGAAGGCAGACACTTAACTGACTGAGCCACCTAGGCACCCAAAAGATAGCTTTTGATACAGTGTTTGCATTTCTTTTCAAAACAGACTATAATTATAACTTCTGATTATTCTCTTTTCTCCTATTATTATTTGGGAAGAATTGGGCGGTGGGTCTGATATTTTTTTTCAAACTTTTTCATTTATTTCTAGTTCTATTGAAATGAAATTAAAAATGTGATGGACTTTACGGACTAATTTGGTGGTAATCAATCCAGTTATTTATTTACCAATCTATTTATTTTTAACAGTATAAACCACTCAGTTATCTCAAAATAGATTTTATGGAAAAATCCAGCATGAAAACTACATAAAACATGTGAAATCAAGGTTGCTCTGCTTGAGTGTCCCTTTCCAGCTGGGCCCCCTCCTCACCATTTATTGTTCCATTCAGAGGCCACTACTCAAAACTCAGTTCTAAAAAGTGTTCGGATATATGATCTACCTTTGTAGATATCCATATCCTTGAAAATTACATAATTTGTTTTAAATTCTCCATTTATTTTTAGTTTACTTGATTCAGCACAAGTTAAGAGTATACTAAATTCTATCATGGCAATTGGGTCTGAAAACCTATCCAGTTTCTAGCAGTTCTTGCCATCTATACTTAACCAAAAGTAAATGTTACTTGGGACCTAAGGATAACGGCATTTATCTTTGCTGTGACTTCTATTATTGATTTCTATGCCATTTTACCTGGGTTTGTTTTTGGTCTGGATTTGACCATCCTTTTATTTTATAATCTTTAAGTGACAGTAAAACAGGGGGAAATTAATAAAACTAGGAAGTGGTACAATATTTGCTTAGAAAGAACACAGAAAAGACAAAATAGGAAAGGGAAAGAATGGCAGAAAAGTACTAATGCAATACAATCAATCATCAGAGGCAGCAATGTCATCCCATGGGCCAAGAATGGCCCTCAATTATGTCTCAATTATGTCTAACTAGTAAATGTTGAACTGTATTCCTCCATGTCAGCAAATATCTGAGGGAGTAGGGAGGCTCTCTTAAAGCCCACACTCCAGCTCCCTCTTATATGCTATATCACTATGGATCGCAACTTAACCCATATATGACTTCCCTGGCTTCAGCAGATTTGAGTTTAGAAACTCTTCTCTACACAACACAGTCTTTCAACTTAAGATATTCTACCTGAATTGGCCCTTGGGGTGGATGCATGACAGAGGTCTACAGTAATCAGGAAAGCAATTATAAAAGTCTCCTTTCTAACCCTATAGGCACTTACATAAAAGTATACCAATGAAAGTAAAATATTTTCTAATATGTCGAGCAATGTGACAACTCAAGTGTCTGTGATCAAGTGATTTTCGATAAAGGTGACCAAGATCATTCAATGGGGAAAGAATAGTCTTTTTATCAAGATTTTATTTATTTATTTGAGAGAGAGAATGAGATAGAGAGAGAGCATGAGAAGGGGGAGGGTCAGAGGGAGAAGCAGACTCCCTGCTGAGCAGGAAGCCCGACGCGGGACTCGATCCCAGGATTCCAGGATCATGACCTGAGCCGAAGGCAGTCGCTTAACCAACTGAGCCACCCAGACGCCCTGCCAAAAATAGTCTTTTTAATAGATAGTACTAGGACAACTGCATCTCTACATACAATAGAATATATTTGGACCCCTACTTCAAAATATGCACAAAACTAACTCAAAATGAATCAAAGACTAAAATGTAGGGGTGCCTGGGTGGCTCAGTCAGTTGAGCCTCAACTTTTGATTTCGGCTCAGGTCATTATCTCAGGGTCATGGGATCAAGCCCCGTGTTGGGCTCTGCACTCAGCGCAGAGTCAGCTTGTCCCTCTCCCCCCTACACTTTCTCTCTCTCTCAAATAAATAAATAAAATCTTTTTTTAAAAAGACTTAAATGTAAGAGCTAAAACTATAAAGTTCATAGAAAAAAAAAAACAGGGGTAAATCCTCGCAATCCAATTCTTAAATATGGCACCATGAGTACCAGTAACAAAAGAAAAAATGATATATTGGACTTCCCCAAAATTAAAAATTTTCTGTGTCAATGGACACTTAAGAAAGTGAAAAGACAACTTACAGGATGGGAGAAAATATTTCCAAATCATATATCTGATAAGAGACTTAAGTCTAGAATATGCAAAGAAACATTTACAACTTAATAATAAAAAGACAACCAAATTTTTTATTTTTTTAGATTTTTATTTATTTATTTGACAGAGAGAGACAGTGAGAGAGGGAACACAAGCAGGGGGAGCAGGAGAGGGAGAAGCAGGCTCCTGGCCGAGCAGGGACCCCGATGCGGGGCTCGATCCCAGGACCCCGGGATCATGACCTGAGCTGAAGGCAGACGCTTAACAACTGAGCCACCCAGGTGCCCCAACAACCAAATTTTTAAAATGAGCAAAGGATCTGAACAGATCTTTCTACAAGGAAGATGTAAAAATAGCCAATCAGCACATGAAAAGATGTTCAACCTCATTAGTCAGTAGGAAAATGCAAATCAAAACCACAATGAGCTATCACTTCATTCACAATGGGATGACAACAGTCAAAAAGATGGATAATTCATTGGTGACACTGTGGGTAAATTGGAAACTTCACTCACTGCTGGTGGAAATGTAAAACTGCACAGACACCTTGGAAAATAGTCTGAAAGTTCCTCAAAAAGCTAAAGATATAGTCAAAGATATAGTTACTATTTGATTCAACAATTCCATTCCTAGTTATATACACAAGAGAAATAAAAACATATATCCATACAAAAACTTGCATATGAATGTTCATAGCATCATTACTCATGATAGTCAAAGGTAAACACATACTGGTGCATTAACTAATAAATGGATAAAGAAAATTTTGCATATTCATGTGGTAGATAGAATATTACTTGGCCATAAAAAGGAATGAAGTACTGATACATGCTACAACATGGAACCTTGAAAACATTATGCCAAGTGTATGACGCCAGTCACAAAAGACCACATATAATTACATTTATCTGAAATATCCAGGATAGACAAATTATATAAAGTATTTGGTTGCCTAGGACTAGGGGAGGGATGGGAAGATTGTGAGGTGATAGTTGGTACAGGGTTTCTTTCAGGGTGATGAAAATGTTCTAAAATTGATTGTGGCTATGGTTGCACAACACTTTTTAATACATTAAAAACCATGGAATTGTACGCTTTAAATAGTTAAGTTGTATAGTATGCGAATTCTATCTCAATAAAGCTGTTCAAAAAATAAGAAATATTTTAAAGGTCAGATAGCCTTTATCTGTTCACTTCTATTGAGCTTTCTGCCCTACACTAAAATCAGATTGTATCAGAGATAATTGTAAAGGGAAAGACCATGTAGGGAGACATATATAAGAATTTAATGCTGAGAAGATAGCTTGGTCAATAAGCAGAATAAAGAGTCAAGTTAGATAGCTGAAGACTTCTTTGAAGAGAAAATGATTAAATGTTTCAAGGTTCTGCAAAGGTAGAACAACTTGACCGCATTAGAAGATGGGGGGAAAACAGGCTTTTAAGCAAAGAAAAAAAAAGCGTATCTTCTTCTGGAGCCCAGACTAACAATAGATTTATGGGTGATTACCAAGATAAACATACAAGCTGCTGCTGTTGTTAGAACTTATGTTGGACTCTGGAAGAGTCCTATAAAGAAAAGAAATCTATAAAACTATCACAAAACCCACTCTCTTAAAAAAAAATGGTTTGAGCAGATGCTGTCTTGAATGATACAGGAATGGAGAGTTTTATTGTGATAGAAGAAGTAATAAAAGTCATTACATTAACAAAAAATAGGATGACTTGGTGACTCTGATGGCAACAACAGTAAGTATAGATTGTCCTCAGAGCTTGACATTCAATATCTAATTCAATTATCTCGAAAGTCCTATAAAGTAATACAGATTTCATCTGATGGATGAGGAAACAAGCTCAAAGAGGGAGAGCAATAAAGCCAAAGTCCCACAGCTATGAAGTGAGAGCCAGGATTTGAACCCATGCTGGTTTGACTCCAGCTTCTGTTTGTGTGTAGTCTTACCCTGCACGACATACATAAACAGTCTGGACCCAGTCCAGCATCTCTCTACATTAGAAATGTACATAACACACATTGGGCTCTTAACTAGATTTTATGTCTGCGCTATGAATTAAGGCTATTCTTCTGGAATCTTATGTTTTAGGAAGTAAATTCTTCATGTGGATATTTTCATTTATAAAAAGCTCGACAGTAAATGTTTGCAAGCCTTGAAACCGTTACGCAGGTCTGTGGCAGTTACACCAGAGAAGGAGCTGCAGCAATCTGTTAAATGCAGGGCACTCGGGCCCGCAAGGCCCAACCAAGTCACCATTCCCAGCTAAGCAACGGAGAGCATGGGACTCGGGCTGCTCCCTAAACACTCAACCTTGACTGTCAACAATAACCCCATCATTATTCTTGGTGTATAGCCATATGGCTGACAACCACAAAAGTAAAAGAGAGTGACAGCAAGACAGAGAGAGAAAGAGAGAGGGAGGGAGGGAAGGAGAGAGACGGAGAGAGAGAAAAAGAGAGAGGGGGAAAGAGAACAATAAAAAATGACCCCTTCTTCTGAGTAGCTTCTAGGACGTCCACAGAGGGGTAAACACATATACTCCCTTCCTTGTAGCAGAAAACTTTGTTTTCAACTTCACAGGGGAAAATAGAGCCATCAGGCAAGAAATCCCTCAGCTTTCTGCTTTCAGACCTACAAACTGATACCAGCAGCCACCTTGACCTCCTTTCCTTCAGTCTGTAGAAGAGACTTTTGTTTCTGTTTTTCTCTCTCCTGTTCAAGGCTAACTTCTTGATTCCATTCTTTCCTTTTAACTGGTTTTATTTATTTTTTCATGGTCTGAGGTTTTCAAACATTCTCTTTCTATAGGCTTGTTACTCTCAGCATTCAAATATGATGAACTGATATACTTGCTAATTCTCAAATAATATCAATGATATTATTTGAGAAAACCCCCCTTTCGGTCCAAGTCACTCTTTCTCCTGTCACTGATAGTCCAGTTTTTTGACTACTATCTCCACTTACTCTACACTTCTTCATCCCCTAAAATGTTCCTGAAACACTCTGGCAAAGTTCACCAGTGAAGACCTCCAACTTTCCAATCCCAATTGTTTTTTTTCAGACTTCAACCTACATGAGCTTTCAGTGGCATTTGAACATTTGAAACTCCTGGTCACTCCCCCTTGGGTGTCAGTGATACCCACCTCAGTTGGTTCTCTTACATCACAAGAGTAAAGATACGGAGGAAAAGGAACGCATTTGAAAGCTATTTCAGAGTTAAAATTGATAAGAAGCAGTGTTTGGTTATTAGAGGTGACAGTGATAATTTCTTGCATGGGTGGTTACTGAAACAGGACAGGGAAAATGGAAGTGAGAGAAAAGAGAATTCAAAAGGACTAGAAATGGTCAACACAATCTATGACTGCAGTTAAGGTCAAATACTACAGAAAAGATACCTAATCTGAGGGAATGGGAGGCTTAATGGAGGAACACATGTGCACGAGGGTACTATTATCTATTTTTTTTCTTACTACAAAAGAAATGTGTATTCTGTGTAGAATAAAAGGCAAAAAATACAATTAAAAAAACACTCATAAAAAATACTCATAAACCCAACTCCCTCTACATTAATACCTTAGTACAAAGTTTTCTTTTTCTTTACTACACAGGTATTTATATGCACATACATATGTTTCTACAATATGAATTATATATAAAAGTATGTGTAAATACATACTTCCTTAAACTTACAATTTTGTAAACTTATTCACAGACAAATAGTGAGTGTTACCTCTGCCAGTACAGATTCATTTATGGCCAGAGTTCCCTAACATGGCTGCTTTTAAAACCCATTCATTCATTCATTCATTCATTCATTATTCATTCATTTATGATAAGGAGAGAAAAAGAGAGAGCGAGCCAGTGACGGTGAAGTGGGGTAGGGGCAGAAGAAGAGGGGGAGAGAGAATCCCAAGCAGTTTCCATGTCCAGCCTGGAGCCAGATGCAGGGCAACCCCAATACCATGACCTGAGCATAAATCAAGAGTCAGACACTTAACCAACATGGCTGCTTTTAAAAGTTAGAAATCAACAGACCCCATCCCAGATCCTTGAGTCAGACCAAGGAGTGGGACTGCACTTTTATAAAGCTCCCTAATTTTTTGTTGTGCACACAGGTTTGGTAACCAATGATCTACAATATCATTCTAGAAATCTGATCAAGAATTAAGGAAGGAATTGTCTTTAGTTTTCCAGTATATTTAAGGAAGGAAAGATGTGAAAAAGTTTGTATGCAGAGAGAAAGGAAGCAGCAGAGGGAGAAGCTGGTGGGAGAAAAAGAGGTATATGGATCTATTATACTAAGGAAGAAAAGAGAGTGGGAGTCAATGTAGGGTCTCATGACATCAATTTCTTCTAATACCTATTGAAAGCATGTGGTAAGGATGAATAGATCTCTTTAGGGAAATGGTTTGGAAGCTGAAATTCTCCTTTCTGTTGGCTTCTACTATCTCTGAAAAGTAAGAGCAAGTCTTATGCTAAGGGAGAATGAGGAATGCAGTGAAATGAGGGATTCGGGAAGAGGTGGTAGAACTAAATAGCTCCTATGGAGGATGTAAGGAAGAGCGGGCTGGGGGGTGTGCAAATGGTTTCTGTGGACTGTTAATGGCCATGAACCCACAGAAGCAGCAGTACATATGGCTATGTGATTTTTCCTCATGGGGCCTAGAAGCTGTGAAGGAGCAGAGATATTGGACAATTAGATGCAGATTTACAGGGCAAGTATGGTAGAAGGCCAATGTTCAAGAAGAAACTTTCAGGAAGACAGTGTTTGGAGAGGTTGGAGCAGACATCAAAGAGACCTAGTCATGTCAGAAGGCATCATGGATCTAGAGGTCTCATTCAGTCTGGAATAACTTGCATCATGGAGTCTTAAACACGGAATTGCTGCTATAGCAATCTTTGCACTTTTTTTTCTTTGCACTTTTTTTTCTTTGCACCTTTTAGACAATGAGTTTTGATAATGCTTTGCAAAAATTCCCCTATCCCTCATCAGCAGCTTCATCCCCCACCAAAAAAATCTTGACTGCTACCCTATCATTTTCTGTAAGTATATCTAGACCTCTACAAACCAGAGCCCCCCCAGCAGATCCACAAATACAGGAGTGAGAAATAAATGCTACTGTTGTTACATATGAAGTTTGGGATAGTGTGTTACATGGCATTACTATGGCCACAGCTGACTTGTGCACCAAGTAAGAGTGAGCACTACCCCTCTGAACATCCTACAAGTAGCCTAAATCTATATCTATTACAGCACTTATTACATGTGTCTGTGTTGATTTGTTTTTTACTATAAGCTATCTAAAGGTAAGGATCCAAGTTTTATCTATCTTTGTATGGCAACACCTAGTACAGTACCTCCCACATAATAAGTACTCAACAACATTTTAATGAAAGAATGAATTTCAACTTTTTATACCAAATTGAATTCATAAGATAACTGGGCAACTGGAAATTCAGTAAAGAACAGACTTAAAAAAAAACATGTCTTTTTAGTTTTGCAAGTAAACACAAATAGTATTCCTTTAATAAGATTTTGTTATACACTAAGATTATAAATAATTATCTCTATATTTAGTAAGTAGTATAAATGATTAAGAAGCACAAAAATCTAGGTAATTCCTTTTTATTAATCCTTTCAATTAACATGTATCACTAAATTATGTAGACTTAAAAGCAAAATTATATTAAAAGAAACATGAATGTATTTACTTGTATTTTAAAAGAGATCTTGATTTTCTCCTTTATGTTCTAAATTCTAAAGCTATTATGTGTAATATATATAATATATAAAGATTTCAGAAGATCACCTTCTTATGAGTGGTATTTAATAACATATTAATTATATGTAACATTTACATAAAGTGAAAAAAGTTACAAAACTCTTAAGTTTTAAAAGTATGTGTATATATAATTATATATAATTAATCTAATATATATAATTAATTATCACCACCCAAGGGGCGCCTGGCTGGCTCAGTCAGTACAGCATGCGACTCTCAATCTCAGGGCCATGAGTTCAAGCCCCAGGGTGAGCATAGAACTTACTTAAAAAAAAAAGTATCAGCACTCAAAGCTGATTTTTCTAAAATGTTTAATAAGCTGTTAATGTAAAGATTCATAAAATGCCTAATTATCCCTATCTACATATAAGTAGCATCTAAAATAGACCTCTATGTGTGATTTCTACATTTATAACGCACGTAACACATAATTCATTAGGCTATGCTCCTTCTTTTCTGAAATCCCAAATCCAAGAAAATTGAATCACTTTTAAAGGAACCAATGTGTTTATTAGATCTGTGGGGTGTAAGAAAACTTCAATTGCTGCTCTGTGTCATGCTGATATAGGCATAAACTCTCAGGTTAAACTTCTCTCTTTGTAGTACAAGTTTCAATTTGGATTTTAAAAAGCTTGAGGCCATCAATTTTCACATCTTTTCCCACTCCCATTTCAGAAATCAGAGAGCCAATTTCAGGAAAATACTGGCAAGTTATATGGAGGTTTAACATGTTCAAGAATAAATCTGACTTCCATTAAGGCAATTCCATTAAAATAAAGCACATTGAAACCACTTACTATTACCAGGTTTTCTGGCTTCTAATTTCATAGCCATTTATCTAAAGTCAAACAAAGAGAATAAGCGTGTTTTTCTTAACTACTGGACTGAACAGATTAAAAAACTCTAAAATTTGAAACAAAATCATTAAAATGTTTCTGTCACTTTTAACCACCTCCTAAATGGGCCTGCAAGGCTCTGCCTTCTTACCCCACTAACACTCTCCCCCACCACTAGAGGGCTAGTCCACTGTACCACTTATTTTTTAACAGACTAAGCTCTAAGCTCCCTCCATTGTCTCTTGACCACTGGCCATTTGCCCATTGCAAAATCCTTTGAATCTGATACTCTGGAGACAGAGAACTATCTGCTTTCTCTGTGCCTGCCCCTGGTCTCCACTGAACACAATAAGGAGATCTCCTCAGTTATGGACACTGCTGACCTACCTGAGCATATGTGAACTCAAGTTCTCTGATACTCGGTGGACACTCAACACCAGCGAAAGTCATATGTGCATCCCTTCAGTCCGAACTCTATGTGCATGCTTTCTCTCTAAATTCCCTCTTATTAAGGTTCCCCAAAGAAATGAATGAACTGGATCTCAGATGTAGGACTATACATCAAGTGGATAATAAGAGCTAGATAGAGAAATAGCAACCAAAGAGTAATAAGGTAGATATCTCTCCAGTTCTAGCAGTGGAGCAGGCACATAGCAGAAAATCGATGTGTGCATTAAATAGTTACCAAAACTACTCATTATTTTATAGTTACATTTAATATGTACTTTTAAACTATAATAGTGATATTATTCATCTTAAAGTATGTACTAAACATTTGCTAATTTTTCTTTTTTATCATCACTACTTACCCTAACTGAATGATTATCCCCAAAATATTCCACAAGAGCAGCCCAATAATAATTTTAAATGATGATTAAATCTACGAGATTCATCTGTGAGAATCATCTATGACTCTCTTTATTGTCCTGTTTTCCAATACTAGACATTACAATGTTGTAAGTGTGATTAAGTCTGACTAAAATAACTCAACTGACCACCTCCCCAAGACCCCCTTCTTCCCCTAAGATAGTACTTTCTAAGTCATGTGGTTCTTCAATACCTACTTCACACACACCTCAATACATTCATACATACTTCATACAGACACATATTTATAAATACATTTATTGTTATTTATAGAAGCAAAAGCTGTGTGTGTGTTGTGTATGCTTGTGTATGTCTTAAAATAAATGACATAATATTGAATGTTATATGTTCTGTAACTTTCCCTTGCCTTTCCCTTTCCCACCATATTCAATTAATCATCAGGTCGTGTCATCCAACAAACAAAATTTCTTGAAGCTTCCTTCAAGATTAGTTTCAAAATCACCATGAAAGGTGATATTCATGTTAATAGGAACAATCCCGTGAAACCATATGCGGTAGATATAGCCAAATAAGTTTAGATTTGAAAAATGGTAGCCAAGGTTCAAAACAAATGTAATCTTAATGATATGAAGCTTGATTCTTCAAATACATTGAAAAAAATGAAAAGAAATTAAATATATGAATTCTCTTTCAAGTCAGTCCACTTTGAATTTTTCTGTCTCACAACTCAAAGGTAAAGAATGTAAACCATCTAATTACTTATATATCTATTGTATTATATATGTATATAATGTCACACACACACACACTCAATACTGATGTCTTAAAGTCTAGATATAAAATTATCCCAAAAGTATAAATCAGCTTCTAGAGATAGAAACATGAGTTTCAATGTACATCTGGAATGTACATTAGGAATTATATGTAATTCAAAGGTACAAAATTGGGATGCTATTGGTAAACAGAGCCTCAATAGAATGAGTATGTGCAGAATACTTATAGATAAACCTTTCAATGACTATTTACTAGATATGTGACTTTTGGCAGATTATATAACTTCTTGAATTTGAATTTCCATGTCTGTAAAATAAAGAAACAACTCTCTGTTAGGGAAACTCCCTACCACTACAAAGAAAAGCTGCAAATGGAACTCACTTTCCTGAAAGCTTGTGGTCCTCACCCCTTGTCTAGCTCAGTGGTTACAACATACAGACAAAAGGGCTTCAGTGAAATCTGACTCTGGCACAGGTCAGCGACTGTGAGTTCCAGCGTCTAAGTCTCAGTGTACTCACCTGGACTGTGAAGACAGTAATAGTATCTACCTCAATGGGCAACTGGGAAGATTTAGTTGCAAGTCTATATTAAGCACTTATTGCACAGTTAAATGTTCACTACATTTTTGATAGTATGAAGATAATATAATAATACTGTATACATCCATCTTTGACTTGAAAAGCCCTCTCCTCTTTCTATGTTATGATAGGACACTCTTGTCATTTTCCTAACACTATTTCTTCTTTCATGCCGTCACCACCTCTTCTTATCATCCATATACCCCTAAATTGAGCTTTTCCATGGCTCTATCTTCAACTCTCTATTGTTCCAATGACTTCTAAACAAAATACTGAAACATTTGGTAAAGGGATGAATCCAAATTCCATAAGAAAGGAATTATCCTGGTATAGTCTACTTATTCCATAGAAAAAAAAATTGTTATGCTTTCAATTTGGAACAATACCACCACCAATGGCTGGAGAGTCCACAGCTTCAAAAAGTAACCCAGCAAGGGCATGTTTTGACCATCTAGACAATAATGTTCACATTTTCCTTTAAACTAGAAAATGCCAGACAAAGACAAAAACGAGTTAGTGAAGAAATATTTATTGTGAATGTATAAGATGTCAGGCACTGTGCTAAGAGCTCTCACACATTTTCATCTGATCTTACTTGCTCTACAGCACTGTACAGAGCAGGCTCTCCTTACATGGCTAGTGATGAAGGTGTGAAACAAAATAAAGTCTAGAGGATAACCTATACGCTTATAACAACAATGAATTCCCATTTTCTGTATGCCTCACATGGCCACGCTTTCTTACTGAGCCTCTGAGAGAGAATGAATCTCGATCTTCATTGAGAAAAGATTAACAACTATATAATGTTGCAATTACCTTCTGGGTAATGATGGTATATTTATAGGAGATTGCAGTTTGTGATTACCTCACCCCGTGGAGCGGAGGGAAAAGGAGAACAAATATGGACTATTTTCTATAGAAGCTTTTCCTTTAGAAAGGAAATCAAAGTTATCGTGAATAGACTTACCTTTTGACAGAGTTTATTTTGATTTAATATGTACAATTAATCTGAGATACTTTTGTGCTAGTCAGCATGACCTAGCTATTAAAAAAAGTTTCAATTCCCAAGAATAAAGTTATAAGGCATCTGAGTAGATCTAAGATAAAACCCCTCTTCTGACTTTGTAACCCTCAGAAAAAAGTTGATTGATAGGAGCCCCAGGCTTGATGACAGACTGAAGCTGCAGCATCCCCCCCTCCCTACTCCTTTGGCTTTCCTCCAGCGGGGAATGGGCATGGCCCTAAACACAGCTCACGCCTGTGTGTGCTCAGACTGAGGGGGTAAACAACGTCCTGAACTAGGGCATGGATTTCCAGGCCTGGGAGGTGTGGTCACAGCTAGTAGTTGACTACACAACCTTCTTTATTCAACTTACTTTTTTAATGCCTTGGACTAAGAATGCACAATTAGATAAGATCACAGAATGAGCTTGGAGCATTCTAATTTCCTCTAATGAACCTAAAACTGATTCTGTAATATCAGAGTTCACAAATCTGGCACATACATATATGTGTGTCTATATATATATATATATATATATATATATATATACACATAAATATGTATATATGTACACACACATATATATATATATGTTCATTTGCTTTTCTACTTTGGTAACTTCATTCTTCCTATATTTCAACTTCTAGAAAAGTATTAACCACTGAACAGTACTATCAATGAGAAACCCCCAACCCATCAGGTGATAACAATAAAACACTAGGAAATATAATTTATACTGATTAAGGAGTTGTGTCGATGAGGCTTTAAGAGAGTTCAGGATGCAGATCCCTGTTCTGGTCTCTCTTTTTAGTTTGGTTTGATAAGTTTGGTTACTTTCTCCATCAGCAGAAAAGTAAGCCATACTTTGATCCAATATACAAAGTTATAACATCCTTTCAGAAACTTTCTTTATATGTTCACTGTAATAGTTCAATTAAAATGTACCTTTTTGGGGCTATACCTTATAAAGAATCCCTATTAAAGGCAAGTCCTGAATACAAGTTAAATACGAACTAACTATAAATTTAATTTAAGATTTTAAACGTATTTCTAACTTAAAGAAAGGTTAAAGCAATCTACTTTTAATTAAATATATCTATGGCAACTTAATTCCAAATCTTAAGGTTCTGCAACCCAATTTCTCATGATAAAAATATTACTAAAACTCATCAGCATTGAATGACAATCTTCCATTCCTCTCGGCTCTCTGAATCCATTATCTCTCTCATAGGAATGAATGCTTTGCTTTGACTGATGATGAATAAGATATATAGGACAAATGATGCACTTTTTCATTTAAAAGACTAAAAAGGAAATTCACTTTAGTCTCCTTTCTGCCTAGTTTCATTAAAATCTAAATACAGCTATTCTAAGAGATTTTTTTCTAGCTCACTTCAGTTTGACAAAAAATGTCTCATGTATCATTTAAATCAATTACAGATTCTCTGGAAATATACCCCAAAACTTTCATTTTCATACTTTTGCTTTAAAAATAAACACATAAAATATCACCAAAATAAGCAATAAAATAAATCCTAAAAAAAAATCCAGTATCTTGAAAGAGTATATTGTTTGTTACTAAATTATACTCTAAGAGTTGTTTCAACTTTAGAAAGTACTTAGGGAAATATCTTTACATAATTTTTTATTTCCTAAAATATCTTTATAAAGTGGTATCTTTGATCTTTTATTTATTTTGCCTAAAAAAGTCACAGAGGGATGCCCACAATACTTAGAATAATATCAAAATCCCAGTTTAATTTTATGACTAGATGACCTTAGGCAATTAATTGCTAGTTAAAAGGAGACCAACCATTTCCCATGCTAGAGGAGAAGGTTATTTTTCCTTCTTCTGCATCAGTGAATTTCCATTACTTAGCACAGTGTCTGGCACATAGAAGGTGCCCAATAAGTATTGCTGCTCAAGGGAAAGGAAAGTAGGGAGGGATGAAGGTGAAATTGTTGAATTTAAATTCCAGACCCTAACTTCAAGGACTCTAGCAGATTTTTTTTTAAATAAACCTGCTTTAAAAAAAAAAAAAATCACTATATACTCCCATTCAACTGTACATTTAGTGAACTGGAATATTATTTGAGAGACATTACAACTTTAACAGAGTAAGCACCTGACTTTAAGATTATATTCTATAATTTCAGGGGGAAAAAGAAAAAAGAAAACTTGGAGTTTACTTGCTCTGATTTTAGATGTACTGGTAATTGTGTATAAATTGGTTTATGCTATTTTAGAAGGCTTTGCTAAATGGCTAAAAGCTAATTGCTTGCTTTAAGTAGATTAAGAAATAAAGTTCCATCTCCTTTCCCCTAAGATCCAAGACCCTTTTGAAAACCTGAAACTCTTGTGCTTCTTAATATTAGCTACTAGCCTTGTTCAGGATTGTTAAGATTAAAGATATATCCAAAGAAAAGAAGGAAGGGGGGGGAGGGAAGAATGAAAACAGGGAGGGAAGATGGGAGAGGAAGAAAGGGAGAAAAGGAGGGATAGGGAGGGTGTAAGCAAAGCAGCAAGGAAGGGGGAAAGAAACCAATGCACCAAAAATGTTTTCTGCCTCTTTGAATGGAAAGGTACATAGTACATTGATGTCGTATGTAAAGAAGTTGCGATCACTTAGAAGAAAATAAAGTCAGAAATGCCTCCAGTCTTTGAGAGCCCTCTAAATCATGTTAAGAGAAATCTGGGTAGCTATCCCGGTTCTTCTCCATTTCTCCACGCTAGGAACTACCTTAAGATCCTTCTGAATTTCTCAAGCCTGCTCGAGGCCCCAGAGGCTGGCGTCAGTAGATGACAATTCCAGGTCTCCCTTGCACTCCAGTGGCAAGTTGGGACTAGCCAACGGTGGATGTTGGCATAAGACAAATGGAGATATTTAACACCTACTCCATTCCTGCTTCCTCTGGCAGTGGCTGCCTTTCTCTCTGGCCACAGATACTGTAATCAGACTCCTCTTTTATGACTTCAGCTTTAACTATGTTCCAGTAACCATTCCTTCCTTTCTTGTACCTACGTCCTAAGAGGCAACAGCTTCCAATTCTAGTAGTTCCTTAACCCTCACCAGCCTTCTGTAAAAAGCCCTTCATTAAACTCTCTCCAGTGAAACCCCTGAGCATGCCATCTATGTCCTACTGCCCCCCAACTAATACAGAGGCTAAAATCTTGGGACTCTCAACCAAAACTCTTCAACAGAAGCAAGTGTGTGAATAATTTACCTAGAGATGACAGCCTTGTTCTTTGGAGCCAAGCACACTTACCAGTCAACTGAGATAACAAGAATAAAGCAATTCTAATTTTAGAATAGCCCGGGTTAAAAACAAACAAGCAAACAAACTCCTATCATGTGCCCAGAGTTGTCAATCTGCACATGGTTCATTCACCTGCAGTCCTGACCAAGCTCTCTTGTCACCTATTTCCCCTATTTAGGATGAACATGTTGAACAAACATTCATATTTCTATTCATAAAGCAATGTCTAGATTAGGCATATATCTGCCCAGCATATCTGTTTCATCAAGTGGCATGTATATAAGATATATTATACTGATATATATTACATGGATAGATATAAGTATTTATCACCATATAGATATAATTCACTTACATTTTTAATGAGTAGTTTTTAATTAAATGGTTATGGTTACTCATATAATGATAGCCTTTTAAAAATATATTCCAGGGTCACCTGGGTGGCTCAGTCGGTTAAGCCTCTGCCTTCACCTCAGGTCATGATCCCAGGATTCGGGGATCGAGCCCCATGATAAGCTCCCCACTCAGCAGGAAGCCTGCTTCTCCCTCTCCCTCGGCCTGCTGCTCCCCCTGCTTGTGTTCTCTGTGTCAAATAAATAAAATAAAATCTTTAAAAAATGTAACTTCCAAAATCTGGGGCTCCTGGGTGACTCGGTCAGTTAAGCCACCAACTCTTGGTTTCAGCTCAGGTCATGATCTCACGGTCGTGGGATCAAGCTCCACGGCGGCCTCCACACACAGTGCAGAGTCTGCTTCAGATTCTTTCTCCCTTTTTCTCTGCTCCTCCCTGCGCATGCTTTCTCTCTCTCAAATAAATAAATAAATATTTTAAAAAATATCTTCCAAAGTCTTTCAATATTATTTTTGCAGAAACAATTAAAACTTTAAGTGTTTAATGATACCTCTATAGGTCAATTCAAAAGTTAAACACTAATGAATGGTTCTTATGTTATATTAAATATTGTCCATCGCAGAGCCAAGTAGAAAACAAGGATTGCAGGCTTGTCCACAGTACAGTGACATGACCGTGCGCCACTGTGCTAGTCCGTCCAGGCTGCCATACAAAACGGGTGGCTTAAATAACAGACGTGCATTTCTCAACATTGTGACGTCTGGGAAGTTCAGGATCAAAATGCCAGAAGATGTGGCTCAGAGTGAAGGCCTCTTCCTGGTTTGTAGATTGTCACCTTCTCACTGTATCCTCACATGGGACTGAGACAGAGAGAGTACTCTAGTCTCTCTCCCTCTTATTTTAAGGACACTAATCCCATCATAGGGTCACCATGACCTCATCTAAGCATAATTACTTCCCAACGACCTCACCTTCAAACACCATCACATTAGGGGTCACGGCTTCAACATGCAAATTCAATCCTTAACAGCCACCTAAAGAAGACTCTTCCCAGCATCATGTTTAAATTGAGTCTTACTTTTTTCTTCTACTGAAAACATCCATTCATATCCTAAAGTTTTCTAAGTTTCCAAATGGTTTCTCCATTCTGCCATTTTCCTTCCAGGGAACCTCCTCCCAGGGAATATTCTGGGGTCTTCTCTACCTGGTCCCTTCCTAATTGTCTGTTCTCTTATGCCTGTTGCATAGCCTGACAAATTCTCTTTCCATTTTACTCTTTTCCTAAACTCGAGTCACTGGTTCCTGCATCTCATGTGGTCCTCTGTCTTGATTTATTCCCTCATTCTGCTGGTATCCATATGTAACATCCTAAGGAAGAATGCTTTGAAGATACACTTTCTGCATCCCTACATATGTGAAAAGGTCTCAATTCTGCCTACACACCAATGATAAAGCGGCCAGGGAGTAACAGCCAAATTTCCTCCACCCCAGGAATCTGAAATAATCTACCTTCCACTGTAAATGACATGCCCATCTGATTCTTTCCTAGAAGACATGTTTACCCCTCCTTCTATAAAATCTTCCTAAACAAAGAATATATAGGTCGTTTCTTTTAGGTTGCACACTGCATACTATGTGCTAGGAAAAGAAAGTATGTCTATGAAGTTGGCGGGGGGTGGGGGGGAGATGAAAAGGAAGAATATATGATACTACAACAGCCGCTAGCATATAAATGATACAAATCCTCAAAAAGGAGGGCAATACATCATCAACATTAAGCCCACGAGGCGGGCGCCTGGGTGGCTCAGTTGGTTAAGCGACTGCCTTCGGCTCAGGTCATGATCCTGGAGTCCCGGGATCGAGTCCCACATCAGGCTCCCTGCTCAGCAGGGAGTCTGCTTCTCCCTCTGACCCTCTTCCCTCTCGTGCTCTCTATCTCTCATTCTCTCTCTCTCAAATAAATAAATAAAATCTTTAAAAAAAAAGCAACACGAGGCTAGAAAATTATCATTTATGTCACACAGTTCAAAGCATTAAGGTCTCTAACAGCAATTTCCTAGAATCCCAGGAGGTAAGGATGCTTCCCTATAAAAATAATCCCATTAGACCTTATAACAAAGCTCTCTGATCCAGCACAATTGGGGCAGTGTTGGTACACGTACTGAAAATATTGGTTAAAGCAGAGAATGATAAAATACATATATGCATATGTATATGCACACATATACACATCAAAACAGTAAAAATTTTGTTTTTACTTAAAATAAAATATAAATATTCACCCATATTCTGATATAAGATTAAAGGCATTTCTCCTTAGGGCCTCTGATTAAGATTTTACAGTATCTTTCTTATATGAACCCACAACTACAATGCAACATTTATATTTCCAATTACCTTGGGGTTATAATGGAACAGAAGCTAAAAGGTGCACACAAAGTAATCTGCATGTGAAACTGTTAGATTTATATCATTTTCTCACGGTTCACTTGTGCGTACTTAATTCAAAATCATTTTTTTCCAACTTGTCCTTACTGAGATTTTCCCAATACTTAATAATTTTCTTTGCTGTCACACTTATAGTTCATCACTTTATATAATGTTATACTGCAGAATTATAATGAGAAGAATTGGCATTCACAGGATTTGAAGGGGGTGGGAAACCAGCTCACTAATAAGCACTGAATGTAAATGGCAGGAGCCGAACTGCATACATGTGGTAGACTACGGTCTACTACCCATGCATGCTCAGTATCCCGTGGAAAGTTGTCCGTATCATTCAGAGTGAGCCTGTCAAACAGAAGTATATTCACTAAGTTTGGTAAGTAGACGTTAGCTAAGTAAACCTCCAATGTACCTCTACTCTGTCGAAAATAAATAATCTATCAGTAAAAACAGATAAAGGGAAGGAGAGTAGCAACATCAGGTTGGAAAGCTAGAGAAAGTCCTGACAAGTTTCTACAGAATGCCTTGGCTGATTGGTTATTTTAAGTTTACATACATCAAAGAGGCTATTTCTCAGCATTGGTAATGGTTTGGTTAATAGTCCTAATGCCTTCTACCTCTCTACCTTGCAGTTGCCACCTCTTTGCTAAAATAACAACATCAAGAGTCCTCAGACCATCCCAGAAATTTGTTTTTTAGAAACATCCCAATCTCCAAAGAGCCAAACTTATGAGAACCCACATAACAAAAATGCATTCACAGAGGACCCACAGAAAGTTGAAAGTGTCTAACTCACAAAAAACTCCTTGAAGTTCCACTTGAACCCAGAGGTCAGTTGAGATTCCAGAAAAAAAAACCCTCAACAATCAAGGTAGAGAGCACTACTGCACTACCCTACCTAACCAACTCCCCTCTGATCTCACACACACACACACACACACACACACACACACACACACACACACACAGATTATCTAGAATATCAAAGAATCTGGAAAGTTTACACTTTATATTATGAGTATGTGTTTTCTGCCATGGGGGTCATTCATACTATTATTCCCAAAGTTTCATGAGCTTCCATAAAAGAAGATTGTGCTCCCATGCCCTATGGACATAAGGCTTGGCCAAATTATTTGGTTAATGAAATGGAAGTTCAAATCACATTTAACTGCTAAACTGAAGCTTTTTAAAACCATAACAGGTTTCCTCCACTATTCTTTCTCTCTGCATGTCCCACACAGGGGCTGCTCCATCATCCTGGGAAGAATTTGACCCTTGGGACTGAGGCACAGCTGATAACCGTAGCCTTTGCAGTTGCAAACCATTATGTTAGAGTTTTTTGTAACATGCCATACCACAGTGAAAGCTGACTAACATAGCAGTGATTGATTTATGGGAAGGAAGAGAATACAAAGGAGGTTGACATCAGAACTGTACCTTCCAACCATAAAAGACTTCTAAACCAATAAATAATCCCTAATTTTTAGATCAGTGTTCCTCCCAACTCTCTGTGCTGATGGATCAGTTACCTTTAAAAAAAAAAAAAATTTCCAATCTATTATAGACCAAATCTTATGTAAAATGTAATAAAATGAATTATTAGAAAATCAAAAGAAAAAAAGGCTTTCAAAATTTAAGCCCCAATTTTTATATTATCATTTGATTCACCAGAAAAAAAAAATTACTCTGTCAAACTATTAAAGTTTCTAAATGCTGAGGTGCCTGAGTGGCTCAGTCAGTTAAGCAGATGCCTTCGGCTCAGATGATGATCCTGGGGCCTGGAATTGAGTCCCGCATCTGGCTTCCTGCTTAGTGGGGAGTCTGCTCTCCCTCTCACTCTGCTCCTCCCCATCATGCTCGCTCGTACTTTCTTTCCCCCCTCTCAAATAAATAAATAAAATCTTTAAAAACAAGTAAAGTCTCTAAATGCTTACAATCCCAATTTCTGCCAATACATCACTGCCAAACAATTACAGTGCATGGAACCACACTGGTCCAGAGAGTACACTTTCAGTAGTACTGTTCCAGAGCACGTGGAATTAAGAAATACAAAGGCTTTTATGATGATGTAAACTTCTGGGCAATTGTATAACTGAAAACAAAATTATAGACTAATTTTGTCCAGGAAACAGGTAAAATTCTCCTTAATATCTTTCCTACTCCGCAAAAATATCTGCGGTTCCTTTTTTCTATAGGCATAAAAATCAGGGTGTTACTTCCCCCCCCCTTTTTTTTTGTAGTCCATCAGTGATAGACATTTAGGTTATTTGAAAAGTGCCTAGCTCCCAGACTTAGTAATTTTAAATGAAATGTTTTCAGTTATAGCGAATAGAACCCAATTATTTTATATTGACATATGTAGTTTACTGCCTTTTTCTCTACTTATTACCATCTAGCTACTGGAAAGCACCCAGTTTTCTTCAATTATTTAGCAACCTGCAATAAACATGGTTTAGTTCCAAAACTCCAAGTATATTTTAAATCACATTTAATTTTCTAAAGAATGAATCTTTGCTCTATTGAAGATGATTCAAAGTTTTAGAAATTCATCTCGAACCTTTAAGTAGTTTCTGGCTTGCCCAGAAATACTTTTTGGTGGTAAGATTCCAATCCTGATGAATGTCATTATACATCCACTGTCCTCCTGGGTTGCGACGGCAGCTGCTAGCTGCTTAAAAAGCTAGTTTTTAAAAAATGACTTAAAGGAAAAGAAATGACTCTTTCATTTTCTCTCAAATAAAGAAAAATATGTGTAATATATTTAAAGTGAAGTTGCTTTTCAAGTTTTAAAAATGTGGATGGCAAAAGCTAGATCCACTTCGGTATGGACAACACAGAGACTAAATCACTGGACTCACGCAAGAGTCAACTGCCTTTTGAAATTAATAGTAATTTAGGGCGCCTGGGTGGCTCAGTTGGTTAAGCGACTGCCTTCAGCTCAGGTCATGATCCTGGAGTCCCAGGATCGAGTCCTACATCAGGCTCCCTGCTCAGCAGGGAGTCTGCTTCTCCCTCTGACCCTCTCCCCTCTCATGCTCTCTATCTCATTCTCTCTCTCAAATAAATAAATAAAATCTTTAAAATAAAAAAAATTAATAGTAATTTCTTTAATAAGAAAAAAAAACATTACAAATGAGAGAATTTTTTCAATCCTGTCAATTAACATTTCTTGAGCACTGATTAAGGTATAAAATGTTTTCTCATCTACAATCTAGTTAGTATCTACAGCAACCCACTTTAGGCAAGTAAGACAAATATCATCACTTTATCCCCACTAAGCCAAAGGAAGAACTGTGTTTCGAAAGCTCAACTATGATTTCAAACTTTTTTTTTTTACACGCCAATTTCTTTCTTAAAGATCATTTGTATTTGACTATTCTGAATAGTCGTACCTAAATTATCTTCAAGTTGGTTGGCAAAAAAATACAATAGAACAACAAATATTTACGAGCAACATTATGAATAAGCCCAGAGAAAGAACGTATAGTGCAGTCCATTTCTAAAATGATTAAAAGAGGAGACAAATATCACAGTATGCTAGAGTATTTTGATTACAAGTATAATTTTTCATAATACAGAATTAAAGTCTAGACATTCTTTAATTTTATATTCTCCTAAAAAAATACCACAAATGTCTAATCATTTAGGTAAAAACTAAATTAAGAAAATTTCCATTTTTCAGGTAAATATAAGTAACAGTCAATTTAGCGATTAGCCGACATAAAGTTTTTGTTGCTGGTGTCTGAAGAACTGTTTTATATTATCTTTGGGGGTTGAGAGAAGAGGTAGGTACAAAAGCAATGTTTTATATTATTACACTTGAGATAAAAATATAAATAAAGTTATGTTACTTTTTAAATCTCTGTCAATAGGTGAAGAAGCAATTTTTTTTTTTTAATTTAAGGTGGTATTTCAAGTACATATATAGAAAGTTAAGCTTATTGTGTTACAGGAATAGAATTCTAAAAACTGATCAATGTTACAGTTGGAGATTAATTCTACAGAACCTTTTAAGTTTATTGCTGTGTCAACCTATCAGCTGATAAATATGAGTACAGTCATAAATACAGTTAAATGTTTTTTAAATGTTTTTTAAAACATTTTAATATGATCAGCAAAGCTACCAAGAACATTTTAATTAATCTTCATATGCATTTTGTAAAGAAAAAAGATACTATAGTTGTTTAGCTAATTAATATCCATTTTCTTTTCCTTTGGTTTAGTACAAATTTATACATTAGAAAACTTAACAATAAAATTATCTAACCTATTTTGGAGCCTGAGAAAAAGTTCAACAAAGAAAAATGACTTTCTTCTTGCTCAACTCTTCTTTAAAAAGAAAAAAAAAGGAAAGAAAATGTAAGTAGGGAAAAACAAAATACAGAATTCCTTGTGTTAAAGGCATGGTTAGTTCAGTTTTTTAAGGGTGTATTTTCAGCTATGTTGTCATGATTATCAAAATTCTATGCTCTACAGAGTCATATCAAATTAATACTCACTACTCACAGGAACATTTTTTTTCCGAAGACATATTCTTTTAAATGCATTATTAACCCAAAAGTTTGGCTCTACTCTCAATTTTCAAACTTTTTTAAGTGAAAGCTCCTTAGTGAGAAAAAGTTGAGATCTCATGTATACAGAGACCCTGAGACCCTGTGACTTTGGGGAGAAAAGCTATTCTTTCATCTAGAAAAGAAAATAGGTTAGTGGGGCACCTGAGTGGCTTAGGCAGTTAAGAGTCCACTTGGCTCAGGTCTTGATCCTGGGGCCCTGGAATGGAGCCCAGCATGGGGCTCTCTGCTAAGCGGGGAGTCTGTTTTCTCCCTCTGCCCTCCCCCACTCATGCTTGTGCTCTCTGTCTCTCTGTCTCTGAAATAAATAAATAAAATCTTTAAAAAAAGAAAGAAAAAATAGATTAGTCATTTAAATGTTCCCAGCATACTGCCTGTTCCTATTTTCTATCACAATTTCATTTATCTTAGTTTTTCCCATCTCTCCAGTAAAATTAAGGGCTCACTGATTAAATCTGATGTTCTTCATGTTCTTAGACACTAAATAAATATTGGTTGATGAAAATAATTCACCAAATCCTATCCCAAGTATATGGAGAGATTTTAAATTATGTTATACACCCTGACAAAGGGTAGCATTTTTAAAAATCAACTTGAATTGAAAAAAAAAACAAGGTAACAGAGGGCATTTTTACATTAAAATAGGAAGTAGATAATTTTTAGTTTTCTGTTTACAAAAAAAATTTTAATTATTATACTTTCGATATATAAGCATTAAATCCTAAATAAAATTTTAAAATGCAGTTTTCCAAATGCACATAGGACCCAAGTATATTTACGAGGCACAATTTCTAGTAAATCGGCATTAGTCCGTATGACAGTTCCCAAATCTAATTCTCATATAGTTCCTTTCCCATATTTTTATATTTCTAAAACCTACTTAGTGGGTTTAATCATAAATCTGTTGGAGGTGGTACCTAACACAAGGACCAAATTTTAACTGAGGTTCTTATAATAGTTTTGGTATCTCTATGTAAAAATCAACTTGTACATTCTCAATCAATACTCTCAATCTTATAAATGGCCATAAAAAGAAGTAATAAAATAGAATGCCAAAAGGGCCTGAACGATAGGTGGATGTCTAAATGGTCTTTTAACAAAAAACTACTAGTCGAGGCAGGTGTATAAAGAAGATGGAGAAATATTAATGTTTGTGTATAAGAAAAAATTATTAATAACTATTTTAATAAAATTTAAGAAGTCTCTTATCCCCATAATTTTATATAATTTCGTAATTATCATCAGGCAAACAAAACTAATCTAAGCCAGCAGATCATATGGTCTTTCTCAAAACTTTCCTTAAAATTTTTAATGACTCTCAAGAAATAGGCCTCATCTAATTTGCAGGACTGCAAGTCCTTAGACCTGTGATTTCCAATAAAGGAGCCAGTAGACACATGTAACCACTGAGCACTCGAAATAAGGTTAGTGCAACTGAGAAACTGAATTTTAAATTTCATTTAATTTTAATTACTTTATTAAATTTAAATTTTAAAATTACTATTCAACTCAGTTACTAGAACTTTTAATTCTGTTTGAAAAAAACTTGGGTTTGTATTCTTAAACTGAAAATTTTATTAAATCTAAATAAAGATCAAGTATTTCCAATGAAAAAATATCAGAGCTAAAAGAATACAAAAGAACAAAAATACCTCAATGAATTTTATATTGATTATATTACTATTAAAATATTTTGATATACTGGGTTAAATAAAATTTTTCATTATTAAAATTCATTCAACTGTCCACCTTTTACTTTTTTTAATATAGCTACTAAAAGTTCTGAATTAACGTAAGTGGCTTACATTATATTTCTATTAGACAGTACTGCTTTAGACAACATGTATAAAATCAAAACTTTTTAAAAGTCGGCTTCTTTAAGGTATAATTTACATGCGATAAAATGCAGTCTTTTACGAGTATAGGTCTATAAATTTTGACAAATGTATGTAGTCATGTAACAACCAGCACAATTGGGACATAAAATATTTTCATCACCCCAAGAAGTTCCTTCATGCTCCTCTGTCAACTCACAATTCCTACCTCCAAACCCTGACAACTCTGTCGTCTGTCCCTATAGCTTTGCCAATTCTAGAATGTCATATAATTGGAATAATATAGCATGTAGACTTTTGAATCTGATAAAATCAAATTTTAAATACTACGGTACTCTCCTGGCACTAAAGGATGATTCTCATTCTGATATTTCCTTGTATTATGAACATTTTGCCAAGGCCTAGTTTTCATTATTCTACTTCCAAAACCGAGCTTTCTTCCTTGTCTCTACTACAGTAATTTATTTATACCACTAGAATACACCTGAGCAAATTGTATTATAGTTCTTTACATACAAGTTCTTCCTCACTAGACTGTAAGCCAGAAGCCTGACATCTAGACCAACTATGCTTTCCACCGGGTTAACCGCCTAATAAAATTCACAGTGCAAATAACAAGGCTAAGAAGATATTCGTTTTTAAAAAATTGATTTTGTATTATAAAAAAGGAAAAGAAAAACAAAAAGAATTGAGTCATGCAGAATTTTATCCTCTAGATTAGATGTCTACTTTTACTGAGGTCTCAAAACAGGATATTAGCCTCTAGAGGATCCAAGAACTACAATGCCATCTAACCAGGTGCAAATGCTAGTGGAGATTTAACTTACACTAATATTTTTACCCAGATTGCTATTGATTTTGTCAGGACTTGCCAACAAAGTTGAATAAATTTGGAGCAGTCTGCCTAGCACCATTTTTCTCATAAACTCTGTTACTTCTGGTACATGATTTTACAGAACATAAAAGCTTTTCAGGAACACCTGTATTACATTACAGTAGGAAATTTACCACGTGAAGGTAAAGACACAAATCCGATGGCTCTATCTGAAAGGTCAGATATCTGTAATCATTAATTTTCATATAAATATATGAAGTATAACAAGTCTTTAAGTAAATAAATAAATTGTACAACTTTAAATCTTTCAAACACTTACTGAAGTCTCCAGTAAGAAAAACTCCTTCTGCTCCTGGGGCCCATTCTTTGCAGTATAAACCACCATCGGCACATCTGTGGACACCAAATGATTCATAACCTCTGGAAAATTTATCAATACCACCTTCGTTCTCTCCGATGTTGTTCAAAGTCTCGTTAAACCGCTTATACCTTTGAAAAAGTGCAAAAGAATGAAGTTAGAAAATAAAATCATCTTCCAAGAAAGCTACTGTCATTAAGTAAATGCTTTATTTACTCTTATTCAGAAAAAGAAAAGAAAAAAAAATATTAAAGAGGAATAATGTGAATAATTTCACATAATAAGGTAGCAATTACTTCACACGATAAAATCATTCTTATCTCAAACTGAAGCAATCTAACATTTTTTGGTAATTTCATGCATTTTGGTATAAGAGAGAAAATACAATTGTTCTATATTCCATGAAATTTTTAAAAAATCAGTATTATAGCAACTTATATGTCAAAATGGTATGATGAAGGAGCATCACTATGTGTCTCTCTTCTAACCCCTAAGAAAATAAAAGAAAAATAGTCAAAAGCCAGAAAGATAAATAAACTTACCCTACAACAGGGTTTGGCTGACTTTTCCTGTTAAAGGATAGATAGTAAATTGGTCCACTTCACAACAACTCAACTATCTCTCTGAAGCATGAAAACTGCTGCAGACAAGATGTAAATGAATGGGAATGGCTGATGCCAATGACACTTATTTACAAAACATTATTGGTCAAATCTGGCCTATGGGCTGTAGTTTGCCTTGTCTGGCCTGTATCAACTAATAAGCATGGAAAGAACTACTACATCATGTCAAACTGTAAAAGCTAGTGGCCACGAGAAGAAGCCGAAGATTCCTCCCCTAGGAGGACCAAGAGTAGCACATGGTTGTTCCTGACCCTCTCCCAGAGCCAGAGTCCATACAGCTATGCCAACAAAACACTACTATTGTCACTAATACCAACAGATCTAGGGAGAAGCTATGACAAAACAGGTAAAACTGAAGTGAGGCAGGTGGTAGGTGCTTTTTGTCAGAAGTGAAGGTTCCAGAACAATAAACTGAGCAATGCTAAATAAGCTTCTTTGCACTTCCCCAGACCCTGAGGGGTGAGCAATAAAAGTCCCAGAAAGATGACATGAATCCAAGTAGGGGATATACAGGGAATATTTCACTATATTTCAACTTAATTAAAACACAACAGGGGTGCCTGAATGGCTCAATCAGTTAAGAGTCTGCCTTTGGCTCAGGTCATGATTCCAGCGTCCTGGGATGGAGCCCTGGGTCAGCCTCCCCTGCTTAGCAGGGAGCCTGCTTCTCCCTCTCCCCTACCCCTGCTCCTGTGCTCTCTCTCTCTCTCTCTCTCTAATAATAAATAAATAAAATCTTTAAAAAACTGAACTCAATAAAAATAAGAGATGTGGAAAAAAAATAAAAGATGAGGGATTATATGACAAAACAATAGACTGAGAGGTAAAATGAGACCCCTAGACATAAAGAAACAAAAGGAGGAAAAAAATGTATCACTGGAAAATAATAAATTAGAACTGGCAAAAAACAAAATGCACATATAATAAAAATAGCAAATTATTAAATGAATAAAGAATTTGAAATTTATATAATTGGAGAAAAAGGCAAAGAAGTGGAGTATATTAAAGAAGCTAAGAGGTACGCAAAATTGACAAAAATGATCTAAATAAGGATAGCTGCTGACTCCGAAGAACAAAACCAAATAAAATGATGTAAAAAATATAAAGCTGGAAAATTTTTCTCTCAGAATTAAATCTGCATATTTGGGGTACCTGGGCAGCTCAGTCGGTTAAGGGCTCGGCTCGGGTCATGATCTCCATCCAGGTCCTGGAATTGAGCCCAGTGTGGGGCACCATGCTCAATGCGGAGTCTGCTTATCCCTCTCCCTCTCCCTCTGCCCTGCCCCCCAGCTCATGCTCACTCTCTCTCTCAAATAAATAAAATCTTAAAAAAAAAAAGAATTAAATTTGCATATTAAAAAAGAGCATGCTATGTTTGAAGAAAAATTTGGAAAACAAACACAAACACGCACATGTGCCAACACCTCCCAATTTAAGCTACTGAAATTCAGAGGATAAAGAAAGAACTCCTCAGACAACCAGTCATAAAAAAGCAAGCAGAGGGAGGTTTTAGTTTTTGTTTTGTTTTGTTTTTCCCAAAGGAACATTACACTAAAGACCAAAAGATAAAGCCAAGCCCACACATTTGTGAGAAGGAAGGGGAGTAATCTAATGGTATTTTATAAGGCAATTTCCTCAAAGCTAAAGAATTCTTTAAATACTGTCAAATTAAAAAATAAATTTAAGTTTATTACACTAATAAACTATGGTTGAACGGGAAAAAAAACAAAACTAGGTGATCAAAAGATTAAAAACATACACAGAGGAATTAAAAGTCATGGCAGCAGTGTTGCTGAACCCTGAGTCTTTAAATACAGAACCATAGCTAGACAACGGTGCATCTGTGTAAATGTGATAACAAAAAATAACCTCAATGATTAAAGTAAATTTTATTATAAAAGAAACGAGATGAGTGAAAGGAAAACAGAAGAAAATACAGTGTACTTTTAAACCCCTTCACCTATTTCACCCATCGCCCCATCAACCTCCTCTCTGGCAACCACCATTTTTCTCTATATTTAAGAGTCCATTTTTTGTCTCTTTTTTTCTTTGTTCATTTGTTTTCTTTGTTAAATTCCACATAGTAGTGAAATCATATGGCAGGTGTCTTTCTCTGACTGACTTATTTCACTTAGCATTCTAGGTCCATCCATGTTGTTGCAAATGACAAGATCTCATTATTTTTTTTTTTGGTATTAATTTAATTTTACTATGTTATGTTAATCACCATACATTACATCATTAGTTTTTGATGTAGTGTTCCATGATTCATTGTTATGGCTGAGTAATATTCCACTATGTGTGTGTGTGTGTGTGTGTGTGTGTGTGTATAAACATATGTGTGTGTGTGTGTATTTTATATACACACACATATAAACATACACACACACACACACCACTTCTGTATCCTCTGTATCCATTCAACTATCAATAGACATTTGGGTTGGTTCCATATCTTGGCTATTATAAATAATGCTGCAGTAAACGTAGGGGTATATATATCTTTTTGAATTAGTGTTTTCACTTCCTTTAGGTAAATGGCCCATAGTACAATTACTGGATCATATGGTAATTCTACTGTTAAGTTTTGGGGGAGCCTCCATACTGTTTCCACAGTGGCTGCACCAGCTTGCATTCCCACCACCTGTGCATGAGTTGTATTAGTTCTTCATATATTTTGGTTATGAACCCCTAATCAGATACATCATTTGAAATTATCTTCTCCTACTCAGGAGGGCTGCCTTGTTGTTTGGATGATAGCTTCCTTTGTTGTGCAAAAGGTTTTTATTTTGCTGTAGTCCCAATAGTTTAATTAAGCTTTTGTTACCCTTGCCTGAGAGGACATATCTAGAAAAATATTTCTATGGCCAATGTCAAAGAAACTATTGCCTATATTTTCTTCTAGAAATGTTATGGTTTCCCATCTCACATTTAGGGCTTTAATCCATTTTCACTTTATTTTTGTGTATGGTGTAAGAAAGTAGTCGAATTTCATTCTTTTGCATGTAGCTGTCCAGTTTTCCCAACACCATTTGTTGAAGAGACTGTCTTTTCCCACTACATATTCTTGTCTTCCTTTTTGTAGATTAATTGGCCATAACAGTGTAGGTTTATTACTGGGCTTTGTATTCTGTTCCATTGATCTGTGTCTAATTTTGTGTCAGTGCCATACTATTTTGATTACTACAGCTTTATAGTATACCTTGAAATCTGGGATTGTGATACCTCCAGATTTGTTTTCCTTTTTTAAGATTGCTTTGTTATTTGGGGTCTTTTGTGGTTTGTACAAATTTTAGGATTATTTGCTCTAGTTCTGTGAAAAATGTTGTTGGTATTTTGATAGGGATTACATTAAATCTGTAAATTGCTCTGGACAGTATGGACATTTTAACAATATTCGTTCAATCTATCAGCATGGAAGAGCTTTCCATTTCTTTGTGTCATCTTCAATTTCTTTCATCAGTGTTTTATAGTTTTCAGAGTACAGGTTTTCCCCTCCTTGGTTAAGTTTATCCCTAGGTATTTTATTCTTTTTGGTACTATTTGGTACTATTGTAAATGGCTTAAAGCCTTTGTTGACGGATGTACACTCCAGAAAACAACATTTTTGAGTATAAAGGAAGATGTATATAAATATCAGACATTTCTTTCATTTCACTTCAGTTTCTTTGTTTCAAATAAATTTAAGTTAAATTTAACACATATTTTCTCATGTTTCATTATATTATTTCTGTCTGTCAAGACAGACCTACCTATATGTAAGCATATAAAATATCAGGAATAATGTTCCCCAAATATTAGTGACAATTTTTTTTCATGGGGTTTCTTTTTACTTTTTCCCTTGCATTGCTCCAATAATTTACAACAAATAAGTACCATTTAATAAAAAATGGGTTGTGAGACTGAGCCCCGCATCAGGCTCCGTGCTCAGCGGGGAGTCTGCTTGAGATTCTCTCTCTCCTCTCCCTCTGTCCCTCCCCCATGTGCTAGCACACTCTCTCTCTAAAAAATAAACCTTTAAAAAAAAACAAAACAAAACCAATAGTTCACAAAAAAATACAAATGGCCAATAAACATATGAAAAGATGTTCCAATTCATATGTAACTGAAGAAGTGCAAATCCTAAACTTGAAAAGTATAGCACAGAGAAAAAGACGTTCTCAAAGACTGTTTGGTATGATATAAACTAGAGAACAATTTGGCATCAGCTATGAAAATTTCAAAATCACAAAGTAATCCCATTTTTAGAAATTTATGCTTTGGATCTATAGAACAAGGAAGGAAGGCCATCTATGGTGTGCAGTGATAATCATTATGGCACTATTTATGACACCAAGCCATGGAAAATAACCTACCAGATCAACAACTGGGAGACTAGTTGAATAAACGGTGGAACATCCAAACAATAAATTACACAAGAGTCTTTAAGAGGAATGAGGAAGAGAGAAATGGGCTGACATGCAAAGATGCCCCAAATGGGTTGCTTTTAGGGAAAGAAGTTATAGAACAGTCTTCCACAAAGCAGCTATTTGCATAAAGAAAATATAGATATAGCTATGAATGGCATGCAGATCCATTTTCACAGGGCCTCTTCCTCAGTTCCAGGGCTGGGGTTCCAATGGCCTGAGGTGGGCAGGGGCCTTAAGACTTCCTAATGCCACCACAGTCACCGCATTTGCTTCAATGTCAGCAAAAATATGCCATATAATCAGATCAACGGAGTGAAGTGGCTTACAGGAGTGGTAGGTGTGGGTGGGAATATTTCATATATGAGCCCCTCTTGTGTTGTTAAGTGAAGTATATTTGACACTATGTTACATTAGCATCAGGTGTACAACTTGTCATTCGATAGACAGGTTTACTATGCTATCTATGTGATTATGCTATCCTACCATAACTGCCGCAATATCTGTCACCACAAAACACTATTGCAACATACTGCCTATACTGTACCTTTTGTTCCCGTGACTTATTCATTCCCTAATTGGAAGCCTGCACCTCTCACTCCTCTTCACCCATTTTGCCCATCCTACTACCCCCCGCTCCTCTGGCAACCACCCGTTTGTTCTCTGTATTTATAGGTCTATTTCTGCTTTTTGTTTGTTCATTTATTTTTTAGATTTCACATATAAGTGAAATCATATGGTATTTGTCATTCTCTGACTTTCTTCACTTAGCTATCCATGTAGTCGCAAATGGCAACTGAGTAATATCCTCATCCCTTCTCATGACTGAGTAATATTCCATTGTGTATGTGTATACACACCACGTTTTCCTTATTCATTTATCTATTGATGGACAACTAGGTTGCTTCCATACCTTAGCTATTGTAAATAACGCAGTAAACACAGGGTGTATATATCTTTTTGAATCAGCCTTTTTGTTTTCTTTGGGTAAATATCCAGTAGTGGAATTATTGAATTGTATGGTATTTCTATTTTTAATTTTTTCAGGAGCTTCCATACTGTTCCACAGAGGCTGCACCAATTTGCATTCCCACCAAGAGTACACAAGGCTTCCTTTTTCTCCACATCCTTGTCAACACTTGTTATTTGTCTCTTTGATACTAGCCATTCCGACAGGTGTAAGATGATATCTCATGGTTTTGATCTGCATTTCCCTGATGATTAGTGATGTTGAGCATCTTCTCATGAGCATCTTTTGATAGTCTGTTGGCTATCTGTATGTCTTCTTTAGAAAAATGTCTATTTGGGTCCTCTGCACATTTTTAATCAAATTATTTGGGGATTTTTGGTGTTGAGTTGCCTCTTTGCATTATATACATACCCAGTACATACAAATACACACACATACATGCACACACATCCATGGTGTTATAAGTATAAAAATTATATTTAGTCCATGATCTGAAACAAATCAGCTTTTAACAAAATGACGTGACCCCAGTCTCATTGACAGCCCTTACCCCAGGGGACACAAACTGAACCACCCCCAGAAACCAGAGAAGTATCACATATATTGAGGAGCTGCCCCACATAAAGAAATACAAAAGTGTGAGCCTGATGAGAAAAGATGAAGGTGGCCTTAGAGTAGAGAAAACAATACAGAAAGGAACTCTCATAAGATGGAAAGTACAAACCCCATTGAAAAACAAAAGCTCCTATTTAATAGCTACAGCCCATTGTTACCAAGTGTGATTTGCCAGATCAAATAGTTATTCAAGAATCAAAAAAATCTGAGATTTTTCTATGAACTCTCCCTATTTAAATATTGGCAATGTTTCAAAAATCCTTAAAATACTGACCTGGACAAAAAAAAAAGGTCTATACATATAATGAGATACTAGTATGCAAACCCTCTCATAGTCTCAAAGTCCGATGAGAAAATGTGTTTTTTTGTTTTTTGTTTGTTTGTTTGTTTTGTGTTTACTTCTTACGAATATTGTTAAGCTGTAATTTGTGGGTATATGAAAACTCTAACCCATATTAAACAACATAATAACAACATTCCATAAAATGATCAAACTGTAAGGAACAATCAACAAAATTAATTTGGACTTAGAGTGAAAAGAATAAAAACACATATATACATAATACAAGGAACATTACAGATTAAAAAAAGATACAACTCTGGGAGGTTAAACAAATGCGGTAATAATTTTATTGTTAATGTGAGCCTAATATCTTAAAAACACACTTCAGATCTAAGGTTTAAGTTTACAAAAAAATCATTTCATAAGAACTTTCATAAAATATGTACAAATGTCCCATTTACTAAAATTTCAACGGAAATAGGATTATAGCATTATATTACTTTAACTAAATATCTTGACTTCCCTCAAGGTCAGCCCTATAGCTTCTGATACAGAAATACACATTCCACTTTGAAATCACTGTGGCTCAAAAAAGAAAATGCCTGAGGACACAGCAAGCTCATCATGCCTGTGCCCTCTCCTACTACAGTCATCTCTCTTAATATTTTGCTATGAATTTATAGGATATTTAAAAACTAGGTCAAATTCTTAGTAACCAAAGAACATAAAATGAAGTTAGTATAGCAACTAGCATTTTGTACAGATATAGATTTGATCTCTACACTGATGTTTTTAATCCTTTTTACAAAGGAAGAAACAGAGGCACGGCTAAATATGCTAAGTTGTCCAAGGCCAAGAAGGTAAGGAGCAACAGAGATGAAGCATCATTTATCACAAAAGGTATACTTTAAGTGAATCAAGAGACAAAAATCTCAAATTAAATGTCACATTTTCTTTTTAAAGAAAGTCCTTAAAATTTCATTCATAAAGCTATTCATCTTTTAATTAAGAGAATCAGCTTTGTCTTTAGAAATAAAGTACAGATTATATCCTGTTACATACTACATGTGACTTTGAACAAGTCACTTAACCTCCCTTTTCCTTAATTTCTTCCCCTGTTAAATGGGAGAAACATATAGGTTCTAAGGAATCAATGAAATCACACTGGGAGCCATCCCCACAGTAGCCAGCAAGCGCTCAGTAATTGTTGGTTGCAACTTCAGTGAGGGGCAATGCTGTAGGATACTTTTTATCTTTTTTTATTTATAGCACTGATTTAGATTTTAATATATATGTTAATTATTAGCAAACATCAAGGGTTTTTCCCCTCAAATTACAAAAGTGTTTAAGAATCTTTACCATTTTTTTCCTGTTGTGGAAATTACAAATAAAGGCATACTAACACATAGCACATACTAAGTACTCCATATTGACTTGAATGCACGGAATATGGAAAGTTTGGAAAAAAATTAAATAGATTGGATTGACGGGGGGGAGACAGTTATTTTACAGAGGCAACAGGAATAAATTTGGAAAAAAAAAAAAAAAAAGAAACAAACTGAAATCTTTGCTCTCCTGGAAGATAATTCATCCTAGATCAGTACTGAATTTCTAATTTCAGGCAGAGTTGTGAACATTAAGAGATAGGTCAAGAGAGATGGATCATACCTTATCTAGAAACGTCTAGGATGTAGAATCCTTTCTCAAGTGTTTCTGAGTGGTCCTGAAACCTAAGGAACCCATGGGGGAAATTCCTTCCCTGCTAGCTTAATTTTCAAGATTTTATATTGTCATTTGCTTCCTATGGAGACTTGTATTGGAGGCAAGAATAAGCACAGAAGTAAAAGCTCAACAGGAATTTTTAATAGCTAAACAATGGAAAAATAAGGTTAAAAGAGGAGGTAATGGGATTTTTGAAAGAAAAAAATAGCTTTTTAAATCAGCCTTTAAAAGACTTCAAGGTTTCTCGCAGGAACTTTCTCCTCAGGTGAAAACTATCCAGAATATGCACAATTATCCATGTCTTAAAATGTCAAATGAAGATTTAGGCATTTGAGACTTTAAAGTGAACAGTTTATGTCTCTTAATTAAGGATAAGTATTCTACAACAAAAACGGCAACATATTTATTACAGAATAAAAGTATTTATTGTGTGCTAATAATTCAATTACATAAAATAAAATCCTTTTCTTTAGAAGTTTATTAGTCCAGGGCGCCTGGGTGGCTCAGTTGGTTAAGTGTCTGCCTTTGGCTCAGGTCATGATCCCAGGGTCCTGGGATCAAGCCCCGCATCAGGCTCCCTGCTCTGCGGGAGGCCTGCTTCTCCCTCTCCCACTCCCCCTGCTTGTGTTCCTGCTCCTCGCTATCTCTCTCTCTATCAAATAAATAAATAAACAAAATCTTAAAAAAAAAAAAAAGAAGTTCATTAGTCCCATGGAAGAGTGTTCAACTTATGACAGGAGAGTGTTCGGGTAAGCAATCATCTCCTGAGGAGGAAGCAAGACAACAGAAGGAACTGGTGGGAGAAGAGAAGGTTAGAGAAGGCGTTAGGGAGCAGTTGGCATTTATGCTGTATCTTGAAGGATAAGTAGTATATTTTGAAAGCTAGAGAAAAGACAGAGAAGGCAATACATAGGTAAAAACCCGGAGGTTCTTGTTGACATGACAACTAGCTGTGTGTAGCCAGAGCAAGAGAATGGGTAGGGATCTAGAAGCCAATCAGGATGGAAAAGACAGTTTTTGGCTAGACAATAAAATAAAAAATAAAAACCCTAAAGACCTTATAAAGGAGATAACTGACATGATCAAAGACAGGTTTTAAAGGGAGCAATTTGAAGGATGAATTTTGGTAGGCAGAGTCCAAAGGTTAATGAAATCTTTATTAAAATAGACTCAATATTAAAAGCACAGGAATTTGTAGACTCTTCTTTTATACAAGATTGTTCAATGAAAAGAATTTTTAAATTGGTATCATACTGCATGTGTGTGGTTTCTTATTTTTAAATGTTCCTTATTTTTAAATGTTTAAATGTCATTAATCAACAAATGTATAAATTTCCAAGCTTCCATTTAAAATCTTAGTCACTCTTCTAATCTCTATCCAGTTCAGTGTATACTCAACTTCATCTACCAGGAAACACCAGAGATGGGACCATTTAAGTAAAGTTGATGAACAAGGAGTGGTAAAATCCACCCATTTATTCCATATGTATTACTGAACATCTACTATATATCTAGTGCTATGCTAGTCACTGCAAACATAGAGATGAAAGACATCACAAAGTGGCTTCAAGACATTGTTCATAATGTGTGGGAGATAGTAATGAAAAAGCAAAGTGAGAAAGCATTACATAAGGCATTGGTAAAGGCTTTTAACCAGAAAACAGAAGTAGCTAAAATATAAATCCCACAAAGACAAGGAAAATGATCTGTTTTGCATACTGAGGTAACCAAACACCTAAAGTACTAGCACACAGTAACTACTCAATGAAAAATTTTTAGTGAGCACTTACTATGTTCAGACTGTGGCTAAGCAATGGTGATACAATGGTCAGATTTAGGTTTAAAAATTAGAATTATTATGCTGGGATTTGAATCCCAATCCTACCTCTTACCAGCTATAACTAAGACTAAATTTCCTAATCTAATAACAGAACCTACTTCATAAGGTTGCTTTGATAATCAAATGAGATAAAATACCTAAAAATGCTTAGCATGATACCTTTGCATGAAATGAATAAATACTATTAGGACAATAAAGTATTAAAAGTGATTGCTGCATTTGAGATCAACATAAAAAAAATTAATAGCCTCTTAAAATGTAAGAGAGTTACAATGCATTGTAACTATACTACACTCCTTGATTCACTCAGTCCCGCTGGCCCTCTGAGCTTCATGCACTCCTTTGACTGGACTTATGGAGGTTGTCACTCACAAGCGACTGGAGGTCAGATTCTACAACATGCATGTGTGGAGGAATAAAGGCTCCATGGGCCAAATTTTGACCAATAAGATATAGAAAATGGGAAGGAATCCTCAGAGAAATTCTTCCCCCTGCCTCCTGAAGGTCCTGTGTGACCAAACAACCAGCTTTGTAAGGAAATACATGATCTCACATGGGAAGCCGATTCATCAACTTGGTGCTATATCAAGATCAAACATATGGAACCACAAAAGTGAATAGCAAACTAGGAGATGTGATGACCCAATAAAGACACCGACTACTGCCAGGAGCCAAAACACATCCTCCTCAGCAGTTGGTGCTATTTAAGATGAATGCAAACCATTCTGTACTTTAGAAGGGATGAAAAGTGAGTGGAAGGCAATTAATTCCCATCATCTCATTTCTATTCAAACATATAGCATTGCGCAGGTATGTAGTTTTTAATCAAGTAGTTAGTCTCACTATCACAATCCTCACCAATATTCATGAGAATTGGGACTCGATGTTAATTAAAATAACTATTTCACATACGGAATTAGCCTAAGACTAAATAAATGGTCTGGACCACCTACTATGTGCCAGGCATGATGGCGTACCAGAAAGACCAGACTTTAGAAATAAAAGATTGGGTTCAATTGCTAGGCTCATTAGCAAACTGCCCTTAGGTTTTTTACTTAATGGTCTTAGAGTTTCAGCTTGCCCATTAATAAAGCAGAAAGATAATACCACTGATGTTAGGGTTGTACCTATATACAGTTCACCTTTGAACAACATGGGTTTGAACTGTGCAGGTCCACTTATACTGCTGATTTTTTTTATAAATACAGTACTGTAAATGTATTTTCTCTTATGATTTTCTTAATAATGTTTATTTCACTAGCTTACTTTATTGTAAAAATACAGTACATAATATATACAATATACCAGATACAATATTAATAGACTGTTTATATTATTGGTAAGGCTTTCAGCCAACAGTAGGCTATTAGTAGTTACATTCTGGGGAGTCAAAAGTTATTTGCTGGTTTTCCACTATGAAGGGGGTTCGTGCCTCTAACCCCTGCACTGTTCAAGGATCAACTGTATAAATAATTTATTTGTAAATTTATTAAAAATAAATTATTTTATGGCATATCTCATATTTTAAAAAAATTAAGGGATTTCTAATTAGAAAAAGAAGTCAATGAAACTTTAAAAAAATGAAATAGTTCTATCATGCTAATTATAGTACAATACTAAAATCTAAATATTAATTCAATTATAAGCAAGCATTAAGAGCATTATTAATTTTAACCTTTTAAAAAAAACCTTATTCATTTTGTACCATATCTAAAACACAGTCAAGGGGCGCCTGGGTGGCTCAGATGGTTGGGCGTCTGCCTTCGGCTCAGGTCATGATCCCAGGGTCATGGGATCGAGCCCCACATTGGGCTCCTGGCTCAGTGAGGAGCCTGCTTCTCCCTCTGCCTCTCTCCCTGCTCATGCTTTCTCTCTCTGTATCTCAAATGAATAAAATCTTTTAAAAAAATAAAATAAAATAAATAAATAAATAAATAAATAAATAAAACAGTCAAATGCAGAGCCAATCTGATAAATACATCCTCAGATCACATTCAAGAACAAATAGTTGATCTATTATTTTCTAATGTGAAAGAATAAAAGCTATTTAAATATCAGTTTTGCTCTTACTTGACCTAAAGTGTAATTTGACTACTTTGAGTTTCAAATCTCTGAGAAACAAACTGAGGGTTCTAGAGGGTAGGGTGGTGGGGGGATGGGTTAGCCTGGTGATGGGTATTAAATAGGGCACATATTGAATGGAGCACTGGGTGTTATACGCAAACAATGACTCATGGAACACTGCATCAAAAAAAAAAAAAAAGCAGAACACAGGGTATGTTTAAACCAAATCTATGATGTTTTCTTAATTTAAATAAATCTGATTCAAACATAAAAAAATAGATGTAGAAATTATGACTATATAGAAATCATCAAATCTTTCTTTTTAGGGAGTAGGAGAATGAGGTCATTTCAAAACTGTTAAAAATTAACTTTTAAAAGTTTGCTGCTACTATTTAAAACAGCATCCTGAAAGTAAATAGTGGTTGTTATTTATTAAACGTTCTTTCCCAATTCTGGTTCTGGGCCATAGAGGTGAAGGGGTTGGGACAAGTTATTGCTGAGATCCTCCTGGTTCTAAGTCCTACAAAGCCAAAAACATGAAATGTTCTTATTCAATTAATGAAAAACTAGAAATCCTCTGCTTAGTGGTATTACTTAGCTTTATACAACTCCCTATTTATTTTAATAACACTCATCTCTAGAATCCTACATTTAGGATAATGAAAATAATATTTAATGATACAACTTAAAGAACCTACAATATAGCCATTAAGGCACATATATTAACACTTAACAGATTAATTAGAATAAATTAACAAAATATAGCTAGAAATTAATTTTCATCACCGTGCCTTGTCTCTTGGTTGCAAACAAATTAATAATATATTGCCCTTGCATTTTACCAAGGTATGATTAATGGTCAATATTAAAATTCCTGGGGTCTTCGGGCAATATGAAAACCTGACTGCCTAACTAGAAAAGAATATCGTGTGAATGTAATAAATCAGAATTACTGACGGTAAGCCCTGTGAGGCGGCCCATCTGGTCAGGCCTCGAAGTGTCAAGTATTGTCCCAAGCACTTTGAGCAGCCAGCCTCTTTATCAGCCACTGTCTTTCCAGTCACGCTCCTGTTCACGTCTTTGCTACATGCTCTGCTGATTATCTTGGAAAAGGGCAATGCTGTAACTGTTCAACTGACCTTTCAGTTTATTTTCTCTCGTGTAATATGAAACATGAGCTAACACAGTCTTAGTCTACTGATTTCTAGGAAGAAATCTAACTTCATGTTTCAACAGTTCTTGGCTCAAAAAACACTCTGTTCTGTGGTCAGGTTTCTCTCTTTGGAAAAATGACATGGCAAAGACCACAGGTTTGGGGTAGAGAGGGGCTTTAGGTGATGATGCAGACCTCAATCTGCACAATAAGCTATGCTACTGAGAACATATGCCAACCAATCTTCCAAATTACCACCAGAATCATCTTCTTAATGTGACTCATGTACCAACAGATTATAATCAATGATGGTTATGTCTTTTCATCTCTTAATATGAATGTCGCTGTTACTCAAACACTGTCAAAAATTCTTTACTCACCAAAACAGAGAAGGAGGTTAAGAAGTCAAAAGACACAAGTGCTAGACTGAGTCTATGGCATTAGCCATGTGAACTTCAGTAAGATAACCTCCCAAAGTTTTAGCTTCCTCAGGTAAAACTGGAGAGACTGAACCGAAAAGTACCGTCCAGGTCTAAGAATCAGGTCTAAGAGTAATCCATACTCTAATCTCTGATTCAAAATTGGGTCCTAATTCCAACCAAGAAAGGAAAAAAAATGCACTTCAATACAAAAGTTATTTTGGACATCTCCCACATATACCAAAAAGGGTATATTTTACCATGCACAAGTGATATAACTTTAAATACATATTTTTCTTAAAGTAAAATGCAGCATATAAGCCATCCATGAAATGTAAAATATATAGTAAATAAAACATGAAAACCAGTCTGTCAACAGAAAAAAAATTATAATAAGTTGTAAATATCACAAATCCTAAATGATAATGACTAACCTCATGGCGTATTTACTACATTCTAGGCACTGTTAAGTAGTAACTTATTTAAACCCTCACAACAACCCAGTGTGAAGAGTGCTACTGTCATTCTCATGATGGCGGATGAAGAAACAAGAGGTTAAATAATTTTGCCAACATCACACAGCTATTAAGTGGGTAAAGCTGTACTGTAAATCCAAGATTTTGTTTCCAGAGTATCTGACCTTAACCATTAGCCATAATACTACCCAATACATTTTGCAGTTTACAGTTTCCCAGCTGATTGGGACTTCGTACTAAATTTAAATTCTTTGTTGCTTAATATTTGCTAAATAATTTTAATAAGCTAAACTTCTGAAGGACAAAAAAACCTTTTTGTTATAAGTAAGAGTGACAGAAATGGTCAAAAAATAAAATCATCAGAAAACTCACTTGAAAAAAATAAAACTTGTCGTATTTACACTGACTAAATAAATCCACAAAGCATTTTTTTTAATTTTATTTTTTAAAGCCTAAAAAAGAGCAGGAATTACGTTGGTGCTGGATTCTAATTGCCCAGAAAATTTAATCTGGGGAGTCGATGTATCTGTCACAATGAACCTGAATTAATTTACTGAAGCAAAATAAGCAGATACTATTTATACCTCTGATACATGTTTCAAACTGGATGGTTATTACATCAATTGTAAAATAAAAACTAACAAGCACTATTTTTTTTTACCTAAAAAATTGCCAAAGATCAGAAAGCTTAAATATTGGCACTTGGCAAATCAACAAACCCAATCACACTCCTGAATTTATTAAATATAGCTAGATAGCCTCTAAGCTTTATCCTTGTGAATGTTTTTAATATTAGAAACATGATAAATGAATCAATTTTCACTTTGACAATGGCATAGGACACACTATCCTAATATATATCAAAGAATTTAAGAAGATACATATCTCCAACAAAAAAAATCCACATCTTTTGGACTAAATAGCCATGAAATATCAAAGGTCTATCAAATACCCTGACAGTTCTTTGCCTTTACTGAGGGAGACAAAGGTTTCAAAATTCTGTCAGCTACAAAACCAAAAGATCAAAGAGCTTTCACAGTCACTTCCAACATATTGGCAAGATCTCTTTTAAGTTTAAAAAAAAAAAAAATCCAAGTTTCTTTCTGCCCATCTATCTGTATATGTATATATAAATATACTGTATCATATACGCTTATATATACACATATATATTATGCATACATAGTATATATATACATATATATATATATATATATCATGCACACACATACACAAATTGTTTTATATCCAATGACCTAAAACAGACTGAACAAAATAGGACTGCAACCATGGTACAGTTTGGCAAGTAGGGTGGTCTGGTATATTGTTTACATGTCCCAGCTAATTATTTCCCCCAACTGCATATTTTATTCTTTTAAATATTTCCAAATTGAGATTAAAGTATTTAAGTTTTACTGAGCTATATTACTCTGTAGGTTTTATACTGAAGTATGGATGGAAAAGAACATTTATAAATTTCACTAACCATACTATCAAGAGTCCCTGCACCAAATTAAACTACTATAACCAAGACCATAATGCTATAAGCAGATCTGCAAGAAAACCCAACGTTAAATTCCATTTAAGTGCAAGCAAATCTGTTTGCTAATAATGCCACCCAGAAGCTTAATTTGGTAGCTTATTCAACATCAGTAAAATGGAAACTTCAAATTCATCTAGGACTCTTATTGCTTATGGGCCACTGTTTTCTAATTTGGTGTTCCCAAAATACTCTGGCCAGATCACATAGTGGTACTTATAATTAATGTGGCCTACTCATAATCAAAACTACTGGAGTTGTAAACTCACACAGATTCCTCATTGCTCATGGGCCAACAATTCCCAAGACAGGGTTCACAAAGAGCTCTGGCCAAACTGTCCCAATGGTATAATCATACAGTTTTATAAATTTCCCTCCTGACATTTTTCTCCACCAAATTGTGGGTACCATAAAGCCAAGGATCATCTTTTGTCTAATTTTACATCTTCGATATCTAGGACAGCATCCTTTAAGGAATAGGGACTGAACAAACGGTTCCCTCAGTATGTTTCGCCATGGGGCATTTACAATCATAGACAACGTCTTAGTGACCTGAAGGGATTTCGATAAGAACTGTTGCTTATTACTGAGCACTTACCATGTACCTAGCATTGTGCTAAGTTCTCTACAAACAATATTTCATTTAATTCTCTCAATTCTTTGTGTTAGGAATTCTAAATTACACAAATGAGAAAGAACCCAAGAATGAGAGACTAAGCAATTTGACCAAGATCACTCAGCAAATTATTGTCAGAACCAGAATTTTTTTTAAGTTTTTTAATTTTAGTTCCAGTATAGTTAACATACAGTGTTATAGTAGTTTCAGGTGTACAATATAGTGATTCAACAATTTTATACATTATTCAGTGCTCATCATAAGTGTGCTCTTTATTCCCCGTCACCTACTTCATTCACTCATCCTCCCACCCACCTCCCCTCTGCTAACCATCAGTTTGTTCTCTCCAGTTAAGAGTCTGTTTCTAGGTTTGTCTCTCTTTTTTTTCCTTTTCTTGTTTGCTTTGTTCCTTAAGTTCCACAATGAATGAAATCATATGGTATTTGTGTCAGAACCAGGATTTTAAAAGATTTCTTTAATTCTATGTTAAGGTATCTTTAAAATGGTCAGCATTGTAATATGGTAGTCCCCCTTTGTACACAGTTCCATTGTCCATTGGTTTCAGTTAACTATTGTCAACCATGGTCCAGAAGCAGATGATGCTCTGACTTCAGAAAGTCAATAGTAGTCTAACACTATGTTACAGTGCCTATGTCATTCACCTCACCTCACCTCATCATGTAGGCATGTTATTATCTCATATCATACAAGAAGAAGGGTGAGTACAGTACAATAAAATATTTTAAGAGACCACATTCACATAACTTTTATTAAAGTATAGTGTTATAATTGTTCTATTTTATCATTAGCTATTGCTGTTAATCTCTTATTATGCCTAATTTATAAATGAAACTTTATCATGGGTATGTATGTATAGGGAAAAACATGGTATATATGGAGTTTGGTACTATCTGCAGTTTTAGGCACCCACTGGGGTTCTTGGAACATATCCCCAGCAGATAAGGATGGACAACTGTAACGATGTATAACAGTGGTTAATCTTTTGGTTGTACATTCAATTCAATCTGAAATTCTCTATAAGAATTCCCAAAGTTCATGTGAAATAATTTAGCCATTATGATTAATATTCCTACATAGTATCTTCAAATTTTTGAGGATCCCCCCATGCAAATCACAGGTATGGTTTTCTTGAATATGTATGCTACGTCACACATAAAATATAAGTTTTAAATCTGTATTTACTGACATAAAATGATGTTCATAGTACACTGTTATGTGAAAAATAATAAAAGTTAAAAGGTCTTTTGTTGTTTAATTATAAATGCATAGAAAAGTATCTCAAGATTATACATCAAAATGTTAACCATGATCTCAGAATAATGACGTTATGAATAACGTCACTGTATTTTTATCTTTATTTTTCTATTTTTTCCTACCATAAAAGGCAAAGACAATAGAATCTGAAGTAAATTATGAAAGGACCTATAATATAATTATGATTTTAAAGTGTATTATCTAAAAAATAATCTAAAAGTTCTAAGGTAGAGCATATTTCATCTAATTGTCCAATTTAACAAAAGTTTGAAAGACTACTTGTTGAAAAGCAAAGACAACCAAATAATGAATGGTTATTTAGCTCTTCTACTAGTCAAATCATTATAATAGAAGGCATAACTCTCCTAAGTCAATAATATGATCTGCCACCACAGATCACCCTGCTGAAATGGAATGCACAAGGCCCTTTAAAGCCTTAAAGCGAACTGATTCTGCCTATACATGTTTCCCCACCCCCTTTACCCGTTTATTAATTCTCCTACTTTCAATCTCCAAACCTAATCAGGTACCTAACAACAGCAGGCACTCCTGAAGAAAATACCTCTTGAGCTAAAAAGAACAAAAAAACAAAATGTAGTGCCTGTCTTCAAGAAAATTCAGTTTGGTGGGGCTGCCCAGCATAATTTGCTTACAGCATCATTTCCTGAAGGACATAACCTACCACAACCTTCCTGATACTTCTTTACTCACTCTCCAAATGTCAAACTCACCCCACAGCAGAAACTGACACACATCCTCCCTATTAAATAAAATTAATGATTTTTTAAAAAGACTGCAATATCAAGAGTGCCGTGTTTAAATAAAAACTACCGCCTGTAGAACAGTAGGATGAACCTTTCAATTTTTTCACGGTGTATTTTTTCTTTAAAAACAGTGCAATACATCTTAAATTACTTCACTGCTTGTTGCACAGACAGTTCCAGTGATAGATCTATTTTATTATTGTTTGCTTCAATACCTATTTTCCTCCTTTCTTCTGACTTCCAGCAACATTCTCAAAACCACGCTTACAAACAATAAATACGAAAAGCAGTGGCATTGAAGCATGACATACTCATTCTCTTCTAAGACTGGTTACCACCAGAGCACAAAAGTCCAGCTCTGATTCCTCAAGAGTAACATTATTTCTATTTTAAAACCCCAGAGAAGACAGAGGCAGCCGTGTAATTAGGTATCTGCAGCCACTCTATTGGCCCTGCCTCCTTTATAGACGGTGTGCAGTAGTATGAAAAGCATTAGTCATTCATTCTGACAAATCAACTCCCAAATCAAAGCCTGAGCTTTGATTGTGCGTTTGCTTGTTTTGCTTTCTTTGTTTTATTTCTCATCCCTGGAAAACACTAGGTTTCAAATTCCTTCCCTCTAATTTGTTACTAGAATGAACACCTAAACAATAATTGCACCCCATCAAGAACCGGGCAGTTCAACAACTGCTGAGAAAAGAATGTTTGACATTTTTCTCCACAAGACTCCATTCTTGGTTCCTGTCCTGCCTCAGCGAACATGGCTATAATTGAGAGAAGTACAAATGCAAGGAAAATTCATCTTGCAGGAAATACATATGTATATATTTAAAATATTTTATACAACTCACTTTAAATGAAACTTAGATTTGTTTCCAAATTCACACTAAAAATAGTATTTGCCAGCATTTTCTTATTAACATTCTAAATTTAAAAGATCAGGATGCTTCCAAGTATGATCATAAGTAAATTATGATACTGTTCACTAATTATTTCCTACAGTTCTATGGTATCAAGATGGGACTTAAAATTATCATCTTTAACCAAAATCTCCCACTCTCCAAGATCTTTTTAGTCAATAAAAAGAATCACAGACAGATTTTCAGGACAGAGAAAATGTTTTCTCTTGTTCAAGGAAGAAAAAAAATCTAAAAAAGCCTCAACCAATTACAAAATAAGCATTACAAAGTTTGATGTCCAGTTTCCACAGCTCCTCTACAGAATCCCAAAACCCCTTTGTAGTCATAACACCTTAGGTTAGCAAACAGTGCTTTAATATGTACAATAAAAATGTGGTATCTTCCACCGGAGAAAAAAAATCTCATTCATCAGAAGCAAAAATTAATTTTTCTGAAAGTAAAAAAATACAAATTTAAAATATGAAAAAAAGAAAATGTCTTCATATCCAAATACTAATAGCAATTTTAAATACTTACATAAATTCCTGAAAGCCAATGAATGCATTTTAACTTAAAAAAATTCGCAAAACATGTGTTTCTGTAAGTGCTGTCCCTCCTACGTCCAACTCAACTGGGTGCTTACCACAATCAAGATTTTTGAGATGCATGCCACAACGCCTCCTACTAGACTTGATTTCTGAAGATGAAGCCCACAAATAGCCTTATAAACAAAACTTTTCTACATCACTACCATGCACATCAATCTGTTTTAAATGCTTACTGATGGGTAGATAGATTGCTTCTTAAATAAGGTTACTTAACCTGAGAATCAAGAAGAATTTTTTTTTTTTTTTGCCTCTTTAAAAGAATAACATGAAACACATCAATAACTCAATTTTACCCAATGTCCCAATTTTGGTAAAATCTAAATACATTTATTTTTTATAGGATCACATTTCTCCCTTCAGGGGAATAGTCTCTAACAATACATCCCCCTTCAGGATATTTTTTTGTACTAAAAATGACTTTGAGACTCTTCTGAGACACATCAGCATTGAGGATATATATGAGAAATATCCCTTCTCTAAAGTAGGCCTTTAGTTTCTTTTTAAAAACAATGAGATGTTCAATTCTGGACAGGAAGAGGCAGAGATCACTCAAAGGGTTATATATAGAAGTTGCTAAGCAACACTGGGCTTTATATGAATTGTGTTTCAAGTCTGTACCAACAGAGGGGTTACTCCAAACACCCCAGCAATACTTCCCAGAGCTTATGATGTGCTCTTACCTTTTTTTTTTTTTTTTTTTTTTTTTTGATGTGCTCTTACCTTTGGGCACCAAACAAAGTGATATTTCCCAGCTAAGTCCTGTGGCCTTATCTTGGTGACTTCCGTGAGCAGTGGTGAGGCAGAAGGGATATTGGTGAGGGGTTTCTGGTGATATCCAAATCAACCAAATGACCAAACTGAGGCAGTTCAATGGGCAAGATACTTTTGGTATTTTTTTCATGAAAATCTGAAAATGTAAACCTGCTTAATTCCTAGGCAAAATTCCCTTCCAACAGGAATTCTGTAAATGTCATATATTCTCTTCCCTTGATGCAGTATGTGTAACATCTTCTGAAAAGAGGCTAACAGATCGTATCTTTATTTGAAAACAAAAGTCACAGATTACAAATTTATCATGAGGACAGAAAAAAAATCATTAATTATGTGGTTGAGTGTTAGAGGATCTTTAAGCCAACAGATGGGAATCTGATTAAACGTTCCCAGAACAACAAACTACTTCCTATAAAATGTTATCAATCCAAACATGTTAATTTTCTATATTTAAATGTTTACAAATAAGTAATTTTTAATCCCTTGCCATTGAGCAATCATCACATAATATAAAGCCAAATATCTCAAAGCAATTCTTCCTATGATAAGAAACTTTAACAACAATTTTCGAGCTAAAATACAAAAAATATGAATGTCATTACAAAGTAAGACTCTCAGCAAAAATAGACAAAAGTAGGCAGTATATTTTTAAGCTTCTTTTGGAAGATAAATTCATGCTGAATAAATTGAAGTGACATTTGGTTTCTCATAATTTCATCCTATCCTGATGGCCTCCAAAGGAACAGATTCTTAAATGCAGCCTTTTTTTCACGAAAACTGCCAGAATTGTCAAAAAAAGACTATTTTTAAAGATGCTTATATTATGATTATTTAGAATATTAGCTAATTATATAGCAGAATTATCAATTAACCTCCCAGTTACCACAGAGTTACCAGTAAAAAATAAGTTTCTTGGCAGTACCTATTTTGTGTACAGATTGTCTATTAAATCATAAACATTATAAAACATTGAAAATGAATCAAAAGATATAGTACTGAGGGGAAAAAAAGGATAATATGAAAACTTCCTGAATTTAAAAGGTCTCACTGAGCAAGAATCTGCCATATACACACACAGACATACATATATACACACAAAGACATACATATATTATAGAAATGAAAACATCTGTCATCCTAAAGATAGGTGAAAGTGTTGAAAGTGATTTGAACTTTGTGAAAAACAATACAAAAATTTAGTACTAATGAAGTAGGGACTCTATAGGTAGGGATGAGGAAGAACTACAATAGTGCTAGAGAACTTGATTTATTCCAATTATACGCTTTCTAATTACCCTGGCTACAGAGCTACCTCAACATAGATACATAATGAAAACAATATGAAACCACCTCATCCAGTTTTTCCTCTGAATAGTAGAAACAGGCAGGTATTAACAGAAAGGAAACTAGAAACAGTGAACCTGGATAGCAATGAATCACCAGTCTGGTCTGGAGCTGACCCCTTTAGTTTAGCCATATGTTGCAAAGGAAATTACAACTGAAATACATCCTAATTATTACTTGCCACGCGGGGGAGGGGGGGTGTAAAAGGAAAGAAAAAAGAAAGTGTCTCTGCCCCCCCCAAAAAAAGACACAATGAGAAAAAAACACTACTATGAAATTAAGTCTAAATTCTAATATAAAATCAAATCATTACTGATGCTCTCTTATACAGAAAGATATATAGTAACAGAAGAGCTGAGTAAATATTTATCATTAAAAAGATAAGGAATAGTAGGAAGGGAAAAACGAAGGGGGGGAATCGGAGGGGGAGACGAACCATGAGATACTATGGACTCTGAGAAACAAACTGAGGGTTCTAGAGGGGAGGGGGTTGGGGGGATGGGTTAGCCTGGTGATGGGTATTAAAGAGGGCACGTATTGAATAGAGCACCGGGTGTTATACGCAAACAATGAATCATGGAACACTACATCAAAAACTAATGATGTAATATATGGTGATTAACATAACATAGTAATAAAAAAAAAAGATGAGGAAATTCTTCAAAGAGTTCAAAGTATGTCAGTTATCTTCCCTTTGCCCCTCCAAATTCATGGCCCAGCCTTTTCCACCTTGCCCTCTCACCTCAAAAAGCTATTATATGTAGTTTGCATCAAAGGGAACTCATGCCATTCTCTGCAGGCAACTGCTCTCAATTTGAAAAGCAGCTCAGGGCTTACTACTACTAGGTGCTCATAGAGATTAACCACCTGCCCATTAACATCGAGTGACTATGAGATCTGAATTGCCCAGGTTGAACTAGGTATTTATCTGGTCCACCAAGCCTTCCATTCTGGACATGCAGAATGGAATTCCATTACAAAACGGAAGTGGTTTATACAAACTATGTAAACTAATGTAAACTAAACTACACAAAACAAGAGGCTCAGACTCCCAAGGCACTTGCTCCTACTACATTGCTGCCTCTCCCTCAACCTGCACATTTGGCCTCAGGATAAGATACCAATGGCCAAGAAACAGGAGGAAAAAGCTTGAGCTTGGATAATGAATGCATCTGCATAAATGCCTGTATAAGTTAGGAGTATACTATAATTCCATTCAGCAGTAACCTTTCCAGTGAGCAAAACTAGGTTGTACATCTGGTTTTCTACTTTGAGTGGAATGAGAAGTAACTAGAAGTACAGTCTGACACTGACTTACACGCTAGTAACTACACGGTCTAGCCAGCAAGGTATAAATTTAGAAACAAAGAAATTTAAGAATCAGTAACAGGCAAGTATGTTGACTGACTTCTAGGAATAAGTAGATAGTATGATGATATCCATGCCAGTCAGCCATTTTCCTCAGCCTATATACATCGTGCTCATGTATAAAGTTGCCTGGGTGGTCCTCCCCCCTCACCAAGTCTAAACCCACTACATCCTATGCTGAGTATGCAGCCAGCCAAGAGCAGGCTGTCCCACAAAAACCCAAGAATATTACCATTTTCTGGGCTGATCAACTACTTGGTAGTGGACTGATTTCACTGGACCCATCACATCAAGGAGGGACTCAAGGAGGAGCAGTATTTTGTCCTTATATGGATAAACATATTCTGGGTATAGATCTGTCTTTGATGTTTCCACCAGCATTACTATTCAGGGATTTGCCTTATACTTTATCAGTTGTCATGTTGGATGAAACAATAGTGCCGCTGACAACAGGATATATAATAGAGATAATGAGCTAATTCTTAGGCAATTCACTGGTATTACTACATGCTTTATCACCCAGAAATAGCTGGCTTTATAAAACAGTAGAATAGTATTATCTCTCCGTAGACAGCACATAGGTCCAGGAATCAAATAGAAGATGTGGGCACAGCCCCTCTCATTATCATATCTGATAACAGATACAGGAAGAATTTTGCTTCACACCAACTTTAGGCTTGGTGGATGTGGAGGTCTCAGTTCCCAAAGGAGGGGGAATTCTTCCAACAAGAAATATGGTCATATTTTTGATTAACTGAAAGCTAAGACTACTCTCTAGCCATCTCGTACTCCATCCGACATTGAACCATGGGAAGATGAGGAGGAAGATGAGTTGGTTTCACAACAGAGGCCAAGAGGACTATGTTTAAAATCAGGAGATATACTGGGACACCTCACAGTCCCAGTAAGGTACAACACAATAAAAATAAAACCACCAAGGACTCAGATCCTGTGGAAATGAACCTTGAAAAGGTTCCCCATAAAGTTTCACCTTGCAAAGAACCCCATCCAGCCAAGGTGGAGGCTGATTACAATGGCCTACAGCAATTATGTTTTATCTTAGTCATTTTTTTCTCTAGTTTTTTCCTCTGTGCTATCTTATATGAAGAATACTAGTGATAGCCAATGCTTTCTATTTCAGTGAGGGTTGGACCAGTCTGACATCACCTGATAGTAGCATAGACGATGGGACTTTGTGCATCGCCTACATTAGGATCACAAACATTTCACCTTGAAAAAGGTTAAGGAGTATAGGCTGAGACGCAAAAAGGGACAAACTGTCCAGACATCTTTCATTTGCCCCTCCAGACCCATTCTCCATCATTCTGCACACTGTTCTCTGTTCCAATACCATGACCTACATGGACTATATTAATAGATTTCTGGCCGCCCATAGGGTTTGGCCACTGGAGAGATCCCAGAAGAGAGAAGAGTGGGATGCGGGGAGATATCAGGATACTTAAGCTCCCAGCTCCCTCCATGCAATTGAGTTCACCATGTCCCCTGACCTAAGACCACTCACTGCTCTTTTCTAAATGGATGTCTTTATATCATATTCTCCTTCCAGATTATATTAACTTCCCATTCCCTTATTCCTTCAGACTACCCATGGAAGCAACACAGAAGCTAAGCCCTTGGTCACTGCATTATCCACTGAGGCTTCCCTACTACCATATCTTTAAAATAAGTCAGCCTTAGATTATACTGCTTTGATTGACATCTATTTCCTGTGGAAGCCCTGACAGATATGTCTAAAAACTTACTTTTATACCCCAAATAAACATTAATTTCTATATCCAATTCTATGGGAAATAATGGGAAAAACAAAAACAGAACAATAAACAAAAAAAAACCTTTAGACATATTGATTATAACACCATGAAGACAGCTGTCTGCTTCATGTTTATTGCTGTAGCCCAGACATAACGCAAGGCCTTTACATAGTTAAGTATTGAAATGTAGTCGCTAAATCAATGAATATATATAACACATGAGAACTGCACTGAGCCAGATCAGTAAGTAAAATGAAATACAAAGTCTACTATTAATGAAGATAATTAACACTCACAAATAGGACATTAGACTACAATTTGGTACCTTTTCTATCAGGCAAATATATACAGCAAGTCCATTTCCTTCTAAAATAAGTAAAATCCCGGATTCAACTATATAAAAAAAATGACAAATGTAGTCACTTTATTAAATTCTTTCCTCTTGTTCCTAACAAAAACCTTGGAGTTATCCTTAATTCCTTTCTTTTTCTCATATCTAATCCATCAGGAGGTCCTCTTGATTCAAATTTTGTAACAGATCCATAATCCAATCACATTTTACCACCTCCACTGCTAAGCTACTAGTCCAAACCACCATCCTCTCTCTAACCTGGATTATGAAGTAGCCATAATTAGTATTCCCTCTTGCATCCTTGTCTCCTGCAATCTGTCTTCAGTCTCCTAAAACTTATTACCCAGGTATTTGGCTAAACATTATCTCTGGGTATGTCTGTATCTTTCCAGAGGAGACCAGCATTTGAATCAGCAGAGTAAAGAAGATTCTTCTCCCCCAGGTGAGTGGGCATCATCCAATCCATTGAAGTCTTGAACAGAAAAAAAGGTGAGGAAGTAAAAAAATCCTTCTGCCTAACTGGCTGAGCTGCAACATCTTCTCCTGCTCTCAGACTAGGATTTATAACATCTGTACTTGTGGTTCTCAGGCCTTCAGAGTCGGACTAAAATTTACACCATCCATTCTCCTGGTTTTTAGGTCTTTGGACTTTCACTGGAACTGTATCACCAGCTTTCCTGGGCCTCCAGCTTGCACACAGCAGATCATGGGACTTTTCAGTGTACATACTTGCACAAGCAAATTCCTCATAATAAAACTTTTATTTAGTTGCTGGCTTAGAGAGAGAGAGAGAGAGAGAGAGAGAGAGAGAGAATTGATCTGTTTCCCTGGAGAACCCTAATACAGTAATCATTTTAAACCATAAAATCATGTCATTTCTCTGGTCAAAACTCTCCAGTGGCTCCCCATCTCACAGTAAGAACCAACCAATCTTTACAGTAATCTACAAGTACTTGGAAATCTGAGCCTTACTCAATTTATCTTTCTATGCCATGTCTTACTGCTCTGCTCCTAGCTCACTATGTGCCAAACAGATTTCCTAAATACTTCAGGCAAACCCCTGAGGGCTGTTTCCTTTGTCCGGAACATTCTTCCACCCAGTATCTAAATAACTAATTCCCCTTCACACTTTTGCACAAATGCCAAATGCTCAAAAGTGTCCACCCTAAAAAAAAAAAAAAAAAAAGCCTACTTAAAACTGCTGTTCCATTCCTGTGTCGTTTCTACTATTTTTCTATGTTTTCTTTTTGCCATAGCATTTAGCATCCAATATTTGTTATGTTTATTGTGTATTACCTGTCTCCTGCTACTATAAAGCAAGCTTCTCAAATGTACAGGTTTTAGTCTGTTTTGTTCACTCATATTCCAAATGCCTAGAATAGTACCTAGCCCATAGTAGACACTAAATAAATTGCTGAAATGAATTGTTTCTTTACATGAACAAAGGGTAGCAGTTGGACGAACCTGCCTCTCTTACCTAGTCATCTGTTATTTTACTAAATATAAATGAAATTTTACTTGTTTAAAAGTATTAGGTATAATCAATTTTAAAAAAACCCTGAGGATGGTGGGGTGCATGGGTGGCTCAGCTGGGCTCTGTGCTCAGCAGGGTGTCTGCTTCTCCCTCTGAGCACTCTCTCTCTCTCTCTCAAATAAATAAAATCTTTAAAAAAATGAAAACAAAAACAAGAAAACCTTGAGGATGGAAACTCTAGTTTATCCCTAAAGCTTTCCAATTTAACTTATCCTTATTTTTACATCATAAGTCATTTAACTAGAGTTCTATTTTTAAATATGACATTGATTTTTATATATGAGTATGTGCATGTGTAAAATAAATACACTAAATTCCAGAAATTTATTTTCCAGTTAACAATAAAAAATAATCACAATTCAAAGATAAAGCTCAAGGCAAAAAAAGGTACAGAACTTTGTAAGTTTTAGAGGTTTGATACTGTATACGTTGTTAAAAATGAGTGTCCTCTCTTCAGATTAATAAGGAACTCTTTTTCTATATTTAATTAACACCAGTCATTTGGGGAAAGGAAAAAACTTTATAGACTCAGAAGTGTTGAACCAATATTTGAACACTGTATTAAGTTAAATTTTGCAACATTACCAATTTAAAGCAATTTAAGTTAAATTTTGCAACATTACCAATTTAAAGAGTTTATCATCTACCATTTGGCATGTGTGAGTCCTACCTAAGGCACCTAGAATGCTTACTACTCCCTACTAATCAGATCCAAAAAGTTTGATGTCTTTACTGTACTGGCCCAGGGTGATGTTTTCTAGATATTCAAGTGATTAAAATCCATATTAGTCTGAGTTCTTCAGAGATACAGAACCAATAGGAGATATATAGGTACTTATTAAAGAGATTTATTATAGGGAATTGGTTCATGTGGTATGGAGACTGAGAAGTCACAAGATCTGCAGTGGACCAGCTAGAGAACCAGGAGAGCCAATGGTTTAGTTTTCCCAGTTCAAGTTTGAAGGCCTGAGAACCAAGAGAGCTAATGGTATGAGATCTGGTCCAACTCCAAGTCCAAAAGCAGAAGACCTATGTTTCAGCTCAAAGACAGGCAGGGAGAAAGAGAATTCTCCCTTACTCATGTCTTTTTGTCCTATTCAGGCCTTGGCCCACCCACACTGGGGATGGCAATCAGCTTTACTCACTCTACCAATTCAAATGCTAATTTCATCTAGAATTCCCCTTACAGACACCTGTAGAGTAATATTTAGCTGAATACATGGGCACCCTGTGGTTCAGTTAAGTTGACACATAAAATTAACCATCATAAGATCACTATGGACCATATTATAACAGAAATCAAGAACACTATCATTGCCCTATTCTAAAAATATAAAGGTTTTTCAGCTCTCCCTGCAAGTTGAAGGCCATCTGGCTGTGACTACCCTTACTAATTGGCATAAAGAAAAAAAAAATCACCAGATCAATTGCTGCATACCAGGTACCAAGGACTGTACTGATACTACATTTTAGAAAGCAAAGCAATTGGAGCCACTCTAATTAGGTTTACTTTATTTAGTCCTCAGTTGTTCTCTGAGATCATCCATCAAATCAGCAAATCAAAAGGGAATGTTATAGGAATCTTGTATCTTTGCTGTATTGTTCAAGTCTTTGAGAGTGGCCCTACTTGCTTCAATGTTTCCAGGGATAAAATACCACCTAGGATTTTTCTTTTTTTGTTAGTGAGGGGCAGTTCTAGAGGCTTCCACCTGATCCTTCCTGAATGGTCCTCACTCCATAAGAAGTCAGTGTGAAAACTGTGTCAGTTCCCAAGTCTGCTGCAACTATGCACTCAGGAAACTGAAAACTAACTACAGGATCAGTCTGCTAAGCCATTTGGACCCACAGTGACGAAGATCAAGTGACCTATAGAAACTTCAAGTCTAACTAATATGCCACTGTAGCATTTACATCCGCAGGATTACTCCAGATTCTGTTTTTATTAATTCTCGAAAGTCTGGACTTCTTCCTGGTAAACAGCAGGTCTCCTTGGGAAAGCCTTGAAAGATTTAAAATGTATATATGGTGGTATTTTATGTCCTTTCTCAAAGGAAATCAGCCTCACCTTTAATCAAATGACTCCAAGAGAAGTGGTTCTCCCTATTTCGGTAACACAAGTCAGGTTTCTACTCAACATGCCTAGAATTTCCCCAGGTAAAAATTTAATAATCTACCAGTATATCATATTCCTAAAGACACTATGATCTATTACACCACACAGCCCTGCATTTCAAAACAATAACTGCCGTTCTATACTTGAAGCCTATTATGGCAATTAATCAATGAAGTCTACGCACTGCAAAGTGTTTTGTTACCAGATCCCATAATCCCTACTAAAATCAATGAGTCCAGTTTAAAGGCAACATATCCCAATAACATTTCCAAACCTGAAGCAACTCTCGCAGAGGTCTGTTCCTCTCACTATTACATTTTTAAATTATTAATCAAAGGTGTGCCTTCATCGAGGGCAGTGACATGGTGGATAAGACTGTACATGATAAACCTACTCTCCCATTCCCATCTTCCCATGCCTCTCTCCCTTTTCACAGCCTAGGAATGTTCAGGCATCTCAATCTCATTAAATGTTAGCTGTTGTTGAGCTCAAGTTCTAGTCAAATAAGAAAGCAAACTACTGGAGACATTAAAATAAATCCAAAATAAATCCAGATTCTTGTTAAGAATACTCATATAGATAAATTTGGCTCAATCTGAATTAGGTGTACTCATATCAGTATGGTCCATCCTCCTCAGTCTACTTTTCTTAGAATTCAATCCAGTACACTATTTCCAGGTTGCTGCTAACACAAATTAGCTTGCTACCCAAAATGCCAGTCTTCACTGTGAAAGGCTAGGATCTGACTCAGTTATGGGCCTGAAAGAATTGAGAGGCATACAGGTAGCTCTTGAAAAGAACAGTATTCTTTTCTCTATAGAAGCAAAAATGGTCTCTGTACCTCTGGTTTATTCATATTGATTTTAATACTTGGAAATCTTTTGAGTCAGTAATTTTTTCCCCTATACACAAACACCACCCCAATCTAAGCTACCATAATCACTTACCTTGAATGCTGCAATTTCCTCCTAACCCTTTGAAAATGTAACTGTTACATACCATTCAGCCAAGGGGAGACTAGAATTAAAACATAAAGGCATTAAAAGGTTACAGACAATTTCCAGAAAAATCATTCTTATAGACATAGGGTGGGAGGTGATGAGTAGAAAAGGAAGGCAAGTTCCATATTGGATCAGACATTGATGGTGGCTTGGACTAGAGTGTTAATACTAGAGATTAAAACAATGGGTGAGGCTCAATAGGAAAGAAATGAACTGGTATGGTGAGGAGCAGAGAGGAAAGAGAAGAACCAATAATGATAGATTTGTATTGAGTAGATACATGGTACCATTTACTTAAATCACCAAGTATGCATCTAAAGATCAGAGAAAAGATCTGGGAATAGATAAAATTTTGAAGTAAATTAGTATATATATTAAAGCAGTACACTCAAACATGTGATCCATGGACCAGTGCTAAGTAGAGAACATGAGAATAAGCATCTAGAAACTTTTATAGCAACTATACAAAGTATTTTCATATATTTCAGTTTTAAATTAAAAACTAGGGCTTTTATTTTAAATTTAATTTTTCTAATAACGTGTTGAATTTTATAAAAGTATGTCTCTATTAGATTAGATATATTTTTAAGAAATATATAAAAGACTGACCTTTCTCCATAGGTTGGAAAGCACTGATTTGAAGATGTGGTAGCAGATGCAATCTCTTAAGGAAAGAAATCTAGAGAAAAATTCTAACTTTTAGGGATTGGGGATGATTATGTATTTTGTCCTTGTTGCCTTCATCAGCTTATAGCATCATAAAAATTGTATGCCTTTGAATGTAATTCCTAAGATCACTTTACCATCTATATCTCCTTATCATCATTAATAATATTTACTGAGCACTAACTTCTTGCCAAACGGTCTTTACATGGATTATTTCATTCAATCCTCACTAAATCTCAGCAAAGCTAGTATCATTATCCTCATGTTATCGATTCAAAAATTAAGGGTTAGGGACATTAAATAACTTGCCCATGTCACTTAACTAATAAGTCAGGGAGCTGGGATTGGAACACAGACCAAATGATACTGCAAAATGCATATATTATCAACCTATCCATCAGCCAGTTTATGTATTTTAAATAAAATATTTCATGAAGCTCAGCAAAAACTTCTGGGTACATATCTTCCAGAACTAGGAATTTATTTATATCTTGGTTATCAGGAAAGTTTTGTATATCGGTATTTATCACTGGTTTCTTCTTAGTACTTCCAACTAGGCAATAATTACTCAAGAAAAAAAAAGATAAAGGCACACTTTCTAGAACCTAACATACTGCCTGGTAAATATTGAGTGAATTAATGCCTATTTCAGGAGAGTTTGGATCTAAGAAACTAACTTTTCTTCATAGAAAAATAGTTTAATCTATCCATCAACTTAGGTAACACTGGTTCTCTAGCTGACTTGATTTTATTGAGAGTGTTTTCATTACTGACTTGAATCTTTTCCATTAGGTTTACCAAATGGGTTAAGCCAATTTTACCTTGGCTCGTCATCCTTTGAGGACTGACTCATATATTCTACTCCTTTAGAAAGTATTTCTGCTAGTTTTCTTATTTTTATTTTTAAACATAAACACATATCAAACTTTATATAAATCAGGCATGGCTTTTTCTAAATTTCAAGAACACCTTTCTATAGCCCATAATAAATGATTAAAAATTAAAAAATTAACCATTATATATTAATGTTTTTATTTAACCTACACTTTTCCATTTTTGTCTAACTCACACATGAATTTTTTCTTAGCTCCAAGAAAATGTGACATTAAATAATATTAACAATTTAACAGTTTACTTACTTCAGTCTCCTGCTTTGTAGTACAAAACTCCCACCGGATGACCATTTCTACAGAGCAGTTTGCTAACATATATTTTCTTGCATTAGTTTTCTCCAGCAGATTTAAACACAAACATTTCCTTCTCTGTATTTGTGGGCATATATTAGGTACTGGATATATTTTTTAATATTTTATTTATTTATTTGACAGAGCGAGATAGCAGGAACACAAGCAGAGGGAAGGGGAGAGGGATAAGCAGGCTTCTCGCTGAGCAGGGAGCCCGATGCGGGACTCGATACCAGGACCCTGGGATCATAGCCTGAGCAGAAGGCAGAGGCTTAACGACTTAGTCACCCAGGAGCCCGGTACTGGATAATTTTAAGAAAAGTCAGGTGGAAAAATGAATGATTTTCTAATTGAAAGTCTGTACATGATTCATTTGTGATGAAATGCTGACATGTTAATTCTGTTCCACACAAAAAAAACTCTCTGAAAGACATCAGGAATGTGATCTGAAGTAATGCAATTTCTACAGGAATGATCACTAGAACATCTCTGTTGGTTTTAATATGAGATATTTTAACACACTGTAAAGATTACTGGAGTGAGTTTAAACCCTTATAGAAATTCCACCATCTAAGATGAGCTATGCTAAGTGGCAACAGCACAGTCTCCTTAATTATAGAAAGATAAAGGCACAAAATTAACTTTAACTGAAAGATCTGTAAGAATTTGGTGGCAATGCATTTTTATGCATTACTAGCACTACAGGAAAAAAAAGGAAAATAAAAGAAAGAACTTTGGATTCTTATAATAAATTAAAAGACTATGATTTCATTGAAAACATAGGTAATATGTTTTGGCAACTAAGGCAAAAGAAAAGAAAAAGAAAAATTAACAATTTGAGGGGCAAGTGGACAGCCAAAATAATCAACAACTTCATGCACACTTTGACCTTGCCACTCAAAGTGTGGTCCAGCAGCATCACCTGTGAACTTGTTCAAAATGCAAATTTGCAAGCCTCTGCCCAAGCCTACTGCATTTGCAGTTTAACAAAACCCACCACAGGTGATCCAGAGACACTATTCTTGGCTCTATGCATAGTTGGGAAGAGAAAGCAAAATCTCATGATGGCTTTAGCTATCTCATACACCCCATTTTCAATTTGAGGCCTTATCTTGTGTCCTTTGGTTTGTTACTTCAGCAATTTCCCTTCCTTATAGTGCACTCTAGTATGTTTACTAGGAAAAGAGTAATCAGAACTTAGGTGGTCTCCCACACATAATGGCAACAGCATAGTTCATGACTGTTTTGTTTTGGGTTTTTTGTTTGTATTGTGTTGGCTTTTTTAAGATTTTATTTTTACTTATGAGAGAGAGAGAGAGAGAGCACACACGCACAAGCAGGGGTAGGAGCAGAGGGAGAGGGAAAAGCAGACTCCCTGCTGAGCAGGGAGCCCAACTCAGCTCAATCCCAGGACCCTGGGATCCTGACTCGAGTGGAAGGCAGACACTTAACTGACCCAGGCACCCTGCATTGGCTTTTCTTAAGGGTCAGCATTACACAAAGGTAGACACCAGTTTAAAAACAAAAATGCTCCCTGGCTGAAAGTTCAAAAATTCTCAAATGGATGATCTTGAACTAGCCTACAAACACAATCATTTAAATGTATATAATATGTAACAGTACAATGTTATTATCAGCGATTATCACTTTACATCTAATTGGCTGATCAGCGAGAAAAACAACTAAAGGTCATTTCTGAGATGGAACCAACGGAAAACAAACAGGAAGAAAGGAAACAGAATAAAAGGCTCAGTTACCACAAAAATATGTCTAATATCTAATGAATGTTTATTTGTCTCTGAAATTAGTAATTACCTTTTATTAAGATTATAGAGATATTATGAGTTGGGGCTCCACCCTTCATCTATGCATCTACTCAAGAAGCAAAAACTTCCCTATCTAATACATTCAAAAACATACACCAGTTCTACTACATTGCCTACATGGAAACATCAAAATAAAACACAAAGAAATCTAGTATAAATTATTTGCATTCTTTCCTTCTTTATAAGTTAAATGTGCCTACAGATTTCTAATGACTAAGCAAGGAAGAAGGTGAAAAGAAATGGCTTAAGGTCTTGTCAAAAACATTAAAATGAATGCTTAATTGTTGGTATGACAACCACTTGTATCTGTTTAGTCCAGAGTTAGCACTACTATTTATTGTTATTTTTTCTTAGAAAATCTAAAATGCAGTAAATGCTCTTAAAATATCTTTCCCTTCTCAGATCTTACATAAACCTCATTTTCACTGTTCTTATTTTTCTCCAAAAGAATTTCATTATAATTATTTCAACTTAAGGAAATAAATAGCTTAACTATTCCTTCCCAGTCTACCTGATGAATTAATTCTGTCTGCCTATAACCAGACCTCTGCCTCGCTTCCCGTGAACCCTGGAATATTTAATGGTCCCAGTCTTTCCAATTTGAAGGTAACAAATTCGGGAGACTTGCACTATTCCTTTTTTGCCTTTCACAGTACTTAAAATTAATGGCCCCCAAAACCTACCACTCCCTAATTTCAACCATGTAGCCTTCATTATTAAGAGTGATTATTAAATGATCACTTAGTCTCATGGCTGCCTTAGAAAATGACAATGCGTGTCTGCCGTACTGCCTCAGAGTGCTGGAAAACATACATGCATTCACAGTCATATACACTGTTTAAAATCTAAAAACTAATTTTACCCACAAAATCCATCACAAACATCAAAAGCTAGAAAGTCTCAGGCAGTTGTTATGGACTCCATGCTTGCATGCCCCTAAAATTCATACGTTGAAATCCTACCCCCAATGTGATGGTAGAGGAAGGTGAGGTGTTTGGGAGATGACTAGGTCATGACAGCGGAGCCTTCATGAATGGTAGCGCCCTTACACAGATTGGCGAGAGCTTACTGCTTTTCTCCCACTCCTCTCTGCCAAGTGAGGAGGATACAAGGGGAAGACAGGAATCTGCAAATCAGTAAGACTGCCCTTACCACTGGATCTGCCAATGCCTTAATCTCAGACTTCCCAGGCTCCACAACCGTGGCAAATAAATTTCTGTTGTTTAAGCCACTTTGGTATTCTGTTATAGCAGTCCAAAGTGACTAAAACAGGAATCAATCAGCCAAACCTGTCAGTAACCAAACGGAGGTGTGGCCACTAATTATTCAGCCAAGAGATTCTCTCTCTCTTTCACACACACACACACACACACACACACACACACACACACACACACACTTGTGTGGGGGGTTGGGGGAGGGAGAGAAAGAGAGAGAGAGAATGAATGAATGCCAACCAACCGGGATTTAGAAAGTTAAGGGAAAAAAAAAAAAAGATCATACAGCACCCAATCTGTTTCTGGCTATTTGCATCTCGTCCACATTTTTACTATTTCCAAGGTTACAAATGAACCTTAATTAAAAAATAAAGTAAAATAAAATAAAACCACAATGTCATTAATAAATAGCAATCAATTCACAATATATCCATATGAAAACATCTCTTTGATATCATAAAATATTAAGTGCCTAAAATTTTAATATTTATATTGTATTTTCAGCCAGAACTTTCCATTAATGCAAACGGTTGTTAATAATATATCATAGTGAGTAGTGTTACAAGCTTGAGAAATATGTCGTTCAACAAATTTTTTTTTTTTTTTGGCCAAAGAAAAAGTACTCAGACCTGGAGTGAATCACACTGTGATAGAGCCTCTGTTGTATCTTAAAGTGTAAATTCTGTTTTAAGCTTTTCCACTCTACTTGAGAAAGAGCAACGACAAAATTCCCAAATGTCAACACAGATGGAAGTTGAGAGGAACAGCAATGAAATTTAAAATGCAAACTATAACCCAAAAAAAGAAGTACTCTTCCTTTCTCCTTTTTAACACTATGATGACTATCCCCAAAGAGAAGAAAATCCCCATTTTCTGCCATGTTTCTACACAGATATCAGCACAGGGAATAGGAAAACATTTATTCCAACTTGGATGAGACACGACATAAACACCATTATACACACAAACACACATATAATATGTATGTATATACAAATGTAGAATACATATTTATATCATAGAGTTCAAATTTTAGAACTGAGATCTCTATATATATTCCCTACAGTCACTTGAAAAACTTGATATTGTAATAGATATTTCAAAATCTACTTTGGTGTAGGACAGAGTGGCTAATGATAAGATAACAAAGGCTTTCTCTTGGATGCCTCAGTTTACCAGACTCTCCCCATTAAAAACCTAAATCCCTCTAGAGTATATCATTATTACTGAATACCAAAAGCACTTTCAAGAGCCTCAACTTACAATGCTGCTTTATCTCAACCCGAAATCAACCTGAAATCATGATCATTTGGGATGGCAATCCAGATAATTTGTTTCACTCACTTTTAAGAGAACACCTGAAAAAGGAATTTGCTAACTATTAAATGAACTTGAATGAGCCCCTTTTTTTACATCAGTGAAACAGCCTCTCGTTCTAGTGTTAATACTGTTGTACAAGCACATTTTGTGGACAACTTTAAAAGTTCAGGTGGAAAGTTAAAATTCTATTCATTAAGAAAACAAAGTCTAGTTTACAATCTAACAAACTAACACAGATTTGAAAAAAAATAAAAACTACACACATCTTCCTCTCCTTAGTAATAAAAATAACATTTTTGTAAAACAAAGTAACATCAACAAATAGGCTTACGCATCCCAGCATTTGCTATGCCATTAAAAAAAAAAAAAAGAAAGACATTCCTAGGAAATCTATATAAAATTTTAACAGTGAAGGTGAATGAAGCCAGCAAGGATACAAATTACTACTGGCCTGGCTGGAAAAGCATGTTGGGCCTGAGGCGAAAGAAGTTTTTTAAATAGGAGAATGTTCTGAAATAGAAAGCATGTTAAATAGAATTGCCTGAGGACGGTTAGGAAATGAAAAATTACACTAACTGCATTGGGAACAGCAACCTGATAAAAGCACAATGCACAAATTACAATCTTCTTCACGAGTAGTATTAGACATGAGAAAGGTTAAGCTGTATGTGAGAGAGGTTTTGCCCACCACAGGCCACTACATGACAGAAGAATTACTTTCAAGTGTTTCTAGGGACCCTCAAACAACGATGGTAATAAATATTTCTGTATTTCTAATATTACAGAACAAACTGGACCAGACCCCCAGTCAACATCTACTTGCAAAGCACCCCCCGAATAAAAACCTCTATTCTAAGCTCTCCAGAAAACAACTAAAAGACAATAATGTGTTCCCTAAATATATTCCTCTCTTCTTAAATTCAACACACACATCCAGCATCCCCGGGGGGCACAGTGAGTCAGCATGTAGTGAGCAGCTAAAATGTGGAGAACACAACACTAAAGAGAGAAGGAAAACAGCCTTCTATTGGAAGAATTTGGCACTTCATGACCACAAATGCTTTTATGAACAGTAATGTTTTTTATTATTACAGGGGTAACTATTAAGTATGAAAAGTGAACAGGAGCAAAATAAATAAAAAGCGTAAATACTGAAAAAACTACCATGTAGACAAAATAAGAAAAGCAAATCACAAAGAAAAGGGCATAAAATACAAAACACTCATGTTCATGCATGCACACCCACCCACAAGACATGTCAATAGTTGCAAGAGTGATCAAAGAGCAATGCTTCCAACGCTTTGCTCTTACAGAGACCAACTCTGGAATAATGCAAGTCATAATGAGTCACTGCAAATAAGCTAGGTTTTAGGACAACAACGTCAGGAACAGATGTCATTGGCTGAGCCAAAGTAAGGCTGGCACATCCCAGAAGGTCCAGGACCATTACAGCACAGAGGAGCTACCTAACTTCACTTTATCAAGAAAGACCAGATTTACTTTGGCTGTTTAGTTTCATTTTGTGCTTGTTTTTGCTTTATGGGACAGATGTAATGCATTTAGCATATGAAAATACAACATAAATAAGAATCACCTAAATGATTTGACAAGCCATGTCAAATCACTTGGGGAAGACACGACCACTTAGTTGGCTCCAGTTAATTAAGTATGTGGCATATCTCCATGTTTACACTTACGACATCCCCCGTTCATATTTCTCTTCAAGTATTAAGTATTAAAAACAAGTCACCAGTCAATAATTGCTGACTCCCTCTCTTAGGTAAATTCAGAATCACCATGGGAATACTTTCCACTGCTGTCAAGAACACAGAGCTGACTGAACCTCTCTCCCTCCTTAATCTTTCCCTTCGTTGTCTTTATCAGTTACATCAACTCTTTCTAGAAAAACTCTTCTTCCAAATATATCATATTTTGAATATACTGGGTTAAACAATATATACTATGAAAGTAATTTTATCTATTTCTTTTTATCTTTTCCCATGTAGCTACTAGAAAATTTGAAATTACCTATGTGGCTGATACTATATTTCTATTGAGTAGTACTGATCTAGATGAGACACTGAGAGTGGGGTCATGAGGAGGCACTCCGCATTCATGTGCATTTCTGAGACCTTCCTGACTGGGTGACAATCATTAAAATACCTCCCTGACTCATTCAGGAATGGGTGCCCTTAGCTTACTTAGCAATTGCTTCATTGCCCTCTAAAAGGAGCACACAATCCCTTCCAAAATGGGTTTCTCTGTTAAAGAAATTGCTAATAGGTTATCAAATATGATTTATGAACTATTTTAAAGGCTTCAGTTCTTACACAATGTGGCAATTCTTACACAAGCATATTTTGCAACTGAACCATTTTGCAAGTAAACTTTTACTTAAAAGCAACAAAAACTGTCTTGAAGTCATATTATTACTGCATTATAGTTTTAATAAAGATTAATGTTTTAGCTATCATATTCTTTGACTCCTTACAAAAAAGTCTCAGGCTTTGTCCACATTCGTCAAGACTCTGTCCTTCTTTTATAGAGAAATGATTTTAAGAATTTCAGGCAATTCAAATGAACTTCTATGTGGTACATACTCCCCTTCCTTAACAGAAGAGGATATGCTTTCATCTGTCTTATACTGAGTTTTATGCACAAATATCTACTGTAACTGCATTTATTCGTTCATCTCCCAGTTAGAGCTCCTGTCAGAGAGAAAGCCTACTTCACTCATAATTGTTCTACTATCACATAGAGAAATGCCTGGGACAATGAAGATGTCGAAAATACGTCTGTTAAATAAGCAAATTAATAAAACAGCCTATGACTCAGATGCGCACATATACCCTGGAACACCAGTTTGGGGAATAATTTTCTCTATGTAGTCATTTTCTATATCTTATCCTAAAGACGTATATGCAACATTGAAACTCACAATTCAGATGTGAAAAAAAGTAACTTTGATAATGATAAAATAAAACTCCCTTTACCTACTGTAAGTAGAAAAAAACATTGTGACCATTATAAAATTAATCTGGTAAAATGTATGTGTATAAATAATTTATTTTCAAAAAGTTACAACATATAACTTAAATATTTATAGAATAAAATTTGGCCCATTACTAACTCAGTTTTAAATTGAGGTTGAGTGGGGCGCCTGGGTGGCTCAGTCATTAAGCGTCTGCCTTCGGCTCAGGTCATGATCCCAGGGTCCTGGGATCGAGCCCCACATCGGGCTCCCTGCTCAGCAGGAGGCCTGCTTTTCCCTCTCCCACTCGCCCTGCTTGTGTTCCCTCTCTCGCTGTGTCTCTGTCAAATAAATAAATAAAATCTTTAAAAATAATAATAATAAAAAAAATAAATTGAGGTTGGGGTCATGCTGTGCCTTGCTAATCAAAATACTGTGAAATAACAGCACCAGCATCACCTGGGAGCTTCTTAGAAATGCAGCTCTCAGACCCAGTGCACATAAAATGATGTATACATAAATTGTAATAATGATTATTATTATTGTGATGATGACAACTTATTATCAGTAGAGTTGGCAGAAGTCTCTCTTAGATACTCAGTGCCTCATATTCATCACAGCAAGTAATTAGAATGAACAAATCCTCAAAAGTTCCACTTTACTCTTCTGTTTAAAGATGGGTACATTTTTAGCTATCCTACTCATAAATTTTACAAATTTTGCCAAATAAATGTGCTAAGAACTTTCATCTCTCAACGTCTAAGCAATTTCTGTCTGGAAATTGACATGCTCTGATTTCTATTATAGTAATAGCACAATGAATCTGACAAACATCAAAGTAAATATTAAGATTGAAATAAACCAAAGGCTAATCTCAGATAAAAAGCAGCTATATTAATATTACTTTAGTTAAGATTTAACACATTCATTCCTACAAGTAAGGGTATAACAAAATTTTTTTGAAGGTTTGCTTGTTATTTAAGCCAAGTAAACAGACAAAATGAATGAAACTTAGTTTTAAAAAGCAGTATCTTTTATAATATGGAACTGAACAATATGTGATACTGACAAACAGGTGGGTTCTATGGCATGAAATAAGAAAAACCTTAAGAAGTCAAATTAAAATTCAATCTGCATATGTTTACAATATAAATCAAGTAATGCTATGGCATAAGAAAAAATATGAAAATTAAATATTGAAAAAACTGTAACACAAGATGACAATTGTCATCATTCATATATTTCAGTGACACCTAACTAAACATCAACTTATTTTTGGCCAGGTGACTTTCTAATACAAGTCTGTCAGTTTATGATCTTTAAAAAAGAAACAAATATCCATAGGCAATAAAATAAACCTCAACCTAAACCTCAAGCCTTACATAAAAATTTACTCAAAATGGGTCATAGACTTACATGTAAAATGTAAGCAAATAAAACTGAAACGTTAGAGGAAATCTTCAGACCCTAGAGCTAAGTGAAGAGCTCTTAGCACAATCCATAGGACAACAACAACAAAAATCAATAAATTGGACTTCATCAAAATTAAAAACTTTTCTGTTAAAGACCCTCTTTAGAAGATGAAAAGGCAAATATTTGCAAAACAAATACCTGACAAAGATCTTATATCTAGAATACATTTTTTAAAAGTCTCAAAACTCAAAGGTAAAAAAAAAAATCAACCCCATTAGAAAATGGACAAAAGGCATGAAGTCCTTTCACCAAAGAGGATCTATAGTTGGCAAGTAACACTTTAAAAGATTTTCAACATAATTAGCTATTAGAAAAATGCTAATTAAAACCACAATGATCTATCACTATACACCTATCAGAACTGTTAACATTAAAAAAAGTGATGATACCAAAGTTGACAAGGATGCAGATATACTGGATCTCACATGTATTTCTGATTGGAATGCAAAATGGCACAGACACTATGGAGACATTTGGCAATTTCTTCTAAAACTAAACATATTCTCGCCATATGACCCTGCATTCACACTCATAGGCATTTCTCCCAGAAAAGTAAAACCCATATGTAAATATTAACATCTCAACTTTATTGCAATAATTTTTTTAAAGATTTTTATTTATTTGTCAGAGAGAGAGAGAGAGCACAAGCAGGGGGAGCAGCAGAGGGAGAGACAGAAGGAGGCTCCTCACTGAGCAAGGAGCCCGATATGGGACTTGATGACCTGAGCCGAAGGCAGACGCTTTACGACTGAGCTACCCAGGAGTCCCTTTATTGCAATATTTTTAAGAGCCAAAAACTAGAAATAATCCATATGTCCTTCAACAGGTGAACAGATAAACTGTGGTACATACACACAGTAGAATACTATTCAGTGACAAAAAGGAACAAACTATTGATCTATGCAACAGATCTTAAGGGCATCATGCTGAGTGGAAAAAAAAGTCAATCATCAAAGATTGCATATTGTAGGATTTAATTTTCATATCATTCTAAAAATGAAAAAAACAATGTTATAGAGATGGAACACAAACCACTGGTTGCCAAAGGTTAGAGATGGGGGAAGGGAATAGTATGAGTATAAAAGAATGGGGGAGTTCCCTTAGGGCCATGGATGTAATAGTTCCATATCATCATTATGGTGGTGGTTACATCATATACTTTTTACAACATTCAGTTTTGGTAAAACTGAGAAAAAGTGGATACACATAAATAAGTGCATGTAAAAAAAAACTCATGAAATCTGAATGAGGTCTGTAGATTGTAACAACGTTCACTTCCTGGTTTTGAGACTGCAATATAGTTATGTAAGAATATTGCCATGGGGGCAAGCTTGAGAAAGGGTACAGGAGTCTTCTTTCTTTGAACTATTTTGCAACCTCCTATTAATCTATAATTTCAAAATATTTTTTTTTTTAAATCTAGTCTAACACTATTTGCAGTTCTCTAAATTCACTCTATTTTTAAACGTCCTCTAACTTTTTTTTTTTTTTGGCTCACAGTTTTTTGTTTGTTTTTAAAGTCTTCTAGCTCTAAAGGTACTTTGGATCTGCTACAACAAAACTTCAGTTATTTTAATACTCTTGTTTCTATGTACTTCCTGCTTACGTGTTGCGTTTGTGAGTAGAGGTTTACCTAATACTGCATGGATAGCATATAGTTTTCAATAAAGGGCACCTCAGGGAAGTGAAGCAAAAAGAGATCTGTTAGTTTCATTACACTCTTATCGCTAGCAAGCACAATTTTAAACAACCAACATAACACTGACAACTGAAACAGTCAAGGGGATGGAAGACTCCCATGTGTAAACAACAACAAAAATGTACAAATAACAAACATATCAGAGATTTTTAATGCAGAAAGTTCAAAGCTAGAAAAAAAAAAACATGGAAATGACAAACATGAACTCATTTGTGAACTTCCAAAATCCTGGAATAATAACCAATCCTCTTGAGAGAAGACTGTAAAACAATTAAAAACGAATAGTAACTCAGACATTAGTTACTCAGGATCTATATAATAGTACAGAACAATCATGGATAGTAGGCCTATAACCTCTTAGAACAGAAAACCTATTATGACCCCAGACACAGCAATGATCTACTCTGACACCAAAGAGAAATTGTACTCTTCCACAGATTGCTCTTTAATCCTATTATCAAAGACAAAACACTAAACTTGCCTATGATGATAAAATCCTATATTTAATATAAAAAGTCTGTGCTAAGTATGTTGTGAGAATGACAGTCACACATCTCAAGCTTTCAAAAGAAAAACATAGGAAGGTATACTGTTAAAGCCTCATAAACGAGCAGGTCATTAGTTAACAAAAGACAATTTGTGTTTAAAGATTGAGCGTAAATTAACTGACATCTTTAATTTAGTTTTTCTTTCTAACCTCACAAATACGATATAACTTAAAGATAAATCAGATCATTTTTTAATGAACCCAAGAATACATGAAAAGTTAGTAATCGACAAACTCATTTCCTCTCAAAATATTCTCATTATTTTTTAAGAGTAATATATCTGTGAAATTAAAAGGAAAAGATAGTGGTGTTCCCAAGTCTTGGAGCCAGGTAGCTGAGGAGACCCAATCCACTCATTTTGGACCAGAGCAGTCAAAAGTCTCTATATTCCTCTAAGAAAAAAAATCCAGAAAAAATACAGATCGGGTTTAGAAAAGCAAAAGCCATAACTCAGAGATTGGTGATATTGAGGGATGTGGCTATAGATTTCTCTTGAGAGAAATGAAAGCACTTGGGTTCTGCTCAGCAGGTTTTATATATAGCTGTGATTTTAGGGAACTACAACATATAATCTCACTAAGACTTTTCACCTTAGGCAGAAGTAGTGTTCTTTTTGGAGCAAAGGAAAGAGCTCTGGGATGCTCTGATAGGTGAGGCCAAAGGACTTTTCTCAGGAAAGTGTATATAAGGAAAAGCCTTTATTATCGAGGCTCACTTTCAGCTAAGAATGACCATGGGACAGTTCTGGTCAATAATTTGTAAACAGGAAATCTAACATATGCTTGGCTAAAATGGACAGAATAAACTGGCATGAACGTGCTCCTGCTAGGAAGACAGATGTGGGGCCTAGATGTGCCCCGCCATCTTCTAAGCATAAGAATAAAGACCATGGGCAAAAGACAGTAAAAAGATAAAGGATGGCTCAGTGCTAAAGCCCAAACCATTCACCTTCTCTTTCTTCGTGAGAGATACAAAGTTCTAGTTTAATAACTCAGTTTGTGGGATTTTCTGTTAATTGAGGGCACACTGGGTTTTGTTACATAGACCTACATGCATAACTGATTTTATTATGCTTCTGTAACAGAGAATGTACCGGTATTACTCAGTGATTCATAATTAAATATAACCTGTGGCTGTTGTTTATAATTTATGAAAATGAAAATAAATTAGATATGATATTGAGTAACATATGATTTCATTGGTAAAAGAAATATTTAATTCTCACTTGCTAAATATTTGGAAAACTTCAAGGTTACCTATATAAGAAGTGTACCTGTGTACTTGGTTTCTGATTATATTTATCTTTTTTAAGATTTTATTTATTTGTCAGAGAGAGAAAGAGCACAAGCAGGGGGAGTGGCAGAGGCAGAGGGGGAAGCAGGCTCCCCGCCGAGCAAGGAGCCCGATGTGGGACTTGATCCCAGGACCCTGGGATCATGACCTGAGCCGAAGGCAGGCGCTTAACCAACTGAGCCACCCAGGCGTCTCTCTGATTATCATATTTTAGATTACAGACCTAAAGTACATATCCAGAGACTGTGACTCATTGTAATTTCTGTTCAATGGATCTACTAAAACACACATGAATGTTCCATTTTTCTGTTTTATACATTTCATTGCAAAATCAAACATTGAAAATAACTGTAATCATCAAGTAAAGAGAGAGAAAAGACAACGCAAGATACAGGATTTAAATTTTATTCTTACTAATAGACTATGTGTTCAGATTCCGCTGGACAATTCTTTCATTTTCAAACTTCTAAGCTGCTGTTATATATTTTTTCTTATTTTCAAAGTTATTCCTGTTTATCAGTAAACTTGATATGACCATTCTTCTAACCATCCAGAGTTCAGGAGGAAGAAAATCCCTGTAGTTGTTTGATGCCCAAGAATATGAACAGTTAGCAGTCAGATGAAAGATGAGAAAAGACAGAAAAGGAAGATCAAAAGAAGAGTGACTGTGAGCTTCGGCAGGCTAGCAGTTACCTCTCTCTCTAAAGGGAGCTTTGTGCTCATTATATCCGGGCTCATCTCGCCTTCAGCTTATAGTAAACACAGGCAATTGCCTTCTCATTTCCTCTCCAAATTAAGGATCAAGTTTAAACATATTCTTTTCCTTGTATACTAGACTATGATTAAAATTACCACCTCCTCACCTCATTCACACAATGGCTCTACGAGGAATAAAGAAAGAACCCCCTAAGGGCATGTACTGAATGGAGCACTGTGTGTTATACACAAACAATGAAGCATGGAACACTACATCAAAAACTCATGATGTAATGTATGGTGACTAACATAACATAATAAAATTAAATTAAATTTAAAAAAAAAGAAAAAGAAAGAAAGAACCTCCTAAAGTAAAGATGCCATCCAACAAAATGGAAGAGTTGTGGAGAACTTCTGGTCATGTTACTTACCTGATGGTTGATTTCAGGATACAGCATTAAAGAAGCTAACAAAAATAAAATCTTTTGAAAATAATATCCTAGTGAATATTTATGATGGAAGGCTATTTTGCTTATAATATTATCATCATCAAATAACTACTATTTACTTACGAAGGATCTTTAATATATGCCTAGTCCTCAAGACACTCCTAGAAGGTAGGTCCCATCCCATTCTTTTCAGAAAAAGAAGCTGAGGTGCGCAGAGGTTGATTAATTTGCCCTCAGATTCAAAGCTATTAGCACATATGAGAGCTCAAGTTCAAGCTTCATCTTGCCCTTATACTTTGGAACATACACACAGCAATATTTTTATACCTTTTCCCATTTTACATGTTAAGAAACTAAATTCACAATCTAAATTATTCTAATCATTTAAACATCAAAAACACTAGTTTTACAAGTTAGTCCCTATAACTTAACATCAAATAAGATGCAATGTAATTATATAATAAATTAATGAATGTACATTGTATATTAACATGTGTTTAATGTGGTTTTAGCTTTTATTAATGTACTTAGTTCCTGTTACTCTAAATACAAAACAGAATATGCTGCTTTGGGATGTTAAACACAAAAGAACCCTGGATTCAAACAGTGGTAAGCATCTATCGACAGGTAGACATCACAAGAAGAGAACGTAGTCTTTAGTAAAAAATAAATTTACTTTTGAATGAACTGGTAGCAGCAATTCTCTCCAATGAAAACACTTTCATGTTTTCCTTTAATATCTATAAGTGTATAATTGAAGTTTAATACGTGCTTTCAAATAACAGCAGCATGATATTCTTATCAGTCTAAAACTATAGGACATTTCACAGGGACTATATTAACATCTCGCTGACTAACTAGGACCAGCTTGGTGGGAGCTGAACTGAATCCTCTAAGAAGTTATCACATAAAGAGTCATTTCTCAGGAGGTGGTACAGCAGGCACCAGAGCCTAAACTAAACCAGAATGCTCCATCAAGTCATTTTAAGGCACTTTGAAAATGAAAAGAGGTCAGAGCCTCTTGCCCATCACTGTAGAAAATTTGGGAGTAACTGGAGTTAGTACAGATCTCAGCTGCAAAGGGCAAATAAATCTACTAGTACAGAAGAGTGGGCAAGATACACCTTGTAATCTTTAGATTTTTTCCCTGCCTTCTAGAATCACTGACATTTGACTTTCCTCAGAGCCAACAACTTGGCCAGGCGCTGAGAAAAAAGTGCATCATGCAGCTATGATATAAAACTTCTGTGCTGTGAGAATCAATTTTTGGTGTGGCTGCTGACACACCAAACCCAAAGTAGTTTCTAACTCTGATTAGGTACCACTGTAAAAGCTATTTTCATTTCTAACAAAATGGTGATGTTCACTGTAATTGTAACACTTTTAGTGTCACAAAAACCTCTCCTCCCCTTCTTGGGCACACAATTTGACATCAGGCTCTCTCGAACTGTATATCCTTTCAGTGACTAAGCCTTTAGGCTCTGTGGAAATATCTAATTAATACTGACTTTCTTGATTTTCGCTAGTTATCTTTAGCTCTTTACTTGAACATATATTTCCCTTCCCTAGACTGTCGCACATAATCCCCTGGTAACTACTGCTTCTTCTCTGTTCATCCTAGCACTCCTCCCCACATTTTTAGCTTAAGGTAGGTTGACCTGAGATTCATCGCTATGAAAAAAGAGAAAAATAAATAGACTCAGAACACATTCATGCAAATACTATCCTGTTTCCTATAAGCCAAGTATGGTTCTATGGACTGAGAAGACAACAGTAAACAAACAATACAGAGAAAGTGCCCACCCACGGGAGCAAAGGATCTAGCCGGGGATACAAACGGGCAGAAAGACAACCACATTGCAGTGGATGAACACCCTTAGGAGGGGGTGTTCAAGGTGGTAGACAAGAAGTGAAGCCAGCCTGGAAGAAGATATAAGGATGGGGAGAAATCAGGGAAGGTATATATCTATCTGTAGGCTGCTTCCAGAAGCACGTATAGCAACATAGAATATAGAAGCAAAGTATGCGTAAAACAGAATGAACAGCATGTACAAAAAGCACAGCTGGAACCATATCTAGACCAAAATATGTGGCTTCCAACACGGAATAATATTCTGGCACAATGCCAACTGGTACCTTTTAAACATTTGTTAAAGATCTATTTAATGGGGTAGAGGAAAATTATATTAATAAAAATATATAAAAGGGTTCACTTATTAATTCATTTCCACTGAGCTAAAGGAGTAACTTCTGATATAAATCAAAAATGTTTCCAGTTCTTAATCTCTCTTGCCTTTTATTTGTGATTTTTCTAGACCCCTACCTTCTTGTGAGCCCACACAAACGAAGAAATTAAAATCTTCAATATTTAAAAAGGGGTGCATGCATAAAATGGATATGTTTCCAATTTATTCTAGTGATATTTTAGTGTCCCTTAAAGAATGGCTCTCAGACATCATCTGAGCTGCCTCTCTAGACCCTTAGGCCTCCCCTCTGGTTAGATGGTACAGAGTGAGAAGGAAGGTCCAAAAATGAGGCTAAAAAGGTAGATGGAGACCAGATAATACAGAATCTTGCACATCATGAGAAGCAGCCTGTGTTATACCTTAAAAGCCATGGGGAATTGTTGAGGAAATCTGAAAAGGGGGAGCAATGATGAGGCTGTTTTTGTAAACCAGGCTAGAGATGTTAGCAACTTGAGTAGGATGATAGCAGTAAGAATATAAAGTGGCATGTAGTTGAAAAACAGTTAGGAGCTATAATCAACTCTACTTGAAGATAAGAAGAAAGAAGAGGTGAGAATTAAGGATAAGTGTTAAGTTTTTTAGGCTTGAGCAGTTGGTAGATAAAGATACCACACACAGAGATAGGGTATAAAGACCAAACAGGTTTAGGATGAAAAGCCCCAAGTGTGGTTTATGCATGTTGAGTTTTGCACTACTAGGACATCAAAATGAAGGTATTGATAAATATAACCAAGACCAAGAGATCTGAGGGTGAAGACAGATGTGGGTAGCCTCAGTACATAAATGGAATCCATGGGATGGAGGAGAATGCCTAGGGAAAGTATATAAGTAGACATACATAAAAGGACATAGGGAAGAGCCCTGAGAATCTCTTATGTTAAATGGTCAGAAAGAGAGGAAAAACCATCAGAGGTAATAGAAGAAAAGCAAAAGATTTCCATGGCTTCAAGGATACAAGAAGCGGCCCAAAATGTCCAATGCTAGAGATAAAGAAGGAAAGAGGTATCCACTAAATTACCAAGAAGTCACTGTTTGTGAAACTTGCTGAAAATAGTTCTAGAAAGAAAGATTAATCCCAGCTGCAGTACTACTAGCCATGTGAATTTAATCACTTGACCTTGACCAAATCTCAGGTTCTTCAGCTGTAAGTCATGAAAAATAAAAACCCTTCCTGCCTCGTGGTTTTTGTCATCAGTATTAAATTAAAATCTAAAAATACTATATAAACTTTAAACAGAGGGTATAGACAAGTGCTTTTGTAACTGTTGTTCTTTAAGTTGTTCACAAATGTCAATTCTGTTTCACACACATGGCTCAAAAGTCACATTTGACTTACACTGGCCAATATAATGTATCAGCAGGAGTGACTCACTCTTCTTTGGCAAAAGCTGTAAGAAACAGTCTATACAGTTTAACATGTTCTGTATTCCCTACAGCTAACATTACAGCAGCATGTTTCAAAACGAAGCTTTCATCATCCTAAATCCTTGAGTGATGATCAAGACAGCCTGATACACATTGGCAAGGGACAATTAATCTTATTGTTTTAAAACACCAAGATTTTGAAATTATGATCACAGCAACTAATTGCAGTATAAATAACAGGTGAAAAAAGGACAGCCAAAAGGAAAATCCCATCTTAGAAGGTAATCGATGAGACGTTATCGGGACTATCACACACACTAATGTACTAATTTTTATTTTAAGTCACAGAGTAATTCATTAATCCTCACACTTGATTTGACATTCTTACGGTTACAGAAAAGGTAAACTAGAACAACAAATGTACATAACAGAATTGTTAATGAAGATGCTTTCATTGGGAAAGGATGAGACAGTCCATCGAAGACAAGAAATTACCTCCCCCACCGCCATTCTTAAATACTGTTGTTTGTGCCCTAAATTTCCTTCACTCCTTAGTAAGTTCTACTTTGCACCTGAAGGACTGTATATCTATGTTAGGCCAAAGACACAATGCCCCAGTGGGTTCTTAGAAATAAACAGAAAATCGAGAAAGTAACCAGGACCAAACTTTATGAGGGAAGAATTATTTTATTCTTCACATGTTAACAGTAAATAAAAATTGCTACTGCCAAATGCCAAATTACTATTTGATATGCCTAAATGGAACATGTGTGCTGGAAAATGGCAATTACTCAGAACCAAGTCCAGAAGTAGAATCCAGGTCAGAGTGAGGCACAAGGGCCCACTGGACCAGCCTTTTCACCAAGGACACTAAATTGCCCTCACTTCGTTATTTGGGCCTTTGACCCTCCCATTAATTTTGACAAACCATGAAAGAGGATCATAACTGCTTCAATCCCAATGGAGTTGAAGTGAATTACATGAAAGAAACACTTAACAAGGGTTGTTTGTCTGCTGTGATCTCTTTGTTTTAAAGTAGGTAGGGAAACATAAACAAAACATCCCACAAGTCTTCTTTTAGAAATGTCTTTTGTCATTTACAAAGCATACAAATAAAGTAGGATCATCATTAACAAGCACATCAAAAAAGTCTGACCACCATCTTTTGCTCTCAAATTTTTTGACTATTTATAAATCCAATTTTGAACCATGAAGATTATGCACTCAGTCACTCTGAAAGCATAAATTGTAAATACTGAAAGCAATTTCATAAGGCTGTGTAAGGGCCCAATAACCTGATTAACTGAGCCACAGCTCAAGGTGACTACTTTGAGGAGTGCTCATTCATTAGGATATACAAGCTCTGCAATAAGATGTTATATTGAACTTTGTGTCCCCAACTTCTTTTGTTCATATAAAGGGAATCCTTAATAAACAGTTGCAATTCCAAGTCGTGAACTTAAGTTTTTTTTTTCCAAATTCCAGATCAACCCTGTTTCATTACCCCCTAATACTGCTGCTGGCCAATAACTAAACGGCCATTTTTCTGGGGCACATGGTGGCTCAGGCAGTTAAGCCTCTACCTTCCATTCAGGTCATGATACCAGGGTACTGGGGATCGAGCCTGCATTGGGCTTGCTTCTCCCTCTCCCTCCCCCTGCTTGTGCTCTCTCTCTTGTCAAATAAATAAATAAAATCACAAATAATGGCCATTTTCTATTACTTGAAAATGTGACTATGTATATTCTTTTGCCATGGTAGTTTTCCTCCTGGAGTCACTTGGCTAAATGGGCGGAAACCATTAAATCACAATGTGCTTCTCTCACAAATGTAACTACTATCACTAGTGTAACAACCACGTTAATCTTAAAAACTATACCTCTGAAGTTGAGCGAACTACTAGAATTATTATCCCAGCGACTTAACTGTGCTAAAACAATTTACCATAGCACGACAGGGAACAAACCAAAGCTAAAGCTCCTAAATCGGCCTCTAGAAGTTTGGCTTTCCAGGCCTTTCTCCCTCTTCGGGATGGCAATGCCAAACACAGACAAACGTTGCTGACAAATGTTGCTGTACGTTTACTCATCAATGCTGGCCCGCGGGGGCGGAAAATAAAGTGGCCAAGATACGCTTACTCTTCCCTGAGAGAGGAAATATTAACAAGGAAAGAACAAAAACTGCCTGAAGAATCCTGTTGGGTGTCAAATCACAGTATTTGTAATGAAATAAGCAAAAATTGTAAACGCGCGATTACACACGCCGGGTGCTATGCACACGTTAATTCACAGGGCAACACTGTGAATGGAAAGGTCAGAAAACCTGCAGTGGCTTTGCCTCCCTCGGTTTCGCACCTGAGGAAACTAGTGCTGGGAGCCAAAGCACGTACCCAATGGCGCAAAACCGCGGATTCGGAAGTAAGGGAGAGGGGATGAAGAAAGTTTATTCGGCGCTGCCACGTCTAGTACCAAACCACGTCTAGTACCAAACCACGTCTACCAAACCACTACTCCGGAAGCCACTGGATCCAGGTAACGATGTCAACCCTAGCCCACCCAAAGAAGTTGTTACCCTCCACGGACGGGGGCGGGCCAGCACAGGGCGGGGCGGGGCCCAAGAGGCGGGGCCGCTAGGGGGCGGGGCCTGCGCGAACCGGAGCCGAGGGGCGGCCCAAGCCCGGAGCCCGCGCCTGGAAGGCAGCCTGTCCTGCTAAGAGGAGAAGGGGGATGGGGGGGAGGAGTGCTCAGGTGGCGTCAGGCGGTACCTGCGCTGGAAGTCCAGGGCGAAGGGCTTCAGGTACGGGTCGATCTCCAGAAGTCGAGCTAGTTCCGGCACGTCCGCCAGGGCTGCAGCCAGCGCCGCCTCGGAGCAGTCGGCCCGAGCGTCGGAAGCCGCCATCTTCTGCTGCAGCCCGAGTAGCCGAGCCCGAGAGGGTCGATTGGAACCTGAGGGGGAACTGGAGCTCAAGCTCGGAGGAAGGCGGCGAAGGCGGAGCCGGAGGACGCTGAGGCGAGCTTCGGCGGCCCAGGGCCCTTTATAGCCGAAGACAACGGCCGTCTGCCCCCCCTCCTCTTCCTCCTCTTCCTCCTCCCCCGGCGGCGGGGCGGAGCGGGACCCAGAGTGATTCCCGGACGCACCTCCCGAGCTGGGGGGGGGGGGGGGGGGGGGGAGCGGTTAGGCGCCCAGGGCCCTCCGCCCACTCACGCGGCTAGCACCTGAAGGCTGGAGAGACCTGCCCCTTCCTCCCCAGCCCCTTCCCGTCTGGGCCAAGGCCACCCTGGCAGGCGGGTCCCGGCCGCCGTAGCTCAGCCTTGCCCTCCCTTACCCTGACCCGTACTTGGCTCCAGAGCTAGCCCTCCGCTTTTCTTCCTGTAAACAACTCCTACTGGTGGCATCCTTTTCAAATGGATGTGTGGTTTTCTTGGGGGGGACCTTCTCAAGAGTTCCGAGAACGTGTTGTTAGGGTAGTATTACAGATCAAATAAATTCACTGAGGGGAACAGTCAAGTATGGATACAGGAATACCTTTGAGAATATTCACACCATTGCCTAACCAGAGCTCCTGTAGGTTTTTCCTGTTGCATGCATTAACTAAAAAAGTCAGGATCGTGGAATGGTCCCAGGGATACCATAATGTTATGGTACTATTCCCTGGGTTGCCAGTGGCTGAGAATTGAAACCATGGCAAGAACTTTGCCCATTTCCCACACCTCAAAAAGAAACAAAGGTAACAAAAACATCCTTTTCCCTTAGTTTATAATTATAACAGATGTTTTTCAACGATTAAACTGAACTATCCTTGATAAGACAAATGGTATGGGGAAGAACATTAAATTGGATTTCAACTGTACCACTTACTAATGAAGTGCTAATGCAAGAAATCGCTCTTCCTCTTGGCTTAAGAAGGGGGAAGCCTATGTAAACTTCCCCAATTGGAACTTCCTTATGTTCTTTCATTCCCATTAACTGACTTCTAGCTCAGTGATTCATTTTGGAGAATACAAAATTGTATGTACATGGGGAGAATTGGACCCACCAGCCCAAGAGTTTCCCAATTGCTTTGAACCTAGGAACGGGAGAGACTTTGAGTCTCTTTCCAGTTAAGACTTGGGTATGGAGAGGAAGAGTGTTGATTAGCATTGGCCTTGAATTTTAAAACATTCAAAACCATTTGTGAAAGGGTTAATAAAGGACTTGAGCGATACCTAGAGGACCTCAAAGTCGAAGAGTGGAGGACTTGGACAACCTTCAGAAAGGCATGTCTTACTTTTCATGAAGATGACAACATGCAGATGCTAGTAAAATATAAAACACTGTAAACGCTTGAAACTCAGAAGCAAGTTACCCAATAGACCCACAAATCTGTATCTCCAATCCTAAACTTTTCTCCGAAATCCAGGTTTGTATCACTGCCTACTGAAATCTCCATTTAGCTGGCTAGAAGACCTAAACCAACTATCTCCAAAACACACCCTAAATGAGGCTTCCCATCCTTTGTGCTGTCACTCATACAAGCAGCCTCTCATTTGGACTAACATATCTAACTGGTTTCCCTCTTTACTGTTTCTCACCTCTAATCCGTTCTCTGGTGTTTCTCAAGCTTTAATGTGCACATAAATCCCTTGATGATGTCACTAAAAGTACTTAGTCTCATTCAGTTCTGGGTGGTACCTCAGATTCTGCAATTTTAACATGCAGCTGTTGCTGGTTAGGGGCACAGTTTGAATAGTAAGGCTTTACCCAAGGAATAAAAGATACAACTTAAATGACATGCTGGTTCACTCAGAGTTAAATATAAACTTCTTACCATCCCCTAACAAGCCTTGTGTAATCTGGTCCCTGACTATGTTTCCACCGCTTTTCTAATCACCTTTTTTCATCTTATCAGGCTGTACTGTTCTTCATAAATACTGACTTTCCTGGCACTCACTGAGAACTTTGTAGCCTTTGAGACTTTTTATGTGCCCTCTTCTGTTGGGAATTCTCTTCATGACTCAGCTCTACATGGGTGGTTTCTTCCCAGCATTCCTTGAGATCTCAGCATAAATGTCAACTCATCTTGAGAAGCCTCTGCTTCCACTACTTAGGATCTTCAGCATCTGTTACAGCACTTTCTCTCCTATGCAGCAATTAACAAAATTTAGGTGTTTGGTTTTTTTTTTCTATTTTACATATTGATCTCCCCCTTTAGAATGTAAACTCCAAGAGAGCAGGGAACCTATTCTCTCTTACTCACTATTGAGCAAGTACTTAATGAAGTCCCATGTGACAGCCAGTTGTTTCCTAGGTACTGGGATTAAATGGTAAATAAGACAAGTCCCAGTTGTCATAAAGCTTACATGGGTGTGGGGGGAGAGAATGTCAACTAACATAAGAAATGCTTCTCAAAATCCATAAATACCCAATTGTAATAAATGCAATAGTAATAAATGTCAAGAATTAAAATTAAGCTACTATGTCTGCTTTAGTTCTGGTGGTAAAGGAGGGCCTCTCAGAACTGACATTTAAGCTGAAGTGTAATGACAAGGAACAAGCCATGAGAGGAAGAACATTGCAAGTGAAGAGTTTGCAATGGGGAATAAGTTGATTTAGTCACAGAAAAAGAATTCTGGTGTACTTGCTGTCTAGTGAGAAGGAGAATACCAAGAAGTAAAGTGTAAGAGCTAGGCAGCTGTTTGGTCATGTAGAAGCTCTAATTTAAGTACGATAGGATGCTGTTGAAGGGTTTTGAGCAGAAAACTGATTTAATTTGATTTGCATTTAAAAAAGTATTTTCTCTATGGAAAATGGATTATAGGAATACAAGAATGGGAGCAGAGAGACTATTAGGATGTCACTACAATGCCTAATTGGATATATATGCCTTTAAATTCCTCCATTAAAATGTTCTAAAACTGGATGAGGCAAAGGTTACACAATTCTATAATTTACCAAAAATCATTGAATTATACATTTAAAGCAATTCTATAAGTTACCAAAAGTCATTGAATTATACATTTAAATTATACATTTAAAGTGATTTTATGGTGTAAATCTCCAAACTTATATCCACTTATTTCTGGATTAAATTCAGCAGAGGCAGTAAGTCACCAGCTAAACTTCCCCTCTATACCTGCCAAGCCTCTCAGAGGACCCTGGAGGTACAGATTGTCATTTTATCATTTTATTGGTAGACTTGTTCACCACCTCTAACCTCTCTACTTAGATGGCCAAGTGGTGGGTGTTCAATGTGATGGTAATTGTCACTGCCTGGAAGTCAGTGTGAGGCAAACAACTTTTTTTCAGAGACAGTACTTAATGGATTTTAGATGATAATGATTTTCAATTACTTTTGTTGCAAGTTGGTTGAGAATCAGTGACCTATAGGTGAAAGGTTCTCACTTTTGTGACAAATCCTCTGAACATCTTCTCCTCCCCACTAGAACTTATACAATTTTCTTTGGTCTCAGACCTACCCAATCAAAATGGCAGTTTTTATTTCACTAGAAGTTACCGGTTTCCTTTATGCCTTTATGTTATCTCTAGTGATTATTTTATATATGTGAAATTTTCAGTACTTCTCGATTGCTCCTTATTTGAAAATTTTGTAAACTTTTTAGGCATAAAATCTTGTAAGAAAAGGTCAGATAGCTGAGCTGATCATAATTGACTTATTCTGAAAGAAGACTGTAGTACTTCTTTACAACAATAGCTAATAATAATAACACACTGCTTTCTACAGGCGAGGCACTGTTTTAACCATTATGTGGTGGAGTGTGTATGTGTAAAATCTTTCAGTTAACCCTATGATAAAGGTACATAGAGATGAAGAAAATTGCTTAAGGTAATACGGCTAGTAGGTGTCAGTCAGGATTTGACTACAGGTACACTTTTACTCTATGATTTTAAGAACTATTTTATCCTACCTCTCAGAAAGATGACTATGAAGACAAATAATGTAGAAGAGTTTTTTAAGACTTCAAGACAAAAATTAGATGAAATTTAAAACACCATGTATCTATCAACCTTACCTGAATGAAACCCAGTTCCCTGGCAAACTTAACTAGTCCACAACAAAACAAAGAGCCAGGAAGTGGACAAAAAATAAAAAGACTTTTTACATATAAAATTTAAGTCACAAAGCCCATAGATTAAAGCCTCATGCAACTACCATCACCTATTATGATGGCTTGAGTGGTGGCTCCCCAAAAGATATGCCCATGTCCGAATCCCCAGAACCTGTGAATGTTAACTTATTTGGGAAAAGGGTCTTTGCAGACATAATTAAGTTAAGGAACTTGAGATGAGGAGATCACCCTAGATATCTAGATTATCTGGTTCCTAAATCCAATGATAGTGTCCTTAGAAGAGAAATGCAGAGCAAACAGACGCAAGGGGAGGAAGTAAAGTGATGGTGAAGGCAGAGATTGGAGTGATACGGACAAGTCAAAGAATATCAGTAGGCACCAGAAACTGGAAGAGGTAAAGAATGGATTCTCCCTAGAGCCTCCAGAAGATATATGGCCCTGCTGACACCTTGATTTCAGACAACTGATCTCCAAAACTACTAGGGAATATACTTTTGTTATTTAAATCAGGAGAGAAGAACTGCTTTAGGACATTAATTGCCATAAGTATATACCATCTATTTAACAAAAGGTATTTGAGGTGGCTAATAAAAATACTTGGGGTGGGGGGGGACCCTGGGTAGTTCATTCAGTTAAAAATCTGCCTTCGGCTCAGGTTATGATCCCAACGTGCTGGGACCAAGCCCCACATCAGGCTCCCTGCTCAGAGGTGAGTCTGCTTCTCCATCTCCCTCTGCCCCTCTGCCCCTCTTGTGCTTGTGCTCTCTCCCTTAAGTAAATAAATAAAATCTTTTAAAAAAATTCTTTGAATATGTAAAACAATACATAACAAAAGCAAAAAAACAAAACAAAAAAATCTTAGAATAGAGAAAATCTATGGCATTTGAGTTCAGACCTTAGTCCTCTGGTGCCCGGTAGCAAAAGCAAAGAGGAAAGATATTACATTTTTATAATTCTATAAGCTTTAAATTGTCTCTTCTAGTTAGAAATGGCTCTACAAAATGAGATGTCACCTCGTACCTGTCAGAATGGCTAAAATTAACAACACAGGAAATAATAAGTGTTGGTGAGGATGTGGGGAAAGGGGAACCCTCCTACACTGTTGGTGGGAATGCAAGCTGGTGCAGCCACTCTGGGAAACAGTATGGAGTTTGCTCAAAAAGTTGAAAATAGAGCTACCCTATGACCCAGCAATTGCACTACTAGGTATTTACCCAGAGGACACAAAAATACTGATTTGAAGGGACACATGCACCCTGATGTTTATAGCAGCATTATTGACAATAGCCAAATTATCAAAATAGCCCTAACATCCATTGACTGATGAATGGATAAAGAAGAGGTGATATATATCTATATCTATCTATCTTCCATCATCTATCTATCTATAGAATATTATTCAGCCATCACAAAGAATGAAATCTTGCCATTTGCAATGACATGAATAGAGCTAAGCAAAATAAGTCAGTCAGAGAAAGACAAATGATTTCACTCATGTGGAATTTAAGAAACAAAACTGATGGACATAGGGGAAGGGAAGGAAAAATAAAACAAAATAAAAACAGAGAGGAAGGCAAACCATAAGGAACTCTTAACTATAGGAAACAAATAGGGTTGCTGGAGGGGAGATTGGTGGGGGAATGGGGTAATTGGGTGATAGGCATTAAGGAGCACATTTCATGTAATGAGCACCTGCTGTTATATACAACTAATGAATCACTAAATTCTACCCCTGAAACTAATAATACACTATATGTTACCTAAATTAAATTTAAATAAAATTTTTATTAAAAAAAGAATGGAATCTTACCCTTTGCTACAATGTGGATGGAACTAGAGTGTATTATGCTAAGCAAAATAAGTCAGAGAAAGACAAATACCATATGATTTCACTCATATGTGGAATTTAAGAAACAAAACAAACATGGGGCTGGGGAGAGAAAAGAGGGAAGCAAATCAGAAAACAGACTTTTAACTATAGAGAACAAAATGAGGTTTGCTGGAGGAGAGGTTAGCAGGGAGATGGGTTAAATGGGTGATGGGTATTAAGGAGTGCACTTGTTGTGGTGAGCACTGGGTGTTATATGTAAGTGATGAGTCATAAATTTCTATTACTGAAACTAATACTACAACATACATTAACTAACTGAAATTTAAATAAAAACCCGAAAAAGAAAAAAACATGGCTCCATAAGTGGCAGATTTTTTTTTAAAGATTTTATTTATTTGTTTGACAGAGAGAGAGAGACAGCGAGAGCAGGAAACATAAGCAGCAGGAGTATGAGAGGGAGAGCAGGCTTCCCGCCAAGGAGGGAGCCCAATGTGGGACTCGATCCCAGGACCCTGGGATTATGACCTGAGCCGAAGGCAGACGCTTAACGATTGAGCCACCCAGGCACCCCATAAGTGACAGATATTGAGGAAATTTTTGGATCATGTACTCGGAAGCCAATTTTATTTTTTTTTTAAGATTTTATTTATTTGAGGGAGAGAGAGCATGAGCGGAGAGAGGGGTAGAGGGAGAGGGAGAAGCAGACTCCTCATTGAGCAGCAAGCGCAATGCGGGGCTTGATCCCAGGACCCTGAGATCACGACCTGAGGTGAAGGCAGATGCTTAACTGACTGAGTCACCCATGTGTCCCTCGGAAGCCAATTTTAGACAAACACAAGGACCTTTCCAAATAGTTTCTTCTTATGGATAGCAGTATGATAAGGCAAGGACACAGACTTAGGAACCAGGCTGCCTGAGTTTGGATCTCAACACTGCTGCTCACTAACTGTGATCATGGGAAGTCAATTTCTTTGTGCCTCAGTTTCCATTTCTATAAAGTGGGAATGATAATAGTACATGCTTTCATATTGAGGGATTAAATGACTTAATACATATAAGATATTTACAACTGTATGTAACATATAACAATGACTTAATAAATGGTAAGATTTATATTTCTGCAAAGGCAATACTATAGCAAAGAGGAGTAATGTCTTCCATATACAATGCTTTCCAATAACTTAGATTAGTACAAAAATAAAGTATTGAGATCTTGAGGATAGTTAACACACTTCCCTGGGGGGGTGGGGGGAATATGTCAGTGAAACCTGACTTGGAATGTGATGGACATGAGGTTAGAACTTCTGAAGGAATCCTCTAACCAGTGACCAATATTGTCCACAGATCAATGCTGGTAAACAAATGCTTGTGACCAACCCACAAATAGAAAAATACAGGAATTGAGAAAAAGTGTTTAGAAACTTCAATATCAATTTGAAAAATATAATCATATGAAATTGGGCCTTGCATTTGGTATTTTAAATTTATTTATTTCTTTAGGAAAATATTTTAATTTTATTTTAAGAAGCTATCAATCCATGACTGGTTATAGGAAGAAAGAAGAAAGGAAAGAGAAAGAAAGAAAGAAAGAAAGAAAGAAAGAAAGAAAGAAAGAAAGA